>NC_136057.1:1390411286-1390852525 GCF_964261635.1 Lissotriton helveticus
AAAATAGAGGAATAAGGGAGGAAGAAAGAGAAACGGAAGGGCAAAACAAAGATGGAAGGGCATGGCATAGGGACAGAGAGAAAGACAAGCAGGGAATGGTATGCAGAAAAGGGGAAGATTGTGGGAGAAAACAGAAAAAGAGGTGACAGAAGAAAGAAGCAACAAGGGGGTAGAACAAGCATTGGCATAGCCAATAGGTCTCGCATTTGGGACCTTATAAGTGTTTAGCCATGGAACAGTTGGTGTTGTTGCACCAAGGATATTCTGCTGCATAACTAAATACTTATAGGGTCCAAAAAGCGAGACCTATTGGCTATGCCAGTGCTTGTTTGTTTGTTGTTGCTGTTTTGTTTAAGTTGCCAGATCTACAATAGATGGACATGGTTTTTGTTAACAGTTCTTTACATCAAATGAACTTGTTTTCATTGCTCTGAATGTTTTTTTCCATTCTGGTTGTAGGAACCAGTCATTCCCGGGGGTGTGGGGGCTGTCTAGCTGTGCGCATGCACCGAACTTTGCAAATGAGAAAAAGCCTGGTGCAGGCGCAATTTACAAGTGTGGAGTGAGTGAGCCCCAGGCAGCATGACTCACTCACACAGGAGTTCATGCACTGCACCTGCATACTCAGCATGGTTTATGGAAACTCGACCCACTCCCTCCCAGGCATCGAACATATATTTACCAAGAAACTCTGAGAAGAGCCTGCCTGCTGCACTGATGGCTGGTGGTGTGTGTGCCTGGTGGAAGCGTGCAATGACGGCTGGTGGTGTGTGTGCCTGGTGGAAGCGTGCACTGACGGCTGGTGGTGTGTGTGCCCGGTGAAAGCGTACACTGACGGCTGGTGGTGTGTGTGCCCGGTGAAAGTGTGCACTGACGGCTGGTGGTGGGTGGGCCTGGTAGAAGCGTGCACTGACAGCTGGTGGTGTGTGTGCCCAGTGAAAGCATGCACTGACGGCTGGTGGTGTGTGTGCCTGGTGGGAGCATGCACTGATGGCTGGTGGTGGGTGTGCCTGGTGGAAGCGTGCACTGACGGCTGGTGGTGTGTGTGCCTGGTTGAAGCGTGCACCGACGGATGGTGGTGCGTGTGCCTGGTGAAAGCGTGCACTGACGGCTGGTGGTGTGTGCCTGGAGGAAGCGTGCACCGAAGGCTGGTAGTGTGTGACGGCTGCTAGTGTGTGTGCCTGGTGAAAGTGTGCACTGACGGCTGGTGGTGTGTGTGTGTGGTGAAAGTGTGCACTGACGGCTGGTGGTGGGTGGGCCTGTTGGAAGCGTGCACTGACAGCTGGTGGTGTGTGTGCCCGGTGAAAGCATGCACTGACGGCTGGTGGTGTGTGTGCCTGGTGGGAGCATGCACTGATGGCTGGTGGTGTGTGTGCCTGGTGGAAGCATGCACTGACGGCTGGTGGTGTGTGTGCCTGGTGGGAGCATGCACTGATGGCTGGTGGTGGGTGTGCCTGGTGGAAGCGTGCACTGACGGCTGGTGGTGTGTGTGCCTGGTTGAAGCGTGCACCGACGGCTGGAGGTGTGTGTGTGCCTGGTTAAAGCGTGCACTGACGGCTGGTGGTGTGTGCCTGGAGGAAGCGTGCACCGACGGCTGGTAGTGTGTGACGGCTGCTAGTGTGTGTGCCTGGTGAAAGTGTGCACTGACGGCTGGTGGTGTGTGTGTGTGGTGAAAGTGTGCACTGACGGCTGGTGGTGGGTGGGCCTGGTGGAAGCGTGCACTGACAGCTGGTGGTGTGTGTGCCCGGTGAAAGCATGCACTGACGGCTGGTGGTGTGTGTGCCTGGTGGGAGCATGCACTGATGGCTGGTGGTGTGTGTGCCTGGTGGAAGCATGCACTGACGGCTGGTGGTGTGTGTGCCTGGTGGAAGCGTGCACCGACGAACGGTGTTGCGTGTGCCTGGTGAAAGCGTGCACCGACGGCTGGTGGTGTGTGTGTGCCTGGTTAAAGCGTGCACTGACGGCTGGTGGTGTGTGCCTGGTGGAAGCGTGCACCGACAGTTGGTAGTGTGTGACGGCTGGTAGTGTGTGTGCCTGGTGAAAGTGTGCACTGATGGCTGGTGGTGTGTGTGCCTGGTGGAAGCGTGCACTGACGGCTGGTGGTGTGTGATGGCTGGTAGTGTGTGTGCCTGGTGAAAGTGTGCACTGATGACTGATGGTGTGTGTGCCTAGTGGAAGCAGGAGCATTCACAATGATAGAAGACACACATGAAACTGACGAAGAGGAGGGGGAGGGGGAGTGCTAGCAGAGGAGCATGATTCACAGCTAGAAGACACAAATGAAGTTGACCAGGAGGGAGGGGGAAAAGGGTGGGGGGGTAGTGCAAGCAGAGGAGCCTGATTACAGCAATAAAAACACAGATGGCAGCTGAGCACATGCACGATCTCATGAACACAATCTGTAGGTCATCAAAAGCTTCTGGTGGCACTTTCAAAAGCCACTTACTAAATGTCTCGAAGTCTCAAGTGAGACCTAATAAGGGAGGAGACGGTATAAAGTAAGCCAATAGGTCTCGCATTTGGGACCTTATAAGTGTTTAGCCATGTAACAGTTGCTGTTGTTGCACCAAGGATATTCTGCTGCATAACTAAATACGTATAGGGTCCAAAAAGCGAGACCTATTGGCTATGCCAATGCTTGATTGTTTTTTGTTGCTGTTTTGTTTAAGTTGCCAGATCTACAATAGCTGGACATGGTTTTTGTTAACAGTTCTTTGCATCAAATTAACTTGTTTTCGGGGGGCGTGGCTAAGCGAGCCACGATGGCGGCCGAGGTTTGCTAGGGCTCCGCGCTTGGGCGGGCCAGAAGTTCGTGCCACCTCGTCGTTCAGGGGAGAAAAAGCATCACCCTGACGCCGGACTCCTAGCTGCTCCCGTGGATGCTGACGAAAGGCGCCATTCCACGCTGTATGCGGAGATGCGGCCGATGGTGTCCGGTCCCGAGCCCGGAACAAAATGGTGGACACCCGATTCTAGCCCGGACTGACCTGTGACGGAGAGCGGAGCCTGGAGCTATCCCGCCGTGGGTAGGTCTGGCGGGCGCTGGATACCCGGGCGGTACGTGGGGCTGCCGCCACATCCCTTGCTGCCATCCGCCGCGACCCTGCTGAACGCCGAGGGCAAACCAGAGGAGGCCGGTGACTGACGGCGGCGCCCTGTGTTGCCGACGGGGCCGCCGCGTGACGGTCTTCGCACACCGGGCCTGGGGACCATACCCCACTGTCTGCGGGGGACAGGGCCAGGGACCGGGTGGGTGCTTTGATGACCCCCCACCCTTGCTACTAGCCGTGCTGCTTCGCGCCAACGACGGCCTGACATCAAGATGGCGCCCATGAGGGGACGCTCCCTGCAGCCGGCGGCCACAGCAGCGCGCCATAGACTCTCCGCTACCCTTGCAGTCCCCCTCCTTTCCAGCCACACCGCACGAGGGGCCAGAACACAGCCGACTCCTGCCTGACCTTAAGATGGAGGCTCCGACACCCTGAGCAGACCACCCTCGTCACGGGCCTCGATCAGTGGGCCCCCCCCTGGAAGAGAGTTACGAGGCCCCAGCAGTATCTCGACGCGGGGTGACCTGGAGAACCCCCCTCCCCAGCTGCTGGCTGTGCGGTTCCGCACCAAAGACTGCCCGACCTCCTGCTGGCGCCCATCAGGTGACGCACCCTACATCCAGTGGCAGGCGTGTGGAGGCCCAGAGGGTGAGCAACGTGCCACTATTTCCCCGCTGCCCTTGCGGCTTTTCTCTCCCCCACCTGCCCGGCCGCGCCACCTGGTGGGGTCAGCTTGCAGTCAACTCCTTGCCGGACCTCAAACGGCCGCTCCAGGCGCGTTGAACAGGCAGACAACAGCCACCCTCCTCACAAGACTCGACAGTTGGGTATCTGGACGGTTCCCACCCGGGGTGCAAGTCACCAGGCCACAGTGGTGTCTCGGATTTGGTGTTCTGCGTGGCGTTCCCCCACAGAACGCAGCTGGCGGAGCAACGGAGCGGACCCTGTTGGGGGGGGGTGGTGATCTGCGGGCGCACTACGCCCATTATACCAAGAAGTCTACCAACAGGGCGGCAGCCCCCCGGGGACACGCTGACACAGCCCTACCAACGCGCCTCGCCCTTCAGGAGGCGCGTGAGAGACCTGCAGCCAGAGCCATGGGGAAACCAAGGTCTACCCAACAGACATCGGTCCCGGAGACAGCACCAGAGAACCAGCCCAGAACCAACACGCTCCCTAAAGCATCCACAACCCAGCCGGACCAAACTATTTCGGACAAATTTGACCAAGTCCTGGCGGCCATTGAACTCTCCAGGGCCTCCATGGAGGAACGCCTGGGCACCCTCACCACGGATATCACCCTAATTCGTGATGATAACCGCAAGCTGGCTGATAAGGTGAGGGAGGGGGAGAGAACACTCGCAGACATACAACCCACCCTAAGCGCACAGCAGCAAACTCTTCGCACAACCTTGGGACGTCTGGCTACTGTAGAGGATCGCCTGGATGATTTGGAAGGGCGTTCCCAACGCTGCAACATACGGGTGCTGGGCCTTCCGGAGGGCGTTGAGGGGACACATCCCATCGAATACATGGAGGCCTGGGTCAAATCCTTCACCCCATCGAAGGACTGCACAGCTTTCTTCTCCATAGAGCGTGCTCACCGGGTCCCGTCAGGCAAACCGCCACCCGGCAACCCCCCCCGCCCCTTGCTGGCGAAGTTCCTCCATTTTCAAGACCGTGACGCGGTAGGTGCGCGGGTCCGTTACAAGTCAAAAACCAGCACATTATGATATTCCCAGACTACGCCAAAGCACTACAAAAGCTCAGAGCCTCCTTCCTGGAGGTGAAACGCCGCCTGCGGGCGAATGACATCCAATACTCCTTGTTATTCCCGGCCCGCCTGAAAGTCATTTACGCTGGAACCACACACTTCTTCTCCACAGCAGCAGACGCTTGAGACTAGGCGGACAAACACTGTACACGGGGACCGGCTGGCGAGGAGCCGCGAAGGCGCACACAAAGGGCACCACGCAACAGGAACCGCGCCTCGCAACAGCCGCAACCACCGGGACAACACAACTGGAGAGAGCATACAGGACGCCCTGTGGTTGACTCCCCGGAACCTCGAACAGATCATGCGAGAACGTCACCAGGCCCTCCAGGCTGTTACTTATCTGGGGGCTCCCCCGTCTGAGGAAGACGTTGAGGGGGTTCCCCACCTTTTCTCGTCGGGAAGTGAGGATGACAGCAACAGTGCCCGTCCCATAGCTGACTCTATTACCCTACCTCCGGCCACCCCACTACTTACTAATATCCTCCGCTGAGGGAACTGAACGCTGTACTCTGGAGACCGCCGACACCGAAAGGCGTCCGGACGCAGGTGCTCCTGCCAGGAAGATGCTGGCGCCAGATGTCGCGGCACACTAACCATACGACACTCTGCAAGGACGAACATTAATCCTACCAACGCCCCTGCTGGATCTTGCCTCGCAGACACGCACTGCCACCCCCATGCTTTGTTTGTTCGCTCTCTCATATTATGAGCGCTAGTTTGGACGTATCAGGTTCTCAGATACGCCTCACGTATTGGGCTAGTTTTCCCACCCAGTTACAAGTCTTATTTACCCTGTTTTCCTACCCCTTGTACCCCACAGGAGACATGTACAGCAGGACAGCCAGCACACCCGGGCGGGACTGGGCGGGGACCTCCAGTAGGAACAATACGGCTTAGCCCTACTTAGAGTCCAGGCCCTTCACCATCACGATCGTGCTCCCAGGCGCGGGGCAAGCCTAATGCAATGCGCAGGTGTTAGTCTTCTCACCCTAAATGCCCGGGGCCTGCATACACCGCGCAAGAGATACGCCACATATGCTTATATCAAACGCCAACATGCACAAATCGCCTTCCTCCAAGAGACGCACCTCACGGTGCCAGAAGTTGACAAACTCCGGACCCGCTGGCGAGGCAATATATGTGCCACATCTTACTCAGCGTTCCCGCGCAGCGCACTAATTTGGGTCCGCCCGGGCACCCCCTTTCAGGAAACCCGCAGGGTGGTGGGCAGGGAGGGACGGTATGCCTTGTTAGAAGGACTGCTAGAAGGACAACCCATTCTGCTGGGCAGCATATATGCCCCAAATACTGAACAAGATGCGTTCTGGGACTCCCTCACGGGTGTGCTGGCCCCATTTACATCCCTCCCCTGGATTTTAGGGGGCGACTACAATTGTGAACTCGATGTCGCGCTTGACAGATCACACCCGCCTCCACCACACTCCCCGGCCCATACACGGTCAGAGTGCTTCCGCCGCTGGGTTAGTCATGGGGCACTAGTGGACGCGTGGAGAGCCCATCACCCTCACATGAAGCTTTACTCGTTTCATTCCATCCCCCATAATTTACGTATCCGGTTGAACAGATTTTTTTGCACCTCATCCCTGGTACCTAAGGTTCAACACTCTGACTACTTGGGCCGGATAGTCTCCGACCACGATGCACACATATTAAGCGTCCAATGAAGGCCTCCCCACCCACGGGTGCCCACATGGCGCCTCCCAAGGGACTGCCTCACTGACCAGACATTCCGACACAACCATGCACAAAGTATCCAGGAATACTTTGCGCACAACACAGGGTCCGCCTCTTCCAGACTAGTGGAATGGGACGCATATAAAGTAGTGGCCCGGGGGACATGCATCAAACAAGTGGTAGGGGTCCGCCGCACGCTAGAATGCACACTGGTCGTCTCTGAACACAAGCTGGCAACTCTCACGAAAAAGGAGGATGCGGATGCCGCAACGGCGGCCCAGGTGGCGGAAGCCAAAACACAATACTCCACTGCTCTGGCGGACCTGCCCAAATTTAACTTTCCCGCATATGCCACCCGGGTACATAAAGAGCGGGACAAAACGGGTACGCTTTTAGCATGGTTAGCGAAGCAAGATACTGACACTAAACCCATTACGGAGGTCTTGACGCCCGCGGGAGTCCTAGTACGATCCCAACTGGACATTTTAAACGCATTTCGGCAACATTATGCTGCGGTTTATGACACCCCGACGAATCTTCGGCAGGGAGCCACGAGCCATTCCTTGGACCCCCTTCCGATCCTGCATATCACAGATGCCACAAGGGATACCCTAGACGCCAAAATATCGGCAGCGGATGTCTCAGGCGCGATACGCGGCTGGCACGGAACAAGGCGCCGGGTCTAGATGGCCTGCCCCTTGAGTACTACAGCACGTTTTCTGCCCTTTTGGTCCCCCGTCTGACCGCTATGTTTCTGGACGCATTTGGGAAGGGATAACTTCCGGGATCTCTTCGAGAGTCCGTCATAGTGACATTCCTTAAACCGCACCGAGATCCCCGACAATTGTCCTCCTACCGCCCTATCACACTTCTCTCTGCCGATTGCAAGGCCTTGTGTAGAATCCTAGCAACTCGGTACGAACAAATATTACGTCCCTTGGTCCATCCGGACCAATGTGGATTCGTCCCCGGCAGGAACACTTCCCAGAACATAAGACGATTGTTCCATGTTCAGGATCAGGTAGGGGACACCCTCCCCCGTGCGGCCTTTATTATCCTTGACCTTGAACAGGCCTTTGACACCTTAACCTGGCCATACTGAGGTACCAGAATCGATTCCTGATCACGTAGTATTGATAATCGATATGTTAGGATTAGCATGGTGTCACTAAACTCACACTGTAGACATGCATAATTAGTATTTACGGTATCTTCTTTCACTTAGCTTCATGCCACGTTACGCTATATGAATACCATATTATGGCCCTCTTTAATATCGTACATGCACAGGCCTTATTCTCCCTTAGCTCTAAAAGCCCTGCTCCTGGGAAAGAAACCAACTGTTGCAGAAACTGCTGTTTCAGCTCGGTAGGCTCGGCAAGGTCGTAGTTAGCCAAGGAAGGGCCGATAAGCACATTCCGGGAGGGGTGCAGGGTGGTTTGTCTCTGAGAAGACAGAAGGGAGTCACCCGTCTGACCTTGCTGCCTGAGCGAAATCAGGAGCTCTTTGTGTGCCTTATATGGGCTTTCCTATTACTGTACTAGCTTGTACCAATTTGTATTTTTCCATGTTAGGCCATGCCGGTGCCAACGCAATTGTATATATGTGATGTGCTGACAATGTGCCAGCAGTCTTCTTGGCGGACCTTTTGGGTCAGGTCGCAAGGAGCTCCTCTGGCAGAGTTTGTGTTTGTCTAATAAACGCTTGAACCTTCTACACTGCCGACCGACTGCTTATTTGTAATGATAAGGGACTTGGTAATGTAATGATTATTGTTGGGAGGGGATCATATATTTTTTCGGTACTTCAGTTGGCGACTCCGCCGGGACTCCGCGTTGGGGTCGTCCCTGTGTAGCCACAGGCGACATCGAAAGGGGTCCTCTTGATCGGGAGAGTTGCAGACCAGACGCATAAGAAATTGGGGTTTTGCTCTGCCCTCCCGATCCGGAGGGCTTCAGCTGCTAGTAACCCCACGCCGGAGTCCTTCGGGTGCAACCCGAGAACCTGCAGCGCTGATACTGGGCAAACGTCGGCAGTGAAGAACGTTCCGGCAAACCTGCGTGCACCAGGTGAGTGTTGTGTCTCGTTATATGTTGAATTGCATATGCAGATTTAAATAACGGGATTTAAGCATTTGGTGGCCCATGGTCACGGAGAAACTCTGACTTTGCATTAGTTGTCACAGAGAGGATTTGGTCGGAGGTTCGACGGGGGCAGTGTGGAACTGCACGTGCGAACGCTCTGGGTACACTAAAGATAAGGATTATACGCCTAGGGGAACTGCGGTTCCTGCTCGGCTGGACTGTTCTCGGGAAAGCCGATGGTTGAGATTGGGTAGCACCCGGACAAATCTGGAGCGGCGCTGAAACGCGGGCTTAGCCAGAACAGTTCGGGAGGTGAACCATGAATGCTGTCGGATGGCCTGTAGACCGGTCTGTGGTTTAAAACCTGTGTAACCATCTTTAGGCAGTCTGAGGACGAGACTGTTGTTGGTCGTGTTTTTGCAGCCTTTTGAATAAATTAGCAGAAGAGTTCTCCACGAGTGGGAGCCGACGGGCTCCACTTTTTCGATTGCAATTGCAGGAACTTATGTGTCACGTTTTACGTTTGTCTGATGTATAAGGAAAATACGGATGTGAGGATGATGGGTGTCATGGCCATGAGAATGAAAGCGTAAGGATAACGTGATATTTAATTTTGTTGAATTTGTACTAACGGAGAAATTCCTTTTCAGCCAGAAACTAGATAATACAATATGCCGTGCCTTAGCAAATTGTGTTTTGGTTGTGTCCATAGTGAGGAAGGGAGGTTAGACGAGAGTCAGCCGAACCCCCCAGAGGGGACACCTAGCCACTTTATGTATTGTAAGCATGGTATTGGCCCCCTCATCTTTAACTCTCTGTGGCATAAATACACTAAGGACAATATAGAATTACAGTGGCCAAAAACAGGGTCTTTCGATGAACAAAAACTGGCATATTTACAAGAACGTCTTTTTATTAAACGCAGTCGGCAGTCGATGTTCGACACCCTTAACAAATGGCAGAAAGAAGCAAAGAGACGACGCATCCGATCTGAAAAATTAATGAAGATAGAGCAGGGACAGACTATCACCCAGAAGGCTATCGCATATGACAAAAATAAGGTAGAACAAAATATTGAAATTGCAGACAGGCGGTTTAAACTGCAGGTAGACCAATGTTATGTAGCCAGAGAAGGGGCGGAAGATGAGATTGAGGAATTGTTAAATGCAAGGCCTCCCCCACCATATGCCCCGGAGCGTATATACCCTGCAATACCTGTCCAGCCAGAAGTTAGACCACGGGCATCTGCGCCCGAGGAACGGGGCTCCGTTATCAATGACCAAAATAACGATGTTTCCTCTCCTCAAGGTGGGGCCTTGGCTACGCTTGTCCCCGAGTCTACACAACTGATCACTTCCCCTCAGACGCACTTGAGTCTCCCTATGCCGGAGATATCCTCCCCCCGAGCTTGTATTACACCCAGAGGGTTTGACCCGACCCTGAGGGGAGCTGTAGGGGGCCTAGATAGCAAGCGTTTGTTCACTAGAGCATCCGTAGAATATGGCGAAAAAGAAGCATTAGGAGACCAGGCTGTCAAGTGGGTGCGGAATGAAGTATATACCCTGATTGACATATGGAGTACTGTGAAGGATTTAGAGCCAGTCATGCAACAACATGTGCTATACGAAATGTCCAATTCGCTCATTGGGTATTGGGAAATAAGCTTTAGGGACGGGACAGCCCCCCAGATCCTGTATACTATCAGAGATTGGGCCCATAAATTTAGCCTAACACCGGAAGAAGTATTTAAGAATGTAGACACTTTGGTACAATATCGCGACAGATTATTCTTGAAAAGTCCACAGTGGACTACGCAATACCCTATGCGAGAAGTACACCCAATCTATCATCCCGAAATCCCCGAACAACGAGATGGTAACCAGGCGATCATACGACAAGGGGTGGCGGCTCGGTTCCAGGAACAGTGGGTTTATACCCCATGGAAAAGAAGTGAAGTACTGGCATTGAAATCTCAGTTGCCAGATCCTCGAAAGAATCCTACTGCGTACTACAAAGAATTGACCGAAGCAGTTGCGTCCGCTGTAATGACTTTAGCCGATGTTGAATTGTTCTTCGGACTACTAGTACCGGTTGATATATGGCGACAGGTGCACGATTCTAATCATGCTGAATTTGGTGGCACGTGGGAGGAGTTAAGAGGCTGGGACCAGGATCGCAAGCCAGGGGACAAACCAAGAGTGGAAATAACTTCTCTTCCAGCGAAAATAATAACTTTTATGCATACTCTGATCCCACCCCGAAAAGTCGATTGGGATAAACTGTCCGCCTGTAGACAAAAGAAGGACGAAAGTGTGTCCGACTTCTTTACCAGGTTCGAAGAGGTTTTTATTGATTTTAGTGGACAAGATTTGGCCACAGAAGGGGGCACAAGGTTGTTCGTTAACAGGTTCGTTACGAACCTGGCTCCGGAAATTTCAGCACGACTGGAGGCGGCAGAGAGTACCTGGACTACCTCTTCCCCGTCTGTAATACTCAGCATGGCCCAGTACTATGAGCATAGAGAAAATGAAAATAAGGATAAGGTGGATAAAAAGGTTAAGGATCTGAAGACCCGAGTACTGTTACAGCAAGTGGTTCGAGGGCAAGGAGGAGGTAGAGGTGGTCGGGGCCCAATGACGAGAGGGGCGGGGACAGGAAGGGGTTCAGGAGGAGCCCCGTCAATAGGCATCAACCAATGTTCCTATTGTAAAGAGGAGGGACACTGGAAGGCTCAGTGTCCATACTTGGCCGCCCAGAACGCAGCAAATCGCGGACGAGGTAGAGGACGAGGAGGCCCCGACCGAGGTGATATGCATAGAGACGAGTACAGAGACGTTCAACAAGACAGGTCAGAAAGGAACCACTTCGATAACACCCAACGCAGACAATACTATCATGGTGACTATGCCGAAGGGAATGATGATGAATATGCCCCAGCATAGGATAGCCAGGGACAGAGGGGGGGCCATGTGTCAATTCCGGTCAATCAGAGGGGACCCTACATCAGAGGGGAAGTGTTGGGGACATCTGAAAATTTTCTAATTGACACAGGAGCAATGAACAGTTCCGTTGCTCGATCATTGGTTCCAGGGGCAGCTCTGTCCGGGCAAAACAATGTTTCGGTGGGTTTTTCCGGAGTCCCCGTTGTAAGCCCCATCTCTAAACCTATCCCCTTTACGATTGGTCCAGCCACTATGGACACTCCTTTCTTATTGACATCGAATTGTGGGGAGAACCTGTTGGGATTGGATATGCTGAAAAGATTGAATGCTACTATACATTGTTCTGCGGATGGGGTCTATTTAACTATACGTCCCTCTGTAACACCTGTTAAACAATGTTTTACGAAAAATGAACGACTCCCACCGGAGTTCGATGGCGTCCCAACCTCCCTTTGGGCGACAGGGGATGCAGATGTGGGTGTACTGGACATACCCCCAGTTCACATCACGTTGAAGCAAGGCGCTAAACTACCACGCATTCCACAGTACAAAATAGCACCGGCGGGGGAACGGGCTTTATTGCACATCATCCAGGAATTGATTGACAAAGGGGTTGTAGAAGAAACAAACGCCAATATTTGCAATAGCCCGATCCTCCCGATTTTGAAGAGGAACCATGACCAAGGGGAGATGGGTGCTGCCTATCGTTTTGTGATTGATTTGCGAGCCGTTAACAAAATTGTGGTACCACAGTATCCTGTGGTGACCGATATCACTACCATTCTCACCATGATTCCTCCGACTGCACAGTACTTTTCGGTCATTGACCTGAAAAATGCTTTCTTCAGCATTCCTATCCACCCTGATAGCAGACAGATCTTCGGATTCTCATTATCCGGACGCAGCTTCCGCTTCTGTCGCGCTCCTCAAGGCTACACTGAAAGTCCGAGCATATATAGCCAGGCTCTGAAGGCTCTGTTGGATGACTTAGAATTGCCGGATGGCAATGTCCTCTTGCAATATGTAGATGACTTACTAATTGCATCTGACACAGAGGATGGATGTAGACAAGCTACGGTTAAATTGTTGCACCATTTGGCTGCCAAGGGGAATAAGGTATCCTTATCTAAATTTCAGTATTGTCGAAAGGAGGTGACCTACTTAGGTCATCTCTTATCGAAGGAGGGTAGACGACTAACACCTGAACGTATTGCTACCATTTCTAACATGTCTGTACCTTGCACGCAGCGTGAAGTCCGCGCTTTTCTTGGCATCACGTCTTACTGTCGCCAATGGATACCTAATTTTTCACTTCTGGCTAAACCTTTGTTGCATTTGACTACCAAAGATGTGCATGAACCCCTACCCTGGACGGATGAATGTCAGCTCTCTTTTGACTCTCTGAAAACTACTTTATGCTCTGCCCCTGTTCTGGGTACTCCAGATTATCGTAAACCTTTTGTACTATATGTACACGAGGTCGACGGTTGTTCATTGTCTGTTTTAACGCAGGCCTTTGGAGGTAAGCAAAGACCGTGCGCCTATTTGTCAGCGACATTGGATAATGTTGCAAGAGCACTTCCTAGCTGTCTGAGGGCTACGGCTGCAGTAGCAGTGGCCATCCGACAGTCAGAAGGACTCGTTTTGAATTCCAATTTGACTGTAATGGTGCCGCACGCAGTAGACACCTTGCTAAATAAAACAAAAACGCAGCATCTTACGAGTGCACGCCTTACTGGGTATGAGCTGACCTTATTTGCACCACATATTACGATTACTCGATGTGCAACATTGAACCCAGCCACATTGTTACCACTCCATACGAGTGAGCAGGACACTAATTTACATGATTGCATATATCGCACAGAGGAAGAAACCAAGGGTAGGATTGACCTCACAGACATACCCTTAGATCAACCCCAGGGAGAGCTATATGTGGATGGTTCCTGTTTCAAACTAACAGATGGCACAACGACAGCTGCATATGCGATCACGACTCTGAAAACAGTTGTTGAAACACTCAGACTACCCCACCGATCAGCCCAAGCCGCTGAACTTATGGCCTTGTTACGAGCCTGTGAGCTGAGTGAGGGACTAGAGGTCAACATTTACACGGACAGCCAATACGCCTTTGGCGTAGCCCATAGTTTTGGGCGGCTGTGGAAAGAAAGGGGTTTCCTTACTTCACACGGTCAGAAAATACAGAATGGGCAGCTGGTTTTGAGGTTGTTGGATGCTCTCACTCTCCCCAAGAAAGTGGCTATTATCAAATGCAGTGCTCACAAAGTAATTGTGGATGAGGTAGGAGAAGGCAATGCTTTTGCAGACCAGGTGGCCAAGCAGACAGCACAGTCGCTGATGTCACCCATGTACGTTCATTCCTCTACTAGATGGGTGGGGGGAGACTGTGAATTATTTGATAATACTATGGAAAGTGTGAGAATACTACAGAAGGAAGCCACCTCAGCGGAACTAGAGAAATGGGAACAAGAGATAGGGAGATTGGATGAAAATAATTGTTGGATCGATTTGACTGAAAAACAAAGATGGCTACTGCCCAATGCATTAGTACAGGCTGTGGTAACAATGGCGCACGGACCAGCACACATAGGAGCAAAAGGTATCTGTGGGATCTTAGATCCAGTTTGGAATAATCCGAATATCCAACGGACGGCTGTCCGTTTGGTCCAATATTGTATGGTCTGCTTGCAGCATAATCCAGGAAAAGGAGAAACTGTTTTAGCCGGGAATTTCGCACCACCTGCATTGCCTTTTGAAGTGCTCCAAATGGATTATATTCATATGGACCGCGTCAATAATCTCAAATATGTACTGGTTGTAGTTTGTGCATTTAGCAAATGGGTTGAGGCATACCCTACTAAGGAGAACACAGCATTGGCAACTGCAAAAGCTCTCCTGAAAGAGTTTGTGCCTCGCTTCGGATTGCCTCGCTTGATCTGGTCGGACAACGGGCAACATTTCCATGGGGCCCTTGTGCGGCATATCTGCGAGGGCTTACACATACAACAAAAGTTCCATGCTGCCCGACACCCCCAATCAGCAGGGCTCGTGGAAAAGTACAATGGCATTCTAAAATTGAAAATGGCAAAAATAAAGGAGAGCACGGGGTTGAACTGGCCTGACACTTTACCTCTAGCCCTTATGTCTTTACGTGTCACCCCGCACTCACGTTCGGGTCTCTCTCCATATGAGATACTGTTTGGGAGACCTGCTAACGTGTGGGGGGTACCTCGACCTCGTTCTTTTGCAGATATTGAATATCCTATGTTGATTGATTACCTGTATGCTTTGACTAAAGACCTTCGTTCTATTCATCAGCAGGTAGCTTCTGTACTGCAGCCACTGCCAGAGGGCCCCGGTCATCGTTTACAGCCCGGCCAGTGGGTCCTGGTCAAAAAGTTTGAGCGAGACACCAGCTTGGCTCCTAGATGGTCTGAGCCACGGCAGATTTTGTTGGCCACCCGGACGGCGGTTAAAGTAGATGGCCGAAAACATTGGATACATGTTTCGCATCTGAAACGGCTACCACTTCCACTCCCTGGTGAGCGGTCACGTCCAGGGGAAATTCTAACACAGGAAACTGAAAGAGCTGATGCATTTGTGCCCTTTTCTGATGCCTGCGAGATTGAGCAGAGGCTACAGGAAGGATCGGCGAGATCAGATGACTTGGTCTCCACTGAAGTTGCAAGTGAGCGTGCAGTAGCGTTGAATTCTGTTTCAAGTACCCCAGACGACCAAACGTCACCAGTACGGAAAACCCCGGGTGTGCTCTTTTCTGACCCTGAAGTGTTGGGTCGTGAGCGATATAATCTTCGGCCCAGAAGGCCGACACACGGCGCCTCAGACCACATTGTCAGGAGATAGGGAAGGACTTCATTGCATAAGATAGGGTTTGCTAGACTACCGGTCTGAGCGCTGAGCGAGACACTGGACTGAACTCGTTGAGAGCTGGAACTTTTCAATCATTGTGCTCTGTTCAGAAAGAAGATTCTGTTCAAATGGATATGGCTTCTACCTTGGAATAGGGATACGAGTCTGCCTGTGAGACTCTGACGGACGCAGGAACGAAGAAACCCTCTGGCAGGTCGGACTGCTAGGCCTATTTCTGGACTTTTAGCTAGCAATGTACCCTTTTGGTCGTGTAATCCTAGAAGAAGAGTTTCCTATTGCGCCTAGACGCATACCTTTTTACGAGCCAATGTTTTCCACATGGACCACGAAGGTCAAAATAGCTTTTGTTGTAACTATAACTGTTATAGTAGCTGTGTTCATGAGTCTGTTTGTATACCTAGAACATAAATACCCATTACAAAAGTTTTTGCCCACAACTGCCGCACCTCCCGAACATTTCCTGTTTACCCTAGCGCCCCACAAAGAAAGACATCGCCAAAAATATGCTAAAAATGTATTCATAGAAATGTTGCATCAGACGCACAATGTTACTAACGCCACGGATTGTTGGGTTTGTGGACTCCTGCCTACTGTGGTGCGCAATCATGATCTATTTCTCTCCCGCCCTCTGTCTTATCTAGGTAGTTGTGAAGCATGGTACAAACTGTTTCTGGCGATATACCGGCATGGGAGTGAGCATTTCAGGGATCTAGATGTCAATGAGCACAATATTATTCTTGATTATGTTCGAACGCACTATGCTTATAATAGAACAGGACATGGGGATAAGGTGATAATTGACCCACAAGGGTGTATACAGCTGTATTTAGCGGTAATGAACAAAACTTGGTTACAAGATGAACTGTATGATTTTAAAGACTTTAATGCCACTCAATACTTTCAGATTTTCATCGAACGAAATGTTACCAGAGATCGCACTGTCCCCATCCCTATTTTGAATGTTTCTGCAGGATTTTGTGTGCAAGGGATAGGTAAGGTGCAAATGGGGAATAGCATCTGCAATTATACCTATCGACTGCGAAAACGTATTAGCCCTCCTTTGATTACTCCCCACAATGTGTACTTCGTGTGCGGGGAACATGCATACACTTGGCTACCACGAAACTGGGGAGGACGCTGTTATCTGTCTTTTCTGTTTCCCCCTGTTTATGTGGCTCCCTCCAACTATCATAAAACGCATCAGTTATACCCGATGCGGTCGTATCATGGGAACCCAGCCGCTCCAATCACAAGCACACCGATAGCAAGCTTCACCGAGGTGACCTCGAGCCATTCCCGTAGTACACTCTTACATAGAGCACGTAGACAGCTCGATATGACTGAAGTTGATCAGACGGATACTTCCTTGCAGCAATTTACGGATTTCAGCAAGGGTCTAGTACCCTTTTGGGGGCCTATTTTCAATAGTAGGGAAATTAGGAGACTGTCTAGAATAGTGGAGAATGTCATTAATATCACTACTGATATTTTAACTAACCTAACGGTGGAAATTCAGGCTACTCGCCTCGTAGCGCTTCAAAATCGAATGGTTCTAGACGTTATCTTAGCTGATCGGGGTGGGGCATGCCGCGTCATCGGCAGTTCTTGTTGTGTATATATTCCTGACTCCGCCCCCTCCGTCCATCTAGCCATTCAGAAACTGCATCGCATTGCTTCCGAAATGCATGTTGGCAATGGGTCTTGGTCATTGTCAGGTTGGTTTTGGGGACTTCTGGCCACATGGGGATGGAAGGTAATGTTAATTTTAGGAGGAGCTGCTGCCATCATTTTCACGTGCTGTGTCTTGATGCACTGTGGTCCAGCCTGCTGATTCTTACTGTGCTTCCCGTATCACCACTCTGTGTGTTCCATCCCCTATCGCTGTTAAAGCCCAAATGCTGCAGAAAGAGGTACATGGTATGATGATCATCGATGAAGAAATATTTGAGGAGTAGACGTCTGTTATCATTTAGCGCCACCACGCTAAAAGGAGGGTTTGAGGTACCAGAATCGATTCCTGATCACGTAGTATTGATAATCGATATGTTAGGATTAGCATGGTGTCACTAAACTCACACTGTAGACATGCATAATTAGTATTTACGGTATCTTCTTTCACTTGGCTTCATGCCACGTTACGCTATATGAATACCATATTATGGCCCTCTTTAATATCGTACATGCACAGGCCTTATTCTCCCTTAGCTCTAAAAGCCCTGCTCCTGGGAAAGAAACCAACTGTTGCAGAAACTGCTGTTTCAGCTCGGTAGGCTCGGCAAGGTCGTAGTTAGCCAAGGAAGGGCCGATAAGCACATTCCGGGAGGGGTGCAGGGTGGTTTGTCTCTGAGAAGACAGAAGGGAGTCACCCGTCTGACCTTGCTGCCTGAGCGAAATCAGGAGCTCTTTGTGTGCCTTATATGGGCTTTCCTATTACTGTACTAGCTTGTACCAATTTGTATTTTTCCATGTTAGGCCATGCCGGTGCCAACGCAATTGTATATATGTGATGTGCTGACAATGTGCCAGCAGTCTTCTTGGCGGACCTTTTGGGTCAGGTCGCAAGGAGCTCCTCTGGCAGAGTTTGTGTTTGTCTAATAAACGCTTGAACCTTCTACACTGCCGACCGACTGCTTATTTGTAATGATAAGGGACTTGGTAATGTAATGATTATTGTTGGGAGGGGATCATATATTTTTTCGGTACTTCAATACCTATTCGCTGTCTTGCGACGGGCGGGGATAGGTCCAACCCTTCTGCGATTCAACAACCTGTTATACACGAACCTTACGTCTCGGGTTCGGCTGGGCCGACACATCTCATCCCCGCTGCCGGTCAGGAGGGGTACTAGACAGGGCTGCCCCCTGTCTCCTCTGATCTTTGCCCTGGCGGTGGAACGCCTGGCGATCCGCCTACGCCAAGAGGGAATCGCCTGGGGTATCCCCCTAGTGGACACGGTCCACTGCGTTTCCATGTACGCGGACGACCACCTTCTATATATTAGGGATATCGCTGCGGACCTTACAACCATATGGACAGCCCTGGCGGAGTTCGCGGAGGCGTCTGGCCTCCAGGTGAACTGGGACAAATCCACAATTTATCCCCTCCATCATTCACTAGCCCCACGAGAGATACGCATCGGTCCACAGACTTTGCACTTGAACACGGGCGTCCACCGTTATCTCGGAGTCTGCCTATACAACTCTCCCACTGACATCCAAGAGGGCAATCACCGTAAGGTGTTAGCTGGCATTTGGTCGTCAGTGGATTTTTGGAGACGCCTTCCGATGGCACCGATCGGTAAGGTGGCTATAGCCAAGATGATCATCGTTCCTCGACTATTATATTACTTTACAGATCTGCCCGTTATCCCACCCGGTAGCTTCTTCCGTGAACTAGATGCACTCCTCCGTGCGCTCATATGCGGGACAGGCCGACAACGTATAGCGCTCACTAAACTACAACTGCCTACCATCCAGGGGGGTCTAGGCGCCCCCTCCTTTGGTCGTATTTCCTGGCTGTACAGCTCCAGTAGCTGTCGTACTGGACGGGAGGTCGGCATACTGGGGAGGCCGACACTATGCAGGGCCATATTCCCGTCCCCGAGCTCCGTCGGCTGCTGCTCCCGGGCACCAACCCCCACCGGACCTTTCCCTTGCAGGTATCGGTGGCTCGCCGATGCATGCAACGGATCCATCGCATCGCGGCAGGGATCCCATGCTACTCCCCACGGCTGCCGCTGGTCGGCTGGCCGAATGGAGACACTTACTTTACGCAAGCAATGCTCCGTGCGTGGACGGAATCCGAGATCACGGAGGCGGAGGGGTTATTCGCACAGCTCATGGAGGACCATGGCCTCCCCTTGGACAATTTCTAACCCACCGACAACTCATCACCACTTTTCGCCCACATTGTGATCTTCACCTCGGCGAACCCGCGACGCACCCAGTCGTCAACACCATCCTATACATGGGCATAGGCCGACATCTTGTTACCTGGCTGTATAAGTCAATTCGCGAGCTTGCGCACAAGCCCTTACTCACTTTGAGAGCCACCTGGGAGGATGAATTTGGGCGCCAGCTACAGGACAGGGAGTGGGACAGGGCGATAGAATTCCCTAAGAAGGTGTCCAGAAACGCGAGATTCAAGAATATTCAGTTCTACATCTTAAATAGAGCGTATTAGACACCGGCGCAACTCCAGCGCTTCTACCCCGACGCGCAATTCCTCTGTCCTAGGTGTCATTCACCAGACGCACACTTCCTACACATGTTTTGGAGCTGCCCAGCTTTACAGTCATATTGGTCCACCATACTCGCCTCTGTCCGCACACTCACAGGACTCGCAGACCTAGCCTCCTGGGAAGCAGTTGCCCTGGGGATATTTCATAGACCGAAAACACACAAAGTACAGGTCCGCTTCGCGGCATTGTCCCTGCTCCTAGCTAAAAGGAACATCATCATGCAGTGGCAGGCAACTTCGGGACCCCCTTTGGAGGCATGGGTGGGGGCAGTACAGAAATGGGTGCACGCGGAAGAGGAACTCCTACGGGAGAAGGAAGCCAAAGGCCACAGCAAGCACCCCATATCCCTGGAGTGGGCCATGCTATCTCACCAGTTTAAACAAGCGCATACGCGCCCAACCCCTGATACCTCCCAGCCCGCCCCCGCAATCCAGATAACACCTACATCGCGATAGGGTTCATTTGCGGTGATTGCCATTTGTGCCCCCCCCTTTCTCCTCCCCCCCTCTTCCATGCCTACCAGCAGTCACCTGAAAACTCCAACGTACGCCGCCCGCTCCACCCTGTCTGGAGTTACACTCTAACAGATGACCTCAGTGCGCTTTATGCGCCCCCCCATCCTGGCAGGTAGCGGCTGCTCTCCAGTTATTATCCATAATCCTGTATCCCAGACCCTGTCGCCGTCCCTCCCCCCCCCTCTCTTCCTTCCCGTACCAAGGCCACAGTTTATCTCCCCCAGTTTTTCCTTGGACTCACATCTGGACAATGTCAATCGTACTAACATCCTCATCGTTCCAGGCAAGTGGAAACAGTTTACTTTGTTTGTCTCTCTTTCATAGTGTATTTGTCCCACTGTGACACTAACAAATGCCTCATGATGTACTGTGAGTACTTTGAAAATGTTAATAAAAATATTAATAAAAAATAAAAAAATAAACTTGTTTTCATTGCTCTGAATGTTTTTTCCAATCTGGTTGTAGGAACCAGTCATTCCCGGGGGTGTGGGGGCTGCCTAGCTGTGCGCATGCGCCGCAAGCAGAGGAGCCTGATTACAGCAATAAAACAAGCATTTGCAATGCAATAGGTCTCGCATTAGGAAGGTTTGAGCTATTGGTATTGTTAATGACAAATTTTGTATTTATGTGTTGGTTTTGAAAATAGCTAAATTAATAGCTTTGTCATTTACAATTCCAATAGTTTTAACGTTCGCAAATGTGACACCTATAGCATTTGTAATGCAATATGTGTTGTATTTACGTGACTTAGATGTATTGATATTACAAATAACAATGGCTTTTCATTTTTCTTAATAATTAATACTTAAATAAAAGTTCTTGTAATTTATAATGGCAATAGCTTAAACTTTTGTAAATAACTTTTGTGAAGATTATGTTCAGTGTATTTGATTGTGACGAAAATCCAAGAACAGAAGTTAAATATTAACATATTTTTGTTATGTTATTTTATATGGTTTTGTATAGCGCGCAGCTGCCCCAGCCAAGGGGCGTCCCGGCGCTTTCTACCAGAGACGGGGAAAGGACTGCTGCAGATGGAACTTGCAGTAACATAACAAGATTAGCAGAAAAGGTGGGTTTTTAAGGCTTTTCTGAAAGATAGTAAGTCGTTCAGTCCACGGATCTGGGACGGCAAGGCGTTCCAGAGCTTCGCTGCAAGGTATTTGAAGGAGCGTCCACCCCTCCGGGCTAGTTTAATGCGGGGGACGACTGCCAGGTTCTGTCCCTCCGAGCGCAGCATGCGTCGGGGCACATATGCTGTGAGGAGTGGGCTTAGCAAGGGAGGGGAGGCCATTTTCAAGATCTTGAATGCGAGGCACAGGGTTTTGAAGTGGATCCTCTTTTCCACCAGGAGCCAGTGGAGTTTAGATAGGGTATTTACTGCTGACTGATGTCGGGGGAGGCCAGTCAGTGCCCTAGCTGCGGCATTTTGGACTCATTGCAGTCTGGATTTCTCTGCTACGTTCACCCCTAACAATAGGGAGCTTGCATAGTCCAGCCGCGAGAGAATGGCTGATTGTACCACAAGCTGACGGGTTTGATGGTCAAAGAACTTCAGGATCGGTCTAAGGTTTCGCAGGATCCCAAAGCAAGTGGCAGCAACTTTTTTTGTCTGGTGGGTGAAGTTCAGGGCGGAATCCACCCATACTCCCAGATTTTTCACGCAGCTTTTAGGCTCGGGTGGTTGGCCCAGAGTCTCAGGCCACCATGTGTTACCCTAAGCCGCTGTCTCTTTGCCCACCAGCAAGACCTCCGTCTTGCCAGCGTTCAGCTGAAGGTAGTTAGCGGTCATCCAGCTAGTGATGTCGACGAGGGTCTGTTTGAAATTCTGCCCACTCAGACCACTCTCGTCTTTCAATGCCACCACTAGCTGGGTGTCATCAGCATAAGATACTAATGACAGCCCACGCTTCCTGACCACCTCTGCCAATGGTTGAACGTAAATATTAAATAAGGTGGGGCTTAGTGCAGACCCCTGGGGCACTCCTTGTTTGATAGGGCACTCTTTGGAGAGGAACGGCGGGGTAGCTACCCTGAAAGATCTTCCAGACAGAAATGCCTTAAGCCAATTTAGGGCCTCTCCTGATATTCCTGCCTCCTCCAGCCTGAACAACAGCACCTCGTGTGAGACCGTATCGAAGGCAGCACTGAGATCTAAAAGGATTAGTGCTGCCGTCCCGCCGGAATCCAATATGGTCCGGAGATGTTCCGTCACACTCAAGAGGGCCGTTTCGGTGCTGTGTCCAGCCCGGAAGCCATGTTGGGACCTGTCTAGGAAGGAGTTAGACATCAGGAATTTGGTCAAGATGGTATTGACGTGGGACTCCGCCACTTTAGCTGGCCAAGGGAGCAGCGAAATGGGCCTGAAGTTTTCGGGTAAGCTAGGGTCTAACGTAGGTTTTTTATGATAGGGGAGACCCAGGCTTGCTTCCATCGAGAAGGAATGGTGGCAGTAGAAAAGGACAAGTTTATAATATCTTGAAGGGGACCCAGTACTGTCCAGTCTGCTTCTCTAAATTGTGCTGGTTTGAGTGGGTCAGCAGGTGAGCCTGACTTAATCTTTTTGCAGAGTGTAAGAAATTCTTCTTGGCCGAGTGCCGGTATGTTGGTGAGTTTGGGCCTGGTCATAGTCCCTGAGGATGTGAGGTGTGGTGAGGTAGGGAAGACATTGTAGAATTTATGAATTTTGTCAATGAAATAAGATGCCAGATTATTGCATAGCGTAGGTGAGGTGTTAGAACTTTCTAGCTTTTTTTTGGCGCTAAACTCTTTTAATATTCTGAAGATTGTTTTTTAGGCATTTTGGCTATTGCTAATCTCAGTAGCGTAGTATGCATCTCGGGTCCTACAGATGCTACGATGATAACTTTTTTGCGCTTTGACATAGAGGGTCTTGAGCGAAGGGTCGTAGTCTCTCCTCCATTTACGCTCTGCTTCCTTACATTCTTTTTTAAGGGCGGTAAGCTCTTCATTATACCATGGACTGGATTCATGTGAACGCGCCCTGATCCATTTAGCCGGTATCAGTGCATCAAGGGCCTGGTTGATCCAGTCACAGAAACCCTCGTACCCTTGATCAGGGTCTTCACTATACTTGGGGGGGTTAGCTATCAGAAGTGCATGCAAGTCTTCGAGACGGAGCTTTCTCCAAGGCCGTTTCAGCACCTGCTGGGCGGGTCTTATATTAGGAGCGCCTCCAGTGGGCACTGTCATAACCACCAGATGATGGTCTGTCCAGGTCATAGGAATGGGGGCCTCTACTGTCACATTGGTCATATTAGAAAAAATAGGGTCTAGTAGATGGCCGCCGCTGTGTGTAGGGCCACTGACAAGCTGACAAAGCTGAAGAGCGGCAAGGTCAGCTAATAGGGTGTTAATCTTATTATCTGTGGTAAGATCAAAGTAAATATTTAGATCTCCCACTATATTAAAATTAGCTGTTCCGGTGACCATAGAACACACATTTTCAAGGAGCGATGCTATAAAGTTACTGTCTAAACCTGGGGGTCTGTAAATCAGGAGACCCACAAGGGTGAGTTGGGGGTTGATTTTAACATTATAGTGGGCGCATTCGCTGCCTTTAATATCAAATTTAGAGAGTAGGCAGGTGTAGTGAGATTTAGCGATCATCGCTATCCCACCTCCTCTTGTTTGTCTATTTAGTGTGAATATAGAAAACCCTGTGGGGATGGCTAGATTGATGACCGAGTCCATGTCATCCTGTAGCCATGTTTCCGTGAGGAATAAGATATCTAGAGCATAGTTGGTGAGTAGCTCATGTACTTCCATATGATGTTTTTGAAGGGATCTTACGTTGAGCTGGCCCACCCTAATTGGTTGAAAGTTGGCGTTCACAAGGGATGGTGGTAATGTGGGTTTGGGCAGGGAGAAACCACATGAACATATAGAGCAACCTTTCTTACGTGTGAGGGAGATTTTTTTACACGCGCCATCCAAGTAATTAAGAGTCAGCAGATCCTGTCTGGAGTACGTTAAACGGTTCCTCCTGCATGCACCAGGGTCCCTGGCGAGAGGCGACGTGCAGGGCGCAGACGGGCTAGTCTTAGGCGAGTCTTCGGCGTGCTGAGGGCGTGCCCGCTGCGCGCGACCGCTGCGTGTTCGCCCAGACATTGTCTTAAGTACTCTCGTGCCTCGGGTCAACAAGACCGCAGAGCGCTCGAGAGCCGGAAATGCCCCCTGCCGGAAGTAGGAGCGTCTGACCCCGTTTCCACCCTCCGCTCAATCGGCACTTGCCGTGACGGACCGGGGTGTGTGGGGCAGCGCAGCGGCAATGGAGGTGATGGATGCAGGCAAGAAACACAGCAGATATTAGTGCAAAGAGTAATGTGACTTTGATAAAATTAGATTAAAAAAGTGAAGTGCGGTCTCAATCGGCGCAGCTTCCTTCTGAGTGCCAGTAAAATACACGTGCAAATTTATATTTTTTCAAGCGATCAGCAAAGTAATTTTTAAAAAGTAAAGTGCGGTCTTAGCCAGCGCAACTTTACTATCGAATACCAAAGTGAAATAAAACGCAGCATGCGAGTTTAAGAGAGCAGCCTTTCTCCGCTTGTGCAGTCGGTCTAGAAAGCTTGAAACATTGAGAGAACATATTTGAATCAGTTGTTGTTGAATGGTTGCACAGATTGATGCTGTGGTGGCGATGAGTGAGGTTGTGGTGGCGACGAGTGATGCTGTGGCGTTCAGTGATGCTGTGGTAGCGCATAGTGATGTTGTTGTGCCCCTGAGTGATGCTGTGGTGGTGCTGAGTGATGCTGTGGTGATGTGATAGATAGAGTGAGTGCGACAGATAGATAGAGGGAGGGCAATAGATAGATAGAGGTAGGGCGTTAGATAGATAGAGGGAGGGCGTTAGATAGAGGGAGGGCGATAGATAGAGGGAGGGAGAGAGATAGAGGGAGGGAGGGCGATAGATAGAGGGAGGGAGGGCGATAGATGGAGTGAGGGAGGGCGATAGATAGATAGAGAGAGGGAGATAGATAGAGGGAGGGCGATAGATAGATAGAGGGAGGGCGATAGATAGATAGAGTGAGGGAGGGTGATAGATAGATAGAGTGAGGGCAATAGATAGATAGATAGAGTGAGGGAGGGCGATAGATAGATAGATAGAGTGAGGGCAATAGAGAGAGTGAGGATAATAGAGTGAGTGAGAGCGGGGGCGTGGCTTAGCCGCCTAAGATGGCGGACAGATCTTCCTGAAGCTCCCGCAGCCGGCCCACCTCAAATGCCTGACACGAGATCCCCCATGGTGTAGTCGCGGATCAACGGGCGGATATCGCCGCCGGAACCCCCATAGCCGGACCGGAGGTGCTCACTGTTGTGAATAGCGACCCAGAGCGAGCCTGAGACGCCGCGATGTGCTCCCTGGGCACTCCTGGGTAAAATGGCGGCCGCGGGCTGCAACGGCGGCGATAGAGCGCCGCACACGCCGAGAACACCAAAGCGACCGATGAGCCCTGCTGAGATGCCGGTGTGTGCATGGTAGCTGCTGGAGAAAGGCTCGGCTGAGAAGAGGTGAGGGGCCGCTGAGGGCTTGCAGTGCGAGCGAGAGGAGCGGTGTGGGGACGGCCGATGCTTGGGGAAGGCCCATCCCCCGCCGAGCGGGTCACTCGCTCCAACGACCCTACATGTAGGCAAAGCTGCCGCTGGTGAGGCGCAGGCTGCTGGCCCTAATCACAACCTGATCTGCCCCGGGATACAGTACATATAAAGGGCTCCCGGCGGCATCAACGGAAGCTGCTCTTGACCCGGGAGACTGGCGCTGCGTTTCCCCGGGACGGGGACAACGGACCCCCGGCGACGCACCTGTAGATAATCAACGGGTGAGGAGGCGGACTGCCGGGAGAGTTAAGCGGGCACCATAGATACCGCTAGCCCAGAAGCTCCGCAGGGTCCAGACAGCCTGCGCGACCGGAGGAGTCCCCGCCCCACCCTACGACTGCGGCCTCCGGGGGTGCAGCCGGAAAGTGAGCCACCCCGACGTCAACGTGGGTCCGGAATAGCGCCCAGAAGGGACGTGGACTGTGTCTTCCGAGCCCCCCCTCCCCCACAACACGAGCGCCAGACAGTACTAGACAGTCGGGCCACCACGAGAGGCTACCAGCTGGAAGACCACGAGCCGCGGAGGGGTTGAGGGCCCTGAGAATTGTGACAACCCCCACTGAGTCCCCGGGGCAATCACACCGCCACTGCTGTAGGCCCACCCCGCACGGAGGCGGAACATCATCGGCTCCCGACTCCACGGACCTCAGAGCGCCCCCACTGCCGGGCTACCCCCCTCCCTCCATCTGCAGGGTCCTATTACCTTGACGCCAGAAGCAAAGTCGAGCAGCAGCCAAGTACACCCGGCCCGAACATCCTGACGCTAGGCCCCAGCAAGCGACCGCCACCACAGGGACACCTCCCGAGGGGCCCCCTCACCCATTGAGATGGGTCGCCGGACGGCGCCAACTCTGCCAGGCGGGGTCCCACCGAAATCACAATGCCAATCGCCTACTCAGACAGCACAGCGAGACGAACAGGACACAAGGGACCTCACATCTAGAAAACTAGATCAAGTGCTCGCAGCAATAGAGAACTCCAGGGTGGCAATGGAGCAGAAATCTGACTCTTTAGCTACGGACCTTAATCTTCTCCGGGACGACCATAGAAAATTGGCTGATAAAGTATCCCAGGGAGAACAGGAGCTAGAAACGCTGCACCTGCAGGTGCAACAACATCATCGCGACATTGCCGACCTTCAATCTAGACTCAAAACCCTGGAACACAAGACGGACGACTTGGAGGGGCGCTCTCGTAGGAGCAACATCCGAGTCATGAACTTACCGGAGGGGGCGGAGGGGGCCGACCCTATAAAATTCATCACTGACTGGATCAACACCTTTACACCGTCTACAGACCTGACCCCCTTCTTCTCGGTGGAACGGGCGCACAGAGTCCCAACACGCAAGCCAAAGCCGGGTCTCCCCCCGAGACCGTTCCTGCTGAAACTTCTCCACTTCCGAGATAGGGACGCAATCCTAAGAGCGGCCAGAACACACGGTAAAATACAAGTGGAGGATAAGCAGGTCATGCTCTTCCCCGACTACTCTCGGGCGGGGCAACAGCAGAGAGCCACTTTCCAAGCGGTGAAACGAACACTTCGACACAAAAACATCCAGTATGCCCTCCTATTCCCAGCCAAACTCAAGATAATCCACGAGGGCGCCACACACTTTTTTACCGACCCGAGAGCAGCAGACACCTGGGTAGAACAGCACACTCCGCGCCACCCGACACCGGCAAACTCACAACACAATCCACAAGAACGACGGCCCCGTGGCCAGAGGCACAGAGTCACCCTAACGCAACTCAGCACTCACTCCACCCCACCGGGGAAAAGCTCTCCGGACCTCACTCAGATCCTGGCGGAACGAAGAAAAGCACTCAAAGCAGTGGCCGCGCTCGGCCCACCTGAGGAGACATCTGACTTAGACAACGGACCGCACTTGTTCAGCTCAAAAGAAGAAACCAGCAACGCCCTGATCTCCCGAGAAGGATCTCAAACACCCCCCAGGGTGACACCCCAGACTTCGGACTTGCTGATGTAACAAAGGATGGATGTACGGAAGACACCCACCACGGTGACCAGACCCGAGACACTCCATCCTCGTAGGGCCTGAGTGGCCCAGGTCAACAGGACTGAGATTGGGACGGACGGCTGAATCCGGAGCGCAACCGGGTCGACGTCGCACTCCTCCGGAAATATCCGACAGCACCCTGGTGACCTATGGAGCCATTTTAAAAACTAAACACATTTTGATGGTGGAGCCGGCAGCGCCAGAGAAGAAACCTGGCCCCCACCCCCTCAGTAACGGACTAACAAACTTCCATGTACTGCAGTTTGGACGTATTGCCCCGCGCGATAGGCCCCCCCTAGTTGGGATTGTTTCAGGAAGTTGAACTTTATTCCCCCCGAAAGTTATAATTTCCCTAGTAATATTGCAACCAGTGGACACAGCTATGTAGAATCTGATCAGGAGTTTCTGGGTCAACGGGGGGGGGGGAGGACCGGGGGGGGGGGGCTCGGGGGATGGGGAATGAAAACGGGGAGCCCACAAGCTCCTTGCATGACGCAACCTTATCATGTCATCCACGTCACCACACTCAAATCTTAAAGTCATTACGTTAAACGTCAGGGGGATGCACACAGCCACCAAACGATACTCCATATATGCCTACATAAAACGACACCAAGCACAAGTGGCCCTTCTCCAGGAGACTTACTTGACAAATCAAGAGATAGGCCGTCTCCACCGGAAATGGAGGGGAATCGTATGTGCCACTAAATATTCAGCCTTCGCGAGAGGGGCGTTGGTATGGATTAGACCTGGAGTGCCTTTCAAAGAACACACCCGTTTGGTAGACAATGGTGGTCGGTATGCCTTCATTAGTGGCCTGCTGGAGGGTCAACCGATATTGCTTGGTAGCATTTATGCCCCGAACACAGAGCAGGACCGATTTTGGGAGGAACTGACTGGAATTCTGGCCCGATATACTGAGATCCCCTGGCTCCTGGGAGGAGACTACAACTGTGTGTTGGATCTGCTCCTTGACAGGTCATACCCCCCCCCCCAACGAAGCTCCCCAGCACACAAACAAACAGAGAGTTTCCGCAACTGGGTGGGGCGCTGGGCGCTAATTGACATCTGGAGGTCGCGACACCCAACGACCAGATTATATTCCTTCCACTCTATCCCTCACGACCTTAGGGTGCGCTTAGACAGATTCCTATGCTCCCCTACGATACTACCGGCAATACACCACACCGACTACCTCGGGCGCAGTTTCGGACCACGACGCACATATGGTAACCTTGCATTGGCGACCAACCCAGCCCCCGGTCCCCACATGGCGACTCCCACAGGAGTGCCTTACCGATCAGGTTTTTTGCCACACACACGGGGACTTCATCGAGGGGCACTTCCAACGCAACCCGGGCTCTGCTTCCACCAGAGGCATAGAATGGGACGCGTACAAAGTCACAGCGCGCGGACACTGCATCCAACAGGTAGTGGGGGTGAGAAGAACATTAGAACAGGCATTGAGCGGCGCGGAGCTGGCACTGGCAGAGATATCCCGAGTCTCGGACCAAGGCGGGGTCTCCCCAGAACGAATAGGGGCAGCAAAGCAGACTTATGCGGAGACACTCCGAGACCTGCGGAAATATATCTTCCGCAAATATGCAACCCGCACACAAAGGAAGGGCAACAGGGCGGGGGCCCTACTAGCATGGATGGCCAAACAAGACACGGCCTCGCAACCCATCACGGAGCTCAGAGATGACACAGGCCAGATACACTACTCCCAACCAGGTATCCTTAACACATTTCGCACCTACTAAACAGAAATTTACCGTGACCCTGCGCCAGCGCCACACGACGTGTTACAACGATTCCTAGGCGAGCACAGACTTCTCACCATATCCCTAGAAGACCAACGAGATTTAGATAGAAAGATCACAGCGGCAGAGATCAAACATGCTATAGGGTCCCTAGCTCGCAAGAAGTCTCCGGAGATGGATGGGTTCCCGCTAGAATACTATAGCAAATTCCAAGCCCAGTTAGTGCCCTGCCTTGCACTCACACTCGAGGAGGCCCTGACAACGGGGAACCTACCTGCATCGTTTCGGGAATCCATTATGGTAAAGTTTTTAAAACTCCACCACCCCACATCCCCTTCCTCATACAGACCCATCACGCTCCTCAACGCGGATTGTAAAATCCTGGACAAAATACTAGCCGACCGTTACAGTCGTCTCATACCCACACTAATTCACCCCGACCAGTGCGGATTCGTGCCCAGACGCAATACCTCACACAATTTACGGAGGCTTTTCCACATCCAGGACAGTGTGCGCGACAGATGCCCCCGAGCAGCATGCCTGATATTCGACATAGAAAAGGCGTTCGACACACTGTGATGGTCACATCTGTTTGCGGTCCTCCAGTCCCTGCAATATGGCCAGACCCTGTTGACATACACACGGCTCCTATACAAGGGGCTCACCGCTAGGGTGAGAGTTGGTAAACTAATTTCTGACCCCTTCCCTATCGAGAGAGGTACCAGGCAGGGATGCCCACGCTCTCCTCTTTTGTTCGCACTGGCGGTCGAACCATTGGCCATACGGCTACGCAGAGAGGGTAAAACCTGGGGGATACCAATAGCGGAGACAACGCACTGTGTCTCCCTGTACGCGGACGACCTATTGATCTATGTCCGTGACGTCACGGAGGATCTTACCCCAATATGGGACACCCTGCAAGCTTTTGGCGCTATCTCTGGACTCAAAGTCAATTGGGAAAAGTCGACTGTCTACCCACTCCACCCCCACTTAGCGCCACACGTGGTAACGCTGGGCACGCAATCGCTACATTGGAACGGAGCAGCCCCCGATACCTGGGAGTACGACTGTATCAGTCCCCGACAGACCTATACGAAGGCAACCACCGCAAGGTGCTGGCGGGCCTACGATCGGCGGTGGCATTCTGGAAAACTCTGCCCCTAGCGCCCATAGGCCGGGTGGCACTGGCGAAAATGATAATGCTACCCAGACTGCTTTACCATTTCTCCAATCTCCCGGTGATTCCACCCAGGTCCTTTTTTCGAGAACTGGATACGTTGCTCACAACACTCATGGGGCACTGGCCAGCATAGAGTAGCGCTCTGTAAACTGCAGTTGCCCACCACAGCGGGAGGCCTGGGGGCCCCGTCCTTCGAATCATACTTCTTGGCGGCGCAGCTACAGTGGTTGTCCCACTGGACGGCGGAGCACTATGTAGTGGAAACCCCAACGGTAACCGGTAAGATACCTCTTCCGGTCATCAGGCGTCTGCTACCGCCGGGTATCAGGCCGTCCCGCACCCACCCGGTCCAGGTATCCATAGCACGTAAATGTATGATGCGTATTCACCGTCTCTCTAAGGACACGCTGCTCTACTCCCCACTATTGCCGTTGGTAGGTCTCCCTCGCGGGGAACACCACTTCACCACCAGGAGTTTACAAACCTGGACTGAACATGACGTTACTGAGGTAGCGGAGCTGATCCAGGATGGTCAACTGCGCACCTATGACCAGATGGTCGAGTAGTACGACCTCCCACGGGGCCAATTCCTCACGTATAGACAACTCCTAGAGAATACTCGACAACACTGGGACCTGAGAAACGGGGAACCGCCAACGCACCCGGTACTCCATACCATTCTTCGTATGGGATCCGGCAGACATCTCATAACATGGCACTATAAAGCCATAAGGGAACTAACAAACGTCTCTTTAGACACCATGCGACAGGCTTGGGAGGATGACATAGGCAGGGTGTTCCATGACTCTGAATGGAAACGCGCCCTGGAATATACCAAAAAGGTCTCCAGAAACGCGAGATTTAAGAATATTCAATTTAACATTCTTCACCGGGCCTACCTCACACCAGATAAACTGCAACGTTACTACCCGGACACACCGTTCCATTGCCCGCGATGCAATATGCCCGCAGCGCACTTTAAACATATATTTTGGGATTGCCCCTCCCTCGGCCCATACTGGACTATGATACATCAAACCCTTCGCACATTAGTTAACCTCCCGCAAATGGACTCCTGGGAAGTTAGTGCATTGGGAGCCTATCATAGGAAGAAATCGGAGAAACTACAGTGGAAATTCGCATCCTTTGCCCTACTACTGGCAAAAAGAGCTATTGCAATGCACTGGAGGGCCCCCTCGGGCCCCCCGGAAGCAACCTGGATAGGAGCTGTGAACAAATGGGGGGCGGCGTAGGAAGAGCTCTAACGGGACGAGGAAGTGAAGGGAATACGAAAGAACCCCATCTCTCTAGAATGGGCACAGTTGCTCATACAATTCAAACACGAAACAACCCCAGAAGTGGTACCAGACCCATCGCCCCCACACACCCAGGCCTCCCCGCTCAATTGCCTTACACCTGAACCCCCACACACACGCACAACGAGACGGACCGACTATAGACCCCCTCATACAGTAGGGCAGTATTCTTCAATCTGTGGGGCGCGCCCGCCTGGGGAGGCGCGACACCTTCCCAGGGGGGGCGCGTCCTCCACTGCAATCTGCCCTTTGTTCCCTCCGTGCAAATCTTCTTAGAGGACCCCAGTATGTGGAAGGGGGAGGGAGGGGAGATCGATGGGGCAGGAGGTGCCCGTCCTTTTGTGTGTGAAACTCTCCCAGGAGGGGGTTAATTCACGGAGCTGTTAGCTTCAGCTAAAGTATGAGGCAAGGAGTCTCCTCTGCTAAAAACGAAAGCAAACAAACAGACACACTTTCAGTTTTAGCAGAGGAGACCTCTCGCCTCCCACTGCAGCTGAAGCATTTCAGCTCTTTGAATTAACCCCCTCCTGGGAGAGTTAGCTCACAGAACGGAGACAAAGTTTCCAGAGTTCGAGTCTCGGCATTGAACTCGGCATTGAAGCTGAATAGCCTGTGATTCTGGGCAAATCACTTAATCTCCCCCCCCCCCTGCCTAACAAAGAAAATGAATATGTCCTCATGTTATGCAACTGGTGCTATGTAAAGCGCTCTGATACCGGATTCAAGTCAAGTTCGCGCTATATAAAACTCAGTAAAAAAACAAAAAGTAGGCTCTGGCCCAGGGCCCCAGCCTTTCAAAGGGGGTGGGAGTGTGTGTGGGGGGGAGGGACCTTGAATCATTTTAAAACACAATGTTGTAAATAGCGTTTTTCAATCATTCATTTTCAATATGTATAAGTCTATTATATACATTTTGCAGACAAAATGTGTTTATGCATCATGCGACATCCATATAAAAAGTTTATTTTAGATCAATACATGACCTCACATATGAGAAATAGAACGGTGTGACAGATAATTTGCAGTAATATTAGTGAATTGCTGTTGTTATATACTGAAAACACACACCACTATCCCTGAATATCCGATGTACACACATTTAGTATTTGACCAAAGAAGGCATGAAAGAGCTGAGACTAGATCATAAAATCAAAGCTGGTCTGAACAGGGGCCCCAAAAATACATTTGGCCCACAGGCCACAAAATCCTTAAAACGTCCCTGAAAGTTTCTTTTAAAATTACAGAGGCAGGCGCGCAAAATGCCAGTCAGCCATGTGTTTAAACAGCTTGCATATTGCTAAATATAGCTATAAATAAGTATGTATTCATTTGTAATGTTAACGAGCTCCCGGTCCCCCCTTCTTTTTGTCGATCATTTTTGTTATGTGACTTTTTTATCTTTGCTCCCTTTTATCATCAGTCATTAATCATTCAGGCAGCCCTAGAAAACAAGTGGTGTTTTGAGCTGTGTAATAAGCCTCTGTCATTTCACCACACCCACCCACTCACAAACCTGCAGTTTACTAAACACTCTTACTGTATTGAATGGTATTCGCTGAATATGCCCGGAATGTGCGCGTGGCGGTCGAGTCCAGAAATTTCTGTCAGGTGGTGGGGCGGCCCAACATCTAAAAAAATTCAGCTGGGGGGGGCTCAACCTACAAAAGTTTGAAGACCGCTGCAGTAGGGAGACGCTGACTCTGGCAAATCTTACCGCCCCCTGGCGCACTACGCCCACTGACCCCGATTAGCGTACCGCAAAAACCCAACACCATATGCTGCACTAGGAAGTTTCCCCCCATGGTTCCGTGTTTTTCTTCAAGTTACAGGCCAGCGGTTCCGAGACCGGCGCACATCACCCATCACACTCACCAGCATCGATCACGGGATTACAAGTTGTAACGACACACGCGGGGACTAGACCCACACACGCATCCATTGACGCGCAGTGTCATGGTATCGAAGTCGAGGGCCCTAGTACAAGTACAAGACACCTAAACCTCCACTCTACATGCAGACAGATTCATCAGATGCAGCACAATCAGGCGAGGTCGGGACTACGTATCCCTAGCAGTTTGCTAAATGTACTTCTCCTCATTGCAATGTAACCCTCTAATGTGTGTAATAATGTGTAATCATCTTCTGCCTTACCCCCCTCTGGGGGGCGTGATATGTGAAACCTTAATAAAAAAATGTAAACAAAAAAAAATAGAGTGAGTGAGGGTGGTAGAGTGAGTGAGGGCAGTAGAGTGAGGGCGGTAGAGTGAGGTGGTAGCGTGAGGGCAGTAGAGTGAGGGCGGTAGAGTGAGGGCAGTAGAGTGCTAGAGTGAGGGCGGTAGAGTGAGGACGGTAGAGTGAGGGCGTGAGGGCGGTAGAGTGAGGGTTGTAGAGTGAGGGCGGTAGAGTGGTAGAGTGAGAGTGGTAGAGTGAGGGCGGTAGAGTGAGGGCGGTAGAGTGAGGGAGCAGAGGGAGGGCGTGAGGGCGGTAAAGTGGTAGAGTCAGGGCGGTAGAGTGAGGGTGGTAGAGTGGAGAGTGAGGGCGGTAGAGTGACGGCGGTCGAGTGGTAGAGTGAGGGCAGTAGAGTGGTAGAGTGAGGGCGGTAGAGTGACGGCGGTAGAGTGGTAGACCGAGGGCGGTAGAGTGAGGGCCGTAGAGTGGTAGAGTGAGGGTGGTAGAGCGGTAGAGTGAGGGCGGTACAGTGAGGGCGGTAGAGCGGTAGAGTGAGGGCGGTAGAGTGAGGGCGGTAGAGTGGTAGAGTGAGGGCGGTAGAGTGAGGGCGGTAGAGTGGTAGAGCGAGTGCGTTAGAGTGAGGGCGGTAGAGTGGTAGAGTGAGGGCAGTACAGTGGTAGAGTGAGGGCGGTAGAGTGGTAGAGTGAGGGGGTAGAATGGTAGAGTGAGGGCAGTAGAGTGAGGGCGGTAGAGTGGTAGAGTGAGGGCGGTAGAGTGAGGGCGGTAGAGTGGAATAGTGAGGGCAGTATAGTGGTAGAGTGAGGGCAGTAGAGTGAGGGCGGTAGAGTGGTAGAGTGAGGGCGGTAGAGTGGTAGAGTGAGGACGGTAGAGTGAGGGCGGTAGAGTGAGGGCGGGAGAGTGGTAGAGTGAGGGCGGTAGAGTGAGGGCGGTAGAGTGGAATAGTGAGGACAGTAGAGTGGTAGAGTGAGGGCAGTAGAGTGAGGGCGGTAGAGTGGTAGAGTGAGGGCGGTAGAGTGAGGACGGTAGAGTGAGGGCGGTAGAGTGAGGGCGGTAGAGTGGTAGAGTGAGGGTGGTAGAGTGAGGGGGGTAGAGTGAGGGCAGGAGAGTGGTAGAGTGAGGGTGGTAGAGCGGTAGAGTGAGGGCGGTGGAGTGGTAGAGTGAGGGCGGTAGAGTGGTAGAGTGAGGGCGGTAGAGTGGTAGAGTGAGGGCGGTAGAGTGGAGAGTGAGCGCGGTAGAGTGAAGGAAGTCCAGTGGTAGAGTGAGGGCAATAGAGTGGTAGAGTGAGGGCGGTAGAGTGACGGCGATAGAGTGGTAGAGCGAGGGCGGTAGAGTGAGGGCGGTAGAGTGGTAGAGTGAGGGTGGTAGAGCGGTAGAGTGAGGGCGGTACAGTGAGGGCGGTAGAGCGATAGAGTGAGCCTTTTAGAGTGAGGGCGGTAGAGTGAGGGTGGTAGAGTGAGGGCGGTAGAGTGGTAGAGTGAGGGCGGTAAAATGGTAGAGCGAGGGCGGTCGAGTGAGGGCGGTAGAGTGGTAGAGTGAGGGCAGTACAGTGGTAGAGTGAGGGCGGTAGAGTGAGGGGGTAGAATGGTAGAGTGAGGGCAGTAGAGTGAGGGCGGTAGAGTGGTAGAGTGAGGGCGGTAGAGTGATGGCGGTAGAGTGGAATAGTGAGGGCAGTAGAGTGGTAGAGTGAGGGCAGTAGAGTGAGGGCGATAGAGTGGTAGAGTGAGGGCGGTAGAGTGGTACAGTGAGGACGGTAGAGTGAGGGTTGTAGAGTGAGGGCGGTAGAGTGAGTGGTAGAGTGAGGGCGGTAGAGTGAGGGCGGTAGAGGGAGGGCGTGAGGGCGGTAAAGTGGTAGAGTGAGGGCGGTAGAGTGAGGGCGGTAGAGTAAGAGTGGTAGAGTGAGGGCGGTAGAGTGAGGGCGGTAGAGTGGAGAGTGAGCGCGGTAGAGTGAAGGAGTTCGAGTGGTAGAGTGAGGGCAGTACATGGTAGAGCGAGGGCGGTAGAGTGACGGCGGTAGAGTGGTAGAGCGAGGGCAGTAGAGTGAGGGCGGTAGAGTGGTAGAGTGAGGGTGGTAGAGCGGTAGAGTGAGGGCGGTACAGTGAGGGCGGTAGAGCGGTAGAGTGAGCCTTTTAGAGTGAGGGCTGTAGAGTGAGGGTGGTAGAGTGAGGGCGGTAGAGTGGTAGAGTGAGGGCGGTAAAATGGTAGAGCGAGGGCAGTCGAGTGAGGGCGGTAGAGTGGTAGAGTGAGGGCAGTACAGTGGTAGAGTGAGGGCGGTAGAGTGAGGGGGGTAGAATGGTAGAGTGAGGGCAGTAGAGTGAGGGCGGTAGAGTGGTAGAGTGAGGGCGGTAGAGTGATGGCGGTAGAGTGGAATAGTGAGGGCAGTAGAGTGGTAGAGTGAGGGCAGTAGAGTGAGGGCGATAGAGTGGTAGAGTGAGGGCGGTAGAGTGGTACAGTGAGGACGGTAGAGTGAGGGTTGTAGAGTGAGGGCGGTAGAGTGAGTGGTAGAGTGAGGGCGGTAGAGTGAGGGCAGTAGAGGGAGGGCGTGAGGGCGGTAAAGTGGTAGAGTGAGGGCGGTAGAGTGGTAGAGTGAGGGCGGTAGAGTAAGAGTGGTAGAGTGAGGGCGGTAGAGTGAGGGCGGTAGAGTGGAGAGTGAGCGCGGTAGAGTGAAGGAGTTCGAGTGGTAGAGTGAGGGCAGTAAAGTGGTAGAGCGAGGGCGGTAGAGTGACGGCGGTAGAGTGGTAGAGCGAGGGCAGTAGAGTGAGGGCGGTAGAGTGGTAGAGTGAGGGTGGTAGAGCGCAGGAGAGAGAGGGCGGTACAGTGAGGGCGGTAGAGCGGTAGAGTGAGCCTTTTAGAGTGAGGGCGGTAGAGTGGTAGAGTGAGGGCGGTAGAGTGGTAGAGTGAGGGAGGTAGAGTGAGGGCGGTAAAGTGGTAGAGCGAGGGCGGTAAAGTGAGGGCGGTAGAGTGGTAGGGTGAGGGCGGTAGAGTGGAATAGTGAGGGCAGTAGAGTGGTAGAGTGAGGGCAGTAGAGTGAGGGCGGTAGAGTGGTAGAGTGAGGGCGGTAGAGTGGTAGAGTGAGGACGGTAGAGTGAGGGCGGTAGAGTGAGGGCGGTAGAGTGAGGGCGGTAGAGTGGTAGAGTGAGGGCGGTAGAGTGGTAGAGTGAGGGTGGTAGAGCGATAGAGTGAGGGCGGTGGAGTGGTAGAGTGAGGGCGGTAGAGTGGTAGAGTGAGGGCGGTAGAGTGGTAGAGTGAGGGCGGTAGAGTGAGGGTGGTAGAATGAGGGCGGTAAAGAGGTAGAGTGAGGGCGGTAGAGTGGTAGAGTGAGGGTGGTAGAATGAGGGTGTGAGGGTGGTAGAGGGGCAGAGTGAGGGCGGTAGAGTGGTAGAGTGAGGGCGGTAGAGTGAGGGCGATAGAGTGGTAGAGTGAGAGCGGTAGAGTGGTAGAGTGGTAAAGTGAGGGAGGTAGAGTGGTAGAGTGAGGGCGGTAGAGTGGTAGAGTGAGGGTGGTAGAGTGAGGGCGGTAAAGTGCGCGGCTGAAGGTGGCACGCAGCTCTCTGCTGCTGGCACATTCTCCTACTGAACTATTGTTCTAGTTTGGGAGTATTAGCATTTTTAATGCAGTTCTAAGCCATGCATGCTTCCCCTGTTGCGAGGTTTGGTCTGCCCAGGCCATATGCTGTAGAAATATGGAGACGAAAATACAGCGTTTAGTTTCCAAATGTATCGCCTCGTCAGGGAGGTAGTAGGTGCTATATAAATAAAAAAGAAAAAATTAAAGACTCTGGGACGGACCGGCTGACCAGTTACAGGTTATACTTAGTGAAAAGTTAATGGTTCCTCTAGCCATCAAGTAATAAGCATGTAGCTTCAGGAGGGGGGATTAAAGAGAAGCTATTTACAATCAATTAATCAAGACTTGCGGCTAATCACTCAGTAGGGTATCCAGGCGCTGAAGATGTGTCTAGAATTAAAGGAGCACACCCTTTAATTCAGGAACACGCTTGGCCCGCTGATAGCCGAAAAGCTGTAAATGGCACTTTCAGTCAGACCTTTCAATATTTTAGCAAACTGGTTATTTTAAAAGTAAAACTACAAGTCATTGACCTCAACTTGCTGCTGGCTTAAAGCCAGGCTGACGTTGTCACGCATTACCAGTCAACCATATAGTGGAATTCTGCTACTGTCCCAATTGTAGATGTGAGGTGTTCCAATTCTGGCATTCCAGCTACAAACTGGTTATTGTGGTTTTGCTTTTTAATAATACAATTATATATATATATATATATATATATATATATATATATATTGCTGCTTTATGTAGCGCCAACTTCCTTCAAGGGGATTAGAGCGCTTTACAAGAGAATCACATTATGTTCACACACTCTTACGGGCAGGGAGGCTATGTTTTCGTAACAGGTAGGGCAGGAAGCGAACGGAAAGGTTGAACGAATAAAAATGTGGCCCCTGCCATATCTAGTTGGCCTGTGCAGTAGTTTCTAGCTTTGTGCGCTAAAGCTTTGTGCCTATATGGGGCCTTGATGTCCAATTGGACCGGAAATGGGCAGGCTGCATGTGCTTATCTGCCATTAAATCCTCATTTCTGTAAATCCCCTTCGCAGGGACACAGATACTATTGCCCAGTAAGGCTGCCCTCTGGGGTTGGGCTGAGGGCCCTTCCATCTCGTTTTGTCACAGCACAGCTAGAGAGTGCGCTGTGAAGAGCTGAGAATGGTGCATTGCTGCTGTGCTTTATTGCAGCCATATAACTGTCTCCGAAAGCAAGAGGTGACGGACCAACACGGGGTGGGGGAGGTAGAATGAGATGAGCGGACTTTGTTCTAAAAAGATTGAAGAGTCGTGGTTTCCTCTGAAGGCACCGGGGCACATGTTCAATGCTGAGTGGAAGGAGGGAGCACAAGGAGCGAGGAGAGAAGAGGGAGGGAGGGGGTCACGGGGAGCTATGGGGAATGCTATGCTGACGTTTTTAACACCACAGACACGCATATAAAAAGCCAATAACAAAAATAAGCTGTGTTTTAGGAAGGAACAGCAAGAAGGCTGTTTGTGAGGGTGCACGTGTGATTGTGCAGTGTGGGCTTGCATGTGTGTTTGGTATGGAAATGCATGTATGCATATGAGACTGCATGTATGAATGTCATGTTTATAGAAATGTGAGTGTGTGTCTATTTGCATGTATGTAATTATGTAGGCACCTGTGCTCATGCATGAGCCTGTGCCTTGATGTGCGCATTCCCACGTATGTGAGTATTATTGTAGGTCTGTTTGCGTACAAATGTGTGGTGTACCTTTGTACAAGATTATCCTTGTTAATTTGCATACCGTCAAATTGCATATTAAACTATCTGAAGGTTCTTCTCTATTGGCCCCGGGATAATGTTATTCTTTATAACACCATTCTGACAAGCAACCTGCTGATTGTGCGTGCGAGATATTGGGTAAATCCGAGCGGCATAACCAAAGCAGGTGCTCCCGCAAGAAACATAATGAAGTCAGACTGCCATGTTATGGCAGTCAGTTGGAATTTCTTATTTTGCAGAAACAATGCCCTAAATCTGCTGCTTATTTCTGCAATACAAAGATGCACATCCCAGTGGTGCGTGCGCGCGCACACACAAAATGTTTAAAATACCATGCAATGCCACATGTCTATTAGTGAACTGCGGGCCTTCTTAAAAGGAAAGAAGAGACCCCGTGGGGTAGAGGGACGAGAGGGAGGGGGAGGATGACAGAATGAGAGATGGGGAGATAATGAAACAAGCATTGGTGGTCCCTTTCAAGTGAAGCTCACGGTCTCGTGGCCGTGAAAGTGAAAGCGGGATGTAATTAGGGGGGAGGAGAAGTGAGGCCGAGACGCTGGGGAAGCAACAGATGCCTGTGGGAGGGAGGCTGATGGCTTTGATGTGGACGTGCTTTCCGCACGAGTGCACCACACGAACTGTACAAAATCCGCGATGGTTTCAGACCTTGGTTTGCCCTCTATACTCTCGTCTATTATCCCTTGCGGGATTAATAGGCGAGACCTAAACACAGATGGCAGCTGTGCACATGCACGAGCTCATGAACGCAAGCTGTAGGTCATCAAAAGCCCCTGGTGGCACTTTTAAAAGCCACTTACTAAATGTCTTGAAGTCTCAAGTGAGACCTAAAAAGGGGAGGAGACGGTATAAAGTAAGGTAAAGAGAGAAAACAAGTCATTAGTGATCTGGTCTCATCTGGAAACCCTTGAAATTGAGATCCAGGAGCAAGGTAAGGTGTACATATATTCTTACAATACAGAGACTGAACTGGCTACTCAGTAATAAAAAAAGCCTGCAAGTAGGATTTGTTCTCCACAAGAATACAAAAGCGGGCACATGCAACTGAGAGATTTATCAAGGACTACCATAATGGCATGGACTTTCAACATATCTGTATCATTAGGTCTTGAAGGAGTTGTTATAGACAGATCTGAACTCCAACAAATTAACAACCTGGCCAGATGTGCAGTTTCATTCTTATGCAGAGTGCATGACCTAATAATGTAGCTATCTGAAACTGCCTTTCTAATGTACAGTACTGAAGAGAGCATCAGTTGCTTTGGAAAAATATACGCCTTGAGGAACTGGTTGCTTGTAAGGGTTTGTTTTAAAACCGAAGCATCTTTCGTGCCCAACCTTTGGGATGTAATACACTATGTGGGTAATGCAGACTATAGGATTGGAGTAGCAAAAGAGATATACAAGCATCATGCATAACATGCAGAATTTTGCTATTGACAGATTCTAATGAGCATTACTTAAAGTGTAGGTGTAGAACATAATCATATATGTGTTTTTGTCATAAAATACTTATAGATTCAGACGACTTAATGGTAGGTCTTTCACTCTTCTAAATGTTACTTCTGGATTTTGGTTATAGCCGTTATCACAAAACATTTTCAGAATTTAACCATCATCATCAAGAAGGCTTTAGTCTGCATGAGAATGCTTGCAACTGTGGTAGTCTGAGATTTTTAAATATTAAAACTAAAATGAGCCCTTAATAAGAGGAACTATACCCTATATAAAGTCAAATTTAATCACTCAAATCAGAAACACAGAATAAATCAAATTTGTAGCATTATGGGTGATATAGGTCATAAGCGGCGCACAAGGCGATAAAGTAAAATAAACGACTCTGGGCCTGATTTAGATCTTGGTGGATGGGTTACTTTGTCACAATGGGGACGGATATCGTGTCCGCTGAAATATAAATCCCATAGGATTGAATGGAATTTACCACATGACTTGTACCAACCTGGTTTCCAAAAACTGTAGCCAGGCTGCATGCAAACACCAAAGGTGAGCTGTTACAAACTATTTATAAATGCTGGCTTCCTGATAAATACATACACCGTTTGGGCTGCAGGACAGAGACAGAAGGGTGTTAGAGAGACAAGAGGAAAAAAGTCACGCGGGATCAATCAAAGGAAAGACCAGAACTAAGGTAAGGCAGCGGTAAAGAAATCAAAGTACTGGTGGCAAAATTGGAGGGTAGGAGGGAGGTACGGATGATTGGAGAGATTATAAAAGCCAAAGAAAAAATGCGAGATTTGAAGACTCCAAGCAACCACAAAACGTAAGTCCAAATCCCGGATCGAGCACACCACAGTTCGCACCACCACCAGGCACAACGTAGGAGAGGAAACAAGTGCAAAAACAAGCTGCAAGCAGTTGTATTTTCATGCGATCCTCGTACGTTTGAAGCAATTAACGAGGATCAGCTGAAAACACAAGTGCTAATTAAACACACACACACATACTTTAACCCCATCTACACTCATTATATTGTGGAATGTCTTTCTTACCTGAGCCCCAGGGATATTCACGGTGACGGATGCTTCCTTTTCCTCCTCCCCCTCGTCCATGGCTGGGCTGCTAGGTGAAAGTTGCGAAGACAGTCATGGGAGGCTGTCGGGAGAGGCAGCACGGAGTGTGCCTCAGAGGTGGGGGACGAAATAAGGGAGGGTGATGGTTGGCAATTTCTTGGCCGGAAACTCTGTTATAGACGCGGCTCATCTAAATAAAGTGGTGTGGCAGCTACTAAAGGGAAAGTGTGAATGGGGCGCTTTAAAAAACCCAAAACATTTGTTTCTGTAGTTGACAAAGAATTTTTTTTTTTTTTTAGGTAAAAGTGCCCCATTAGCGCTTTCACTTTAATGGCGGCCGAGCCCCTTTCTTTAGATGAGAAGCGCCTAAAGAAAGGGGCACTGCCGCCATTAAAGGTAAAGCGTGGAATGGGTTGCTTGTTGCCGCAAAAGTGAAAGAAAACAAGCAAGCGAGTGGTGCATGCGTGCCAAACGGATGTGCGGAGAGATTATAAAAGCCAAAGAAACAAGCATTGGCATAGCCGAGTGGTGCACGCGCGCGACGGCAATAGTGAAAGCTGGCGGCGCAACGGCAAAAGTGAAAGCAGGCTGGTCAGTGGTGTGCGATGTGCGCGCACCATGACAAGAGAGGAAAGCCAGATGGCGCCTCTGCTCGTCATTGTGCGCGTAACCGCATGCTCTATGCCACCCCAAAAGCTGTGGGCGGACTTTTGAAAGCCCACTCACTAAATGTCTCGCCAGAGCAGCGCATGCGCTGGCTCAGGCGAGACCTCAAAAGCCCCAGGAGGCTGTCCTGGATAAGAGAGAGAAAGGTTCGATAGCAGACAACCAAAAGCCCAGCAGGTCCAGGCGTTTTACCTATAGGCAGGTCTTTTAGAGCCCGCTGCAATTCAGCAAGAGTAATAGGGGCCTCAAGCAGTTCAGCATGGGCCAGATCGATAGGGTCCTAAGTTCAAGAGCCAAGATAAGAGTCTATGAATGCGCAAGAGGCCTTGTCCTCCGAATAAAGAGGTTGATAAAAATCATAACAGGCCTGTTGTTTTGTCTGGTCAGTAGTGGCCCAGCCACCAGTGTCAGTCCTAATCTTTGCTATATGTGTGCAGGCATCCTGTTGTTGGAGTTTACATGCTAAGAGTGCTCCCACTTTATCTCCGCTCCAAATAATAATAATGCTGTTTCAAAGCAAGCAAGGCCCTTTCTGCTTTGTTCATTCTGTGGGTGCGCAACTGGCCTCGCAGCAGAGCCAGCTGTCCTTTGATGCGTCAGGCGGGGGCAGACTGGTGAAGATGTTCAAGAGTTTTAAACTCTGAGCTAAAACCTGTCTCTACCAGTCAGGTTTCTTGCACGCAGGCAATTGCAATGGAGGAAATAACTCTCCTGATAGTGGCTTTAAAACCATCCTAGAGAGTGTGAACTGAAGTTCCGGGAAGATGGTTAAGTTCAAAATAGTCAGTAATCTCCTTTCGAATTTCTGCCACGTCTACCGTATTACAGAGGAGGTAAGGGGTAGAAAAGGCCAACTAGGCAGAGTCTGGAACAAGTGTCTGGATGGTGAAAGTTTCCAGTTCTCTGAGGAGGGATCGGGTGAGAAATAGGTAGTCTATGCTGGAATAAGAAGCGTGGACATGCAAATACAAAGAAAAGCCACGCGTGTCAGAGTGTCTATACCTCCAAGCACCTCCCAAGCCCATTCCTGCGATATCCCTCTTCGGCGCTGCCGACATCCCCTAGCACCCTGACAGGAGGAGGTGATACGATCCAGCCACGGGTCCAAACCAAGTTTAAGTCTCCGCCCATTACAATATTACCCTCCAAGGATGCCAGTTGGTCACAAAGTTAGTCTCTAAGAAAGATGTATTGTGCCTGATTGGGGGCATAAACCTAGCGTGATGAGGTGACAGCCATGTTGCATGGGGAGTTTCACAAAGCGACCATCGATACTGTGTACTGTCTTAACGTGAGTGCAGAAGCCTGCCTTGCACATAATGGCCACTCTTGCTGTTCTAGTGGTGGCATACGTGCTAAAATGGTGAGGGTATTTCAGGTGAAGAATATGTGGGCTGTCGTCTCTCAAGAGATGAGTCTCGTGGAGGAAGAGAACGTCTGGGTCATGTGAAAGGAGATAACGCCATATTTGTTTTCTCCTATTCAGGGAGTTCAAACCCCTCACATTCAGGGAGGGTAATTTGGTGTGTCGAGAGTTGGCCATTACGTGAGTAGGGCGGCTGCTGGCTAAGGCATCGATTATAGGTGGAACGGTATGCCAGAGGAAAGCAAGAGTACAGCCCAGCAGGGCAAAATCTCCCTCTGGAGTGCATGTCTCAGACCAAGGTAAAATCAAGAACAGGGTCTCATCGAGAACCCGGGTAAATAAAGGGTCCTGGGGGAGGATGAGACCGACAAAAATAACCAGATATCAGTTGAGCATATAGAGAGGCAGTGTAGGGGCCCTCCTTTTCAGAAAAGTCAGCCTGAAACAAAAGAAAATTACAAAAGAACTATAAACTACATTCAAGTCCTGTCACGACCAGCATACAAATATGCCAGACACAACAAAGCCGTCACTCCCCAGAGGCATGAATTGAGGGGGGATGTCCAGCAGCAGGGTGCAACCATCAGGCCACAGGAGAAGCTTCCCTTAGTGGGACAGGGGAGTCAGTAGATCCATGGTGTTGTTTATGTGTCCTGGACTCCCACAGCCAGCTAGGATCAAAGCTGCGATCTAAGGTGGCCCATGGTCACACAAACCTGACATTTCTGATCCATCACAGTCAGAAAGAGCAGAACAAGCCAGTGCATGTCCGCTGTTCCGGCTCCAGGCCACCATGTGGGAGTCAAAGTGAGTGACTCGCAAGCACTGAACTCCAATGACCACAAATAGTGTCACATGACAGGGGACCCGCCGACAAGGTGGGCTCCATGCAAGACCCTCCACCTGGCAGGTGGTATGAAGTTATAGTGAGCCGTGGTCGTGGGAGCTCAGGAAGGCATTTTGTTCATATCACCGAGGTGCTGGATTAGGTCCCTTTTGGTGTCTTGAGATGCAGCATACTTATGGGCCTTGTCTGTGCAGCGGGCGGAACTAGAGACCAGATAGGCTGCAGGGATTCCTTGGAGGGAAGTCGTCGAGGCGATAGTGTGCCCTCCGGCGGGTCTGCCTGTAGCCCAAGATGTTGTTTAGCTTTGGCCAAGGAGCGGATATCTCGTCTTTTGCCCTCCTAGGTAAACATGATAACAAAAGGGTCACCCCATTGATAGCGTATGTTTAGTTCTCGCAGTTTGTCTGTGGTTGGATGAGAATCCCTGTGGCGGCGAAGGGTGACAGGGGAGAAGTCTTGGAATACTTGAACAGTATAGCCAAGGTACTCGAGGTCAGTTTTACTCCATATTGCTTTCAGGATGGCCTACTTTCCAACAAAGAAATGGACAAGTGTCAGAATGTCTGGGCCAGACTCCGATCACCCCTGGGGAGGAACTACCCGGTGCGCCCTGTCTAGCGCCAGAGGGGATGCATCATCATCACCGCAGATCGCGTGGAGAAGCTCGGCAGTGAAAGCAATGATATTACTGCCCTCTGCCACCTTCGGCGCCCCCCCTGATGCAGATGTTGTTCCGACAATTCCAATTTTCAAGGTCCTCCAGCTTCATTTGTAGTTTGATGTGTTGCTCTTCCAGTATCTCTACCCTCTGCCAAAGCTTTTCCTGATCCTCAGAGCGAGCGCCGACTGTGTGTATCAGGTCATCCACAAAACCTCCCAGATCAGTGATCTTGCGGCGAATCTCTTTTAAGCAGGACTTTAAGCCTTTTTTGAGGGATCAATTTCGCTACGAATTTCCTGCAGGAAGTAATCCATGTAGTCCTTAGATATGGGTACCGATGATGTGACTCCCTCCATGCCAGGGGGTGGCGTGGAGCTGGGGGCCTCATCTGGTGCAGGAGTTTTGTTCAAGGTCGAGGTGACTGGGTTGTCTCTCGCAGGCCCAATAGGTGTGTACTTCGTTGCTCTGCCACGGGGCATGACAACCGTCTGCAGTGTAGACAGGGATGCAGGTAACCACAAAGGCCTCCAGAAGGACTTCGGCGGGGGGGCGAAGGGGGTTCAGTGGCCCAGTAGGATTCACGGGTCACACAACGGCAATCCAGGAAGAAGGGGCCGCAGGAGCAACAGTTGAATCAGTCAGCCAAGGGACTCCCAGGAGAGGTTTCGGTGCAGAGGTAGTAAGGAGGAATCCAGGGATGATGTACCAGGCCCGGGGGCCACGTGAAGTAGAGCCCAGAGCTCGGCATATTCTCAGGGAGGTCGAGGTCCCCTCCTTACGCTCTCAAGAAAGTCCGCACACAAGAGCAGAACTAGGTGACCCCCAGAGCCTCCAATATCTAGGCAGCATGTGGAAGGCTAGGCAAGCACTCCAGGTGGCGGAAGGATAAGTAGTGCAGGCTGTTGCAACATCCCCCAGGTGCAGTGTAGTCTGGAGTGAAGAGGCCGCCGATTTGCAGTCCAAGTGTAATGGTCTCTCAGGCCCGAGCAGTGACTAAAGCAGGCACTGGGCCGTGCACCTGGGCACCCCAATCCGTTAACAACAGGGACCCACAATCAGCCCACTTCAGTCCATGATCAACTCACCGGTAGGGGCCCAGGAGGGTCGCAGTGTCTCCAGGCCGAGCGGATGGCCAACCTCCGGGTGTCGGGGACAGGCGGATTGCCTAGCACGAGCATGTCACCCCCCCCTCCCCCGGGGCACAGAGGGTCTGGTGCAGTCCAGCCACACCCCTTTAGGGGGTCTTGCAGAAGCCAAGATGGCGTGGGCGATGTCTTCACCAAGGCCGATCTCAGCACAGCACTGCAGCCTCCGTACAGCTCTACCCAGTCTCTCCGTACAGCTCTCCCCAGTCAACCGGGACAGTGAACAAGTACCCAGATGATGTCCAAACTGTGCTGTGCAGGATCGGACGCTTTTATTAGCTTACGGAAGGCCATGGGAGTCCGGAGCTACGACTGAGCACGTCCTATTCCATGAGCTCCCAGGCCATGCCCCCATGTGCTTGCTTTTATTCAATGGCTCTGATGCCCATCTTGTGTTTCTCCTCCTTTCTGGAGAATGGCCTCTTTATCAACTCTCTGGCTGGCTAGTTTCTATCCTTCCACTGCACACTTTTGGGGACCAACATTTTAGGTTGATAGCTCCAGTGTCACCAGACCTTACGTGAGCAACAAAAAAGTGCTATCTAAGTACTCTTGTTAAAGGTGGTTACGCCCCACCCACGTGTTGGTTTCCCTTTGTATAGGATTTAATGGAGAATAAGTTGTGTGCTTGCACTGAAAAGAGTGTTTGATTGCACTTTTGGCCTATGGTCAAGCTTAAACTTGTAACAGCAGGACTAAGGTGTTTATGGTGGCAATCAAATGATCATGACTATAAGTCTGAATTGTGTATTACAGGCACAGAAAAATCTACTTACCCACTCGCTAAGGCGAGGCATATTTTATCAGGAAAATCTATTTTAGGGCCTACTGGCTCATTCTGGCAGGTGAGCTTGAGGTGGCAAAGAACATGTGTTCTGTGCAGTCAAAAAGTGAATGAGCAATAAATATGTCTTTCTATCTTGTTTGTATCTTGTAACATTTGTTGAGCGAAGACAGAGGCCACATGTCAGCCTGGCTTTTTACAAATTTACTTATTTTATCCTAGAGATTGTGGTTTACTTTTCTTTCTCTGATTGCAAAGATAGAGGACTGGCTGACAATTGTTGTGGAATGAAAGGCTATAGGATGTAAGATTATTTCTAATAAACAACATTTAAATAGCTTGTAAATGAACATTATAAAAGTTTCATAATATACCCGCAATAAGGAAAGCACTTTTTTTGTAGAAGTCTTCAGAAGTGTGATGGAAAAATAGATTTTAATAGGATAAAAACAAATCAATCAGAACACTTTACTTGGTGATATACAAATAATAAATATTTGCAGGATCACTGACAGAATATCAGAAAAAATATATCATGTGGACAGAATAGTGTGTCAAAAATATTGAGAAGTGCAAAATAGGCAAGTATATATTTAGTGTTCTAAACTCCACATTTACGTACCTTGACTATATTTATATTGTCAGGGTACATATATGCGGAGTTATATATAGTAACATGTGCTTATCCAAAGAAACTTACCTTCACAAACTTTATGTCTTTGATATTCTTGACACTATAATTTGTCCCGCAATATTTTTGTTTCTGATATTCTGTCTAAAACCCCATTTTCAAAAACCCTGTTTCCAAACATTGTTTGGACGCTATGTAGTTTTATTAGTAAAACTGCATGTTGTGGCTATTTCTATGGAAAATGTTCTGACTGTCAATCACAGTGTGGTACCACATCAAGCTTTAGTGATATATTTATTAAAAGTGAAAGTTGAGAAACATTTCTGCCAACGACCTGATGACAATTCTGTTACTGCATTAAGAGGCAAGTCAGGGGTCACATGGGCTAGATTTGTACTATACATGCAGCAAACATTTAGTTAATTAAATCAAATAATATAGTTTTTTGCATAGGAGATATGCTTAACTCACATATTTGAAGGTGCTCTCATATGTGCTAATGATTAGAAAAGTGCAGCTCACTGAGAAAAAAAACGTGCCCAGGATCACATATTTTGAGACTTGTTTATGGATAAAGAACATTAAAGTCAGTCGAGAAGATTATTCAAATTCCTAGACTGGCAGGATTTTCCCTAGCTCCTCTGTAATCTCTTCCTACACTGGAAAACACATTGCAAATGTATTCCTGAGGGGGCGCTAGAGAGCCCGGCTGCAAAATGGGCTTCACTACGTGAGGCTCTGCTGGCTAGAGAGATCATCCAGCATTTATCTGCTGTTTTTGGCAGCATCTATGGCAGACAGTCAGCTTGAGAGACTTCCCTAACGCTGCTGTTTATGGGCGGTCCCTGTATACATCACTGAGATAATGCAGGAGAGGCCTTAGCGCTAAGCGGCCAGATGGTGGTTTGCGTCCTAGTCCCGCAGGCCTCGCGAATAGAGCCAGACTGCGGTGCAAAGAGGAGCTGCTTTAGTGTGAGTAGAGCAACACCACCGGTGGACTGTGGTGACCCGCTGAATGAGTGTGAGCCTCACCCCACCCTGTGGGAGACCCGCATTGGATGTAGCGCCAGTGGCAGTGAAAGCCTGCAGTCCCATTTGAAAAAGCAGGCTGTGGCACAGTCACGGAGCTGTTGACTGGGGCTGTGACAGGTGGGGTGACCTGCTTGAACGACTGGCGCTTGAACACTGACGCAGCTCCCCCACTGACAGAGATGTGAGCGGCGAGTCTGAGGCCTCCGGAGGTCCTCGCCAAGGGACGAGTGGCCACTGGGCGTCCTGGGAATTCCTGGTGCTGTCTTGGGGGCAGAGGAGGAGGCGCAGAGCGCTGTAGGCTGCAGGCAGGCCTCCTGCTGCTGAACTGTGTTGGAGTGGGGGCAGAGACAACTCGCTTCCGAGCAGGGAGCGGCTAGGAGGCCACAGGAAGATCCTGACTTGCAGTGGATACTGTGCCCCACAGAATAAAGAGAGGTGAGATTGGCGGCCCTGGGAAACCCTGTTGCATGCCAGTGATCGGTGACTGACCCCCACCTGACAGCGAGTGGGGCCAAGGAGGACCTCCCTTGTGGTCAGTACTGCTGCGCAGTGGACTAGCACCTTGGGTAGCCTAAGACACACCCTAGAGAAGTGTATGGAAACATAATGTGGCCCCTCTGGGCCCACCTATTAGCTCCCTTTAGAACAGAGGTCTTCAAACGTTTTTACTCTAGGCCCCCGTAAGCAAAATGTTTTGAAGTTGGGCCCCCCTCCAAAGCTTTATGGCTAGGATTGGGGGAGAGGGAGGGACATGGCTGCGTGCAGGGAGCAGGGCTTATGAGATGATTTCAGGAATACATACTTTTTCTATAGCTTATGAACCGCACTAAATATGAGACTTATAAAACAGCAAATGCATCAAACAAAAACAGATATTATCCCAAACAAACTGCTCCCCATAATTGGGGTGTTGTGAGCCCCTCACACTCCTTGACCCCAATGCAATTACACCTGCTGCACTAATGATAACTGCTGTCCTGAGTAGCAGGCTATCTCCTCTGCATCTTTTATCTCTTCCCCACCATGACGGATCATCACCTTGGTACTAATGCTTGAAAGGAAAATATGATCTGATGACCCTTTTTTAAAGGTAGACAGTCATAACTGTGATGTGGTGGGCCCCTCAAATCCCTGGGCACCAGCCCTGCTGCATCTGCTTCGTTAATGATAACCAGCAGTGGCCAATTACACACTTGGCAGCAGTACCAGCTTCACTAACGAATGTCCCTTTAAAAACAAAACCACTTATATTGTCTCCTTCTTTGGGGTATCTCTCTGAAGAAGCTATTTCTGGCCATTTGTAAACATAAAAATTAGTCCCCATACAGTGCTCCCTATTGTGGGCCTTTTCTTTGACAATATCTATGAATCTCGCACATTTCCTCTGTCAACAAGACCATTACTGTGAGGCCCCAGGGATCGAAGGGATTAGGGCTCTGCATCTGAATGCAACCTTGCTGGCCTTCTATATGCTACCCCATGGACTCTGTTTTCACACGAAAAAACTGCCCCTGAATGGTTAATACTGACTTTGAGGTGTCTCTGCCTGAAAGTGAAGGGTGTGGTGGTAGTGCAGAAAGTTAAAGAATAAACCAGCCTTCTTACCAGCCATTAATTGATTGAGTCACTTAAAGCCAGGGCCACTGGAATTATGAGTACTGCAGCAGCAGCATTTTCCACATAATCTGCAGACTTCAACAAAACAAACTTGATTATAGCTCAAAGGGAACAAAAGTTACTTAAAGCGTGACAAAGTGTTCCGGAGCAGTGGAAGGCCCTTTGCAAAGATTGACTGGTAATCTTGCAGTTGCTTACTGCTGTATTTGGGTGTTAAACTTGTACTAATGAGGTGAAATATTTCCCCTGACAGCGTTACTTTGAGTTAAAATGACAAAACAATGAAGTAATCCTAACCACAAAATGTGGTGCATTGTGCTGCAAAATTTACCTTTTCTTGCTGCATAATTTAGTCAAACCTGACACATAATGAGGTCCTCTTCTGCTGAATAATTCCAGGGGCTCTGCATAAAGCTTCGTGGTGGCAAAGATGTATTCTTTTTGCGATGTAATGTAGTGGAGACACTTACAAAAATGTCTGCATTAGATACAATTTCATTACTTATTACTAAAAAGTATATTTTGTAAGAACTTGTTTTATCTCAATCACTGCATCATTTTGCAGCAGCCTAGGTTAGAGTATGTAAATATTACATATTCACAGTGCTTTCTGCCAAAGGCTGGGACCTAATAGCACTATAAACAGGACCATTGGATTTATGCGGCAAGAGAATTTCAATTTATGCAGCAGGGTTGACTAAATTCTGCAACAAGCAAAAGTGAATTATGCTGCATAATGCTGCATATTTTGTAATAGATGACTGTATTATTTTGCAACTTTTACACTTGTTAACACTGTCCTGGCTTTTATTGCCCCTCATAAGTACCACATTAACACCCACATATAGCAATAAACAACAGAAAGGTGACCTGTCAACCTTTAGAAAGGGCCTTTAACTGCGCGGTAACAGGTGTTGCTGCATGTTTAGTAACTTTTGAACCGTTTTAATCAGCAACTTATGCAGCAGCAGATGATGGATTAAGTGGCAAATGCGGGAAATCCATAACTATGCACAAAATGCCAAAACCGAACAACTGCATAATTCCAGTGGCCCTCACTATAAATTCTATTCCTCTGCACCAACTAGTGTTCAATTATGTGTTGCTCAGCTTTAAGCAAAGGAACAGTAGTCAAGAAACTACTGGTAGTGAGCACTGTTCCTGTCGGAAACCAGTCTGTTTTCCAAATTGTAATAAAACTACTAACTCAAACTTTGACTGAATTCTTTATCAGTATATAGATGAATATAATTTTGTATTATACATACATACAATTCTTTTAAATATCAATGATCAATCAGATTCTTGTGATTTGGTGATACACATAACCAACATGTGTCATTGTCACAATTGATTGGAAAATAATACTAATACAAGTGTATTCTAACCGAATACATTCACTGTACAACATGTGTAAACAAATTACTAGTCAAACGTCCATCATTTAGTAACCATATCTTCAAAATTGTTTTTACACTTCAGCAGTGCCCAATGCATTTCGGGACCCTTAGGTACCCTTCTTCAGGGGCAAAATCCTTAAAGAGCCGGGTACTAGTCGATAGGTTACTCAACAGGTGTTGGCTTAATGGATACCAGAAATATGGCAATAAAACTAATCTTCAGACTGTGTAATAGCGTCGCGTTACAATGTTGCAACTAGTCGGAACGATAGAGAACTCCTGGCTGTCAATAAATAGGTACTGCTATAATGCGGTCGGTACTGTTATACTGCGGTCAAAAAAATATCTTTTCTCAAACTGGAGATCGCTTCACGCACTCGTGGTGCACGTATAATCACAGCGTTATAGTGCAGAAGACTGAAGTACTCGACTCTCTTAACCCGATGTGGATGTAAGCAAGTACTCGTGCTGAACTCTGCCGTCAAACTGCTGACTCCCCTCATAAGTACCACATTAACACCCACATATAGCAATAAACAACAGAAAGGTGACCTGTCAACCTTTAGAAAGGGCCTTTAACTGCGCGGTAACAGGTGTTGCTGCATGTTTAGTAACTTTTGAACCGTTTTAATCAGCAACTTATGCAGCAGCAGATGATGGATTATGTGGCAAATGCGGGAAATCCATAACTATGCACAAAATGCCAAAACCGAACAACTGCATAATTCCAGTGGCCCTCACTATAAATTCTATTCCTCTGCACCAACTAGTGTTCAATTATGTGTTGCTCAGCTTTAACACACACAGACATCTGCAGTGATGGTAGTCGCTAACTGATTTTTCATAACCTAAAAGAGTGCATTTATTACCATTTAGTTTAACTTGCATTTATTATCCAATTAAGCTGTTATACACACTTGCATGACTGTGAAAATACAAAACACTTTGGCTTTTTATTTTTTTGAACAACTTCTTTGACCCTGCCTGGACACCAGGGGCGCAACTAGACCTGAACTTCGAGGGGGGGGCTAACACTCCCAGCCAGGGCTGGCCCTAGCACTGGTCGTGTACGGTGCAACAGTATTTTATGGTGTCCCCTCCCCATTTTCTCCTTCTCCATGAATTCCCTCACAACCAGTCACCAACAATGCACCTCATCTCTCTACTGCACCTTTCAGACAAACATTTTTTTTTATAGCGCTTCTCAGTTCTGTGATCTGCATGGCACATTAACCCTTGGCGCTGTGTTGGTGGCAGGAGTACCATGTGAGTGCACGGTGAGCGATGCGACAGTGTGAGAGTAGGGTAAGAGGAGTGACTAAAGTGTGAGTGAGGTGACCATATGATTTTGGGTGCGGGTGTAAGTGCAGAGAGGGACGAATGAATGCATGGTTAGTGATGGGCTTGTTTGATTGAGATTGCAGATTGAGCAGTGAGGGGGACAGGTGAGTGAAGTGTTACATGAGTACTGGGTGAGTAGTGTGCTTGTGTGACTGCAGGGTGAGGTACAGCCTGAATAGCACAAGTGCATTTTGAGTGTAGAGTGATCACTGTGAGTGCAGGGTGAGCGTGAAAGTGAAGGGTGAGAATGAGGAGTGAGGTGTCTGAATGCAGGGTGCATTCCCAGACACTTGAAGTAAATCAGCATGTTATTGACGGCGACAAAGGGTTTTAGATATAAGTTAAACTATTGCTATTATGGCTTTAATCAGGGATCAAGGGTGGAGGAAATAAATAATGTGCTGATCCTGCAACAAACTTCCAGTCTTATGATTAGGGTTGCCAGCTCATTATTTTGAAGTAACAGAGGGTACAAAAATAAACAGTCACCTAAAGCCGTATTTTCAGCACTTATCTGTGCGTACTTCGAACAGCAAATACAAATAGAAAGCACTTTTAATTTTGTTCTAGGGCGGTCTGAATGATTCATGACTGATAATTAAAGGGAACAAAGACTGAACAGTCACATTACAAATTAATACATACTTTTTAGGTCTCGCCTGTCAATGCGCATGCGCATTGAGCTTGCGAGACTATAGGGGCTTAAACAGAGTTTAACTAGACTGGCGATGTGATGCAGTGCATGTGCGCTTTTAGCTCAATGCGCAAGCGCAATGAGTTAAAATGCGTGTGCACAGCATCAAATCGCCAGCCATCTGTTGCCCAGCTTGGTGCCGCCAGCAGCTCTTCCCGCTCCACCCCCTGCTGCATCAAAGGCTTTCACGGCTGGCCGGCCGTGCTTTCAGTTTTACGGCCGCCAGGCCGTGTCTCCTTTTCTTTCAACTTGTTCATTCCAGTAGCTAACTATGCACTCTAAAGCAACAGGACTGCTCCAAACATATTTGAATTTAAATATGTGCTGCATCAAAAACTGCTGCCGTACATTTTCTCTTATTTAAAAATGATAGTTCTACTCATGTGTCGGACTCATTACAATTTAGATGAAAACAGCAGAATACATCTGTGTTGTATTTCTGTTGTAATGCCGGGTGCTCTAATCGCAATGCTCTGAATACTTTTCCTTTAAGTTTTGTGTTATTAACGTGTTCTCTCTCTGGAGTATTTCTCGTCTTCAGTAGTGGCATGAAGAGGGGCTGCAGCTCCTCCAAGGCACAGCTCTGCCTCGGCTGCATCTTCCAGCTGCCCATCTCTGTCTGAATTATTTTGAGTCGGATACACTTAAATGCAATTCTTTTAAGTGATAATAATCAATGCAAATATGGGATGCGCAGCCATCCCCGGCTTGATTATCAATTGATAGCTCAGCCTCGCAGGTGCGCGCGCCCATAGACCGTCCTCGTGCGCCTAGGTTCTCCACGGCAGGCGCACAGCGAGTACATTTACTCATGGTCACTGCCAGCCTCAGGGTAGCCCCCACGCACCGGCAGAACAGTAGCCTACTTTTGGCAGGGGCTCCCTCCGAGAGTGCTGCTGTTCTCATTCCCTCAAGGGCGCTACTTAGCCTCCGGCTGAAGGGCATGTAATCAGTTCCAGTGCCTTACTCTCCTGGCTGCCATATGCAGTCAGCTGCCCTGTATCTCGCACCGTCCGCGTCGTGTCAGAGTCCAAGGTACAGAATTACCCAGACCGGGTGCAATAACCAGGCCTGTGCTGCATTGAATTTGTCATTGTATTTATTGTTTTAATCACATTTAATTCTAGTGTGTTGTTTATTTAAAAAAAGCTAATTATTTGTTGCACGCATCGTTTACAACGAATGGTGTATTTAGGCTTTGTCAATATTTGGGTCATAGCATGTGTAATATATCCGAAGCGTTTCGTTTAGTTTCATCACATATGGTGAGCACATCATGTGTTTTTGTTTGACCAACCAGCACCTTTTAAACACGCCTGTCACGTTTGTTTTCAACTTTTTTCTCTTTTGCTTTAAACATTGAAAGCACTAAAACGGTAAACCCTTTTCTGCTTTCTATCGCCCTTGGTCCAGAAAAAAGTCTCTGTTAATGCCTTTTGGAGGAAAAAATGGATAACTCTCTCCCCTCCCCTCTTCCCTCTCTCCTCAACCTCCCCCCTCCCACAACCTCTAGTGTTAAACAGGAAGCAGTGAGGAGGCGCCACCGGGCAAGAAGGCAGACTGAGCCATTGATTAATGGTTTTAGCATTTCACGTGTTACCAGTAAACATGCCCGAGGCGACAGCCGAGCACAAGCCACATGGAGACATCCTCCTAAGTTGTTTTTTCCACTCTAACCTGAATCACTTTTATGCGTAACTCCAAAAAAAGAGAACTTTAAGGGAATGACAGTACTTTTCTTCACAAAAGATCTTAAACATTGTTTGCGCGGTCAATATTTGAAAGACATTATCGTGGCCTCATCTCCACATTTTTTACGATTAGCATTTACTTACTATTTAAAGCCGATCTCATAGTTCTTTTATATTTTAATAATAACATTAATTGATACTTACACATAACGGTGATTTTTAGATTTTTTTTTGTACTTTTGTTACGGGTTTCAAACATTACACACTACACTAGCTAATTGTCTCTCTCCTTCTCTGTTTTCCCTATCTAATTCTGGCAGTACTTACATAACTTTATTTATAAGTTTTAAAATGAAGGCAGATTCGACACTCCGCTCCTACCAGCCCTTTTCAAGAATTATTTACAAATAGTCACACTATCACAAAAGCTTCTTTGGAGCGATTATTTACAGTGTATTAATGCGTCCTGTAGTGTGTGATATTTATTTTTTTAAGAATTGGACTCAAATCCCAAACATGTGCTTTCATGGTATTTCATGCTGCTGAAGTCGAGAAGATGGGAGGGTGACCTGGCCAACAGATTTCGAACGGCTGCTGCTGCATTTTCAAATTCTGCCCAGGGAACCAAAACAAAGGAAATACTTACGCCTGTCCTGGTTTTTAGAAAGGTGCAAATAAAAAAAGGTTGAAAGTTTTTTTTTAAAGGCTTTTTGAAAAGTGGAAAATAACACATCCCCCTCCCATCTTCCCTCTCTCCTCAACATCCCCTCCTCCCTCTCTTCTCACTCTACCCTCACTCTCTCCCCTCTATCCCCTCTCCTCTCTCTCTCTCCTCCCTCTACACCCTCACACTCTTCCCTCATTCCTCACCTCTCCCCTCACTCCCATCTCCTCCCACTCTCCTCACTCTCACCTCTCTATACTCACTCTCTCCCCTTTCTCCACTCTCCTCTCTTTCTACTCTCCTCCCTCTATCCTCTCCCCCTCTCTCATCACTCTCCCCTCTCTCTCCTCACTCTCCCCCTTTCTCCCCTCCCTCTACCCTCTCCTCAGACTCCCCTCTTCTCAGTCTACCCTCTCCTCACTCTCCCCTTTTCTCACTCTCCCCTCTCCTAACTATCTATTTGAATAACCTGCACTAAGTCCTTTAAAACGAACGCACATTTGTCAGACCATTTCTAGCAGCCATTTCCAAACATTATTTTTAAAAAGTCACACTATTCCAAGAGCTACTTTTGCGACCTTCCTCCAAGTTAATTAATACGTCCTGTAGCGGATGATAATTTCTTTTTTACAATCAAGATCAAATACAAAACATGTGCACTGCTGGCTTTTCATGTTGCTGAGGTCGATAATAGTAAAGTGACAAGCCCTACAGAATTTTTCCGGTTCGGGCTGTTTTTTTTTCACCTTCTGGCCCAACTACTTCAATGGAATATTTGCTCCAGTAAAATACACAACACCCCCCCCCACACACAGCACCCCACACACAACACCCCACACACACACACCAACACAACAACCACACACACAACACCACACACAACTACAACCACACACAACACACAACGACAACAACACACACGACAACGACACACACAACAATCTATCTATCGCCCTTACTCTATCTATTTATCGCCGTCACTCTATCTATCGCCCTCACCCTATCTATATATCGCCCTCACTCTATATATCGCAAAAGAACAGCATCACTCAGCAACACCACAGCATCACTCAGGGACACCACAGCATCACTCAACACCACCACAGTATCACTCCGCGCAATCCCAGCATCACTCAGCACCACCACAGCATCGCTCAGCGCCACCACAACATCACTCCGCGCCATCACAGCATCAATCTGTGCAACCATTCAACAACAACTGGTTCAAATATGTTCTCTCAATGTTTCAAGCTTTATTACAAATGTCACAAAAAGATGTTAATATTTCACTTCTGTTCTTGGATTTTCGTCACAATAAAATACACTGAACATAATCTTCACAAAAGTTATTTACAAAAGTTTAAGCTATTGCCATTATAAATTACAATCACTTTTATTTAAGTATTAATTAAAAAATTAAAAGCCATTGTCATTTGTAATATCAATTCATCTAAGTCACGTAAATACAAAACATGTTGCATTACAAATGCTATAGGTGTCACATTTGCGAAAGTTATAACTATTGGCATTGTAAATGACAAAGCTATTAATGTAGCTATTTTCAAAACCAACACATAAATAAAAAAATTGTCATTTACAAGAACAATAGCTCAAACTTTCCTAATGCGAGACCTATTCCATTTCCAATGCTTGTTTATTTATAAACCTATTTAGTGTCAAGACGAGGTCTTTGCAGGCTCTTTAAACAACACATGACTGGCATTTTTCTTTTGACAACCCTATTTTATATTCCTTTTCATGAAATGCATACTCGCACTAGTAAATGTAATATACAAATGTAAGGAATAGGCAGAATGGGGGCCCTGGAGGTACTGGAACCAGAAATAAAACTAAGCCTCCCTAACCAGTTTACAAAGCTATGTAAATATGCAAATGGTCTTTAAAGACCTGTGAAAAACGCGGCGTGCCGCAAAAAAGACTCCAGACACTCCCCAGCCAAGCCCACAGCAGCACACTCACTGACCTCCGGCCCCACGGCACTCTGATCTCACTTCAAGGGCTTCGGAATAAATGAAGACAGCCTGAAAATGGAGCAAAAACATCCCCGCACTTCCAGGCCATCTTCATTTACATGTACTTGCAGAGGCATTTGCGCCCCCCTGCGAACCCATCCACGCCCCCCCCAGAGGGGAGCGCACCACAGTTTGGAGACCTCTGCTTTAGAGGATGCAGCTGATGAGAGCTAAAACCAGAATCCATCAGTGGGGCTCCCACCATTTGCTGTCTCATAGCCCTCTGGCCCCTTTTGGCATGATTTCCTCCCCCTCTGGTCCCTGACACACTGACTACTGGGAACAGGTGTCAGCTAGTGCTTCCCAGATTCGCTTTGGACGGGGAGAGGTGCGACCACTGCAGAGACGCTGGGTGCTGTTTGTACCACTGCACACTACCTTACCATAGCCATCACGATGGGAAAAACGTACACCAGGCAATATAAATTGACTTACGATCAATGCAAGCAGCCCCGCATATCAGAAGTTCACCAGGAGGAATCTCCCCTTGGGAGCATCGGTGGATCGCACCAGGAACCTGATATGCGTGCAATGTTCTTGGACCTAAAACAGAGCCATAAGGCTATAGGGGAAAAATCCTTTACAACGCAACTGTTACAACGAAGTACCTTTACGACGCAACCATTCCAACGCAACTTTTACAACGACTTGCGCTGGGGGGCGCTCTAGGATAGGGAATAGTTTTAATTTACTATCCAACACCTTCCCTACTATCCACGGGAACTGGAGTTGGAATAGTAAATTAAACTATTCACTATCCAGTGCCCCACAACGCAAGTCGTTGTAACGACTTGCGTTGTAAAACTTGCGTCGTAAAGGCATGCGTTGTAATAGCATGCGTTTTAACGTTATACATCCGGCTATAGGTAATAAAATAGACCTATTGGCTGATTAATTAAATCATCTTAAGGAGAAGGTTGCATGCCAGGATGAACGCATTAGTCAATTAGAACAGCGCACATCGACATGGAGGCTTATGGCAATACAGCAAACGAGATATTACTCCAAATAGAAAACGTCCTGGAACTGATCTACACAAAAAATGAGGATTTGGAGACCAGGTCAAGACAGAACAACCTCAGAATAATAGGGGGTTTGGAGACCATTGCGATGAACAGTGTGAAAGATTATGTGGAGAAAATGCTACAGGCCCTTTTTGGAGAAGTGCTGTCTTTATAATAAAACACATGCATAGATCATTGGGCCCGAGGCCTCTGTTTGGGTCAGCGCCAAGCTCTATTATCGCGCAACTCTTAAAAATTACAGAGACAGAGATACTGTGCTTAAGCTAACTAGAGATCAGCAGTTGAACTCCTACCAAGAAAATAATATATCCTTTTATCCTTACTTCGCGGTTGCTGTTCAGGCCACACAACGAGACTTCCTGACGGTTAAACGTTACCTCCAAAAAACTGATGCTAAATATTCACTCTAATACCCAGCTAAGTTGCAAATCTTCCAAGCAGATAAAATGACGTACTTCACCAACCCCAAGGTGGCTGCTAAGTTTGTCAGAGGTCTCCCGCCTGTTGCAGCTAAACCAAGATCTGACCATGAGCTTACTGAAATAGGCCGCATCAGCTACAATGACTGATTGTGTTGCGACCTGGGTCAATGCTGCCGGTGACTATCGACTAACCGTATTCAAGCAAACCTGTTGTGACTATGAACCCTTCAGCTGACCTCCACTGTTTGATTGTTGTTTATGGGAACTCGGGATCTCTCTTAGACTGGTGGGCACTGTCTGCCTGATACCTTCCTCCTCTGGCCGCCCAGCTTCCCATTGGCTGGGTTAGTGCCAGGCCACTGGTGATTCCCCCCTGGGATGATTCCTTTTTGTTTTTTCATTATCGGCCCCTTGAGGCCGTGTTTGGGGGGCTGAAGTGGGAGTCGAGTGGGATGTGTTGGGGTTCCTCTCTCCTGACTTCTCATCTTCCTCCCTCTCTACTGTCACACACTGCACTGCTGCCCCACTGCACTTCAGTACCGCGCGCAACCCCTTGCGGCTCCTCCAAGATTTTCCTATAGTCCCGCTACGGCGTCATTAACGTATATAACTTGGAATGTTTATGACTTAAATGATAGTCGTAAAGAGCGGCTAGTCCTGGCATATCTGCAGCGGCACAGTGCAGACATCTGTTTCCTACAGGAGGTACACCTGACAGATCACAATCTTACGTACTTGCAAGCGGGCTCGATTGGGGAAAAAAACATGTGGCTTACTACTCAAATTACGCCTGTGGCACTGCTATTCTCATTAAAAAGGGTTTGCCCTGACGTCCGTGCGTGGTTTTGTGTGACAAAGTAGATATGTGATGTTTGGTGGCACGTTACAGGGAGTTCCACTCAGGCTAATATCTATCTACGGTCCCAACGTGGATGATTGGTAATTTCTTTGTTGATCTTTGGAGGCTTGTGAATACGCTTGGTCCATGCGAGATTATATATGGAGGGGACTATTATGATCCTAGACCCACTGCGGGACAGATCTGGCGATTCTCACTGCCCCCACCCTCGAGCAGCTACACAACAACCACTGGTCCATAATGGCTGATAATGACTTGATAGATTTGTGGAGAGGTAAGCAAGGGGATAGCGAGAAGGGCACTTGCGTTGCCTCTGCGAGTTCGTCGTGGTCGCGTGTCGACTATTGGTTTGCCTCACGAGATGTGGACACTTGGACTACCAAGACGTCCCATTCACCAAGACCTTTCTCAGATCATTCCTCCATGTCCCCTCGGCTTTCCTCTACCATAGTTTCTCTATTGTGTGCACTTGTGGCATCTGGCGCCTGGAGCATTGAGAGATCAGGTATTCAAGGATGGTATCTGCACAGCTGTAGTGGACTATTTTGTGCATAATGAGGGCACTGTAAATACCTGCTCAACACTATGGGAAGCCTTTAAAACCACCAACAAAAGGGGGGTTGCATAACCAAACAGGCTGGGATTTCTGAGGCCAATGAGTGGGGAACTGAAACATCTTGAAGGCGAAATTCGGGAGCTTGAGCTCAAATACTTAGCTGATTGCAGCACGGACACGCTTGCCCTGTTCGTAGTAAGAAACAAGTTGACGAGTCTGTGCAGCGGGAGTCTCACTATCTTGGAAAAGAGGCGCGTTCTAGGAGAAATGAGGAGAGAGCCCAAGCATGCAAAATCTTGGTAGGAATCCTTCGCAAACCTTGGCTCGTGACTATATAGATTAACTTTGCACTGATGAGGATTATTGGCCTCACTGCAGTGAAGAGATCCCTAATTTCTGCTCGTCTCTTTATACCACGACTCGAACATGGGCCCCTCCGGACCGTGACTCCTTCTTTGATCAGTGCAACTACTCTGGCTGGAAGAAAGACACCATAGATTTTTGGATGAGCCTTTCACGGAGGAGGACATTATGCAGGTCATTAGCGTCCTCCCTGGGATGAAGCCCCTGGCTTACAAGGCCTCTCAGCCGCATTTTATAAAAATATTGTGTCAAGTTTAGCCCTGCACCTCATGAACATGTTTAGTGAATCCTTAGAGAAAGGTGAATTTCCGCCTTCACTTATAGTGGCACTCATAGTCCCCATTTTAAAACCAGACAAAAGACCCACAGCACTGCGAATCGTGTAGACCTTTATCCAGACAAAGACCCACAGCACTGCGAATCGTATAGACCATTATCCATGATCAATGTAGATGATAAAATTCTTGCTCAACTGATAGCTTCTCAGCTTCTCCCCCTTCTTTCGTTCATTGAACACCCAGCTCAATCAGGTTTTGTGACTGGCAGGGCCACTACACATAATATAGGCACCTTTGTTTGCGATTCTATAGGTAATAGAACCCTCCCTTAGTACAGCTGTGATTTTTCTTGATGCCACAAAAGCATCTGATTCACTTGAATGGTCGTACCTATTCACTTTGATGACCCGCCCGGCCCCAAATCCATTCGATTGATTAGTCCTCAGGATCAGTGGGGTGATCTCCCCCCGTTCCAGGTCTCACATGGAATGTGGCAAGGATGCCCACTCTCGCCCATCCTTTTTGCCATAGCAGTGGAGCCTGTGACAGCACGCCTTTGGCAGCATTGCGTGCACCGCCGCTTGGCTTTCACCCCTCGGGTAGTGTTGATCTCCATGTACACATACACTGTTATCCTGAATGTGAAATATCCGGCTAAGAATCTGGATCCCATCATTGGGGAATTTACCAGATTTGGTGGGCTTTCTGGAATCTCCATTAATTGGGCGAAATCCACTATTTTTCCGCTCACGGAAGCAACTGCAGAAGTTTCTTCGGAATCTCCCTTACGATGGGCAAGTGGCCGAATAAAATATCTGGGGTTTTGGCTGAGCTGCAACATGGAAGACTTTTGGAGGTCGAACTATGGCCGCCCAATGGAATGGCTGGAGAGCTGGGATGGCTCAGTGGACGGGTCTCCGCTTTCCATGGCAGGGAAGTTAGCAATTGCAAAGATCATTGTTTTACCCAAATTTCTCAATTTGTACATTAATCTTCTCCAGCAACTCCCCCATTGTTGTTGGAGTCCGTTCCGGTCACATCTGGTGACGCTGGTATGGGCTGGGAATCAACCTAGGTTTGCCTGAGAAATTCTCCATCTTCCCTTCGAGCAGGGTGGACTGGGCGCACCAGACATGGATCTCTACTATAGCTGTGCACCGGCGCAGTTTGCGTTCTATTGGCTATACCCAATGAAGTTCATCGCTCACACTCTGCCCAAAGATGACCATGATGTACCTTGCCCACTCCACATGGTATTATATTGTTCACAGCCTCTGTGGAGACCAATGTTTGATACGGTATGTTGTACGGTTTGGGCATGGCATGAGCTGCATAGGTGTGCGGATTTGGATGTCCTGTTCGCTCCCTCGACCCCTCTGACCAGGCACCCGGCCTCCCCCCACCACAAGATGCTGGTGCATGCGACAGATTAAGACGGCTGCAGCTCACCAATATGGGAGCTGCGTTCCCAAAGGGACTCTTATTATGCAGCAGCAGGCACTACAAGACTGTGACTTGACTATCATTGACAGGTTAATATATTACCAACTGCAAGCGTCCTTGCGTGCTATCTATGCCTCGTTTTCCATTGGCGCCCCCCCAGGGCGCAGATACTTGAAGACCTACTTGGGAACCCATCTCTGCTTAAGATCATAACCAGATTGTACTCTGGAATGCAGCACACTGCGCCAGTTTGGACCCCTACTACTCGTCAGGCATGGGAGAACCAGTTGGGCATACCTATTTCTGAGGCACAGAGGAGTTTCTGCTGTGCCCAGTCGAGAGCATTATTACCCAATTATAGGCTCCCACTGGTCCATTTAAAGTTTTTGCATAGACTTCATAGAACTCCAGAGAGGCTGTTTAAATTAGGCCTATTGGATGAAGCACAGTACGTCTGGTGCTCAGAGCCCTGTGCAGACTTTATTCATTTGGCTTGGGCGTGCCCTGGAATAGAACAATACTGGCAGTTAGTTTTCGATGTCATTGACAAGATCGTGGGCCTGCCGATAGAGCGCACCCCCTCTGTCTCACTATTAGGCTATGTTAAAGATGTTTCCCCATATTTGGAAGTTAACTGCACTTCTGCTCCTTATGGGTAAAAGATGGGTTGCGGTGTGTTGGCATCGTCGTCAACTACCCCAACCGAACGACAGGCTCAGACATGCAGCTTACTGCTAGGACCAACTAACGGCCTACTAGGAACTACTGCTAGTCCGATCGCGCCGTAAAGATATCTGGTCTTCCCTTGAATCTTATCTGCGGCTGGAAGACGCCACATTAGCGGAGACCAATTTGCATGATATCAGTTTGGCTGCTTCAGACCTGCCACGTCCCCCCAAATGAGACGCCCTTTGGTAGAGTGGTTCTGCGTGGAAACGTATTGGTCATCGCCAGGTCCCCATTGCTGTGCTGCCTGAAATTGTTCCTATTAAAGCCTCTGCGTTTTGGCCTTCACAATGTGACTGTCTCTCTCCCCTTCCCTCCTTCTCTTCCTTGCTCTTTCCTTCCCCACTCCTTGTTGTACTTTGACTGTAAAGTACAGCAGATTGCTGCTTCTACTGACTAGATTCGAGACTCTTGACACTACCAGAGTTACCGATCGTTCTTGATTATTGTATACTTTATGTTCTCGTTCAAGATGACCACTGCAGTTTTGCCTTTTCTCCCTTTGTATTTGAATTATAAACTCAAATAAAATAAAAAGAAAATATATTCCTGACAAAGTCCGAAACAAACCTTTTTCCGGGGTGGGAATAAACGGCGGTGTAGGGAAACTGAATTAGCAGTTGCTACGAAGATTTTTACAAGCAAATACATCGATGTATATTTGTTCATGATAAACGGAATTCACAAAATGTTGCTAATACTATGATTTCAATGCATACTTCTGAAAACTCTTGTGAATTCGTGAAAGTAGAAAATCTGCAACACATTCACCACACCACAATCGGATCCTGCTTCTAAGCTCAAGGAAATTAAAACTCAAAACTGACATACAAAATATCATTAACATCACCTCAGAGGAGGAGCTTTGCGCGCATCCGAGATGGCCGCGTGAGCACAGGGCTCCCGAGACCCTCGCCACCTCCCGCATCTATCCTGAATTCTATCCTGATTACGAAGACGGGTTATTGAAGACGCAGCCCAGCTGATCTAATAGCTTCTTTAAGAAATCGATTTGGACTCCGGGAACCGCAACTACGACACGTCGAACTTTTGTGGCCCGCTCCATGGAGCTACCCGGGGCTCGAGTCATTCTGGTGCCCAGGCAGTAGTTGAACAACAACGACCTGCGGGGCTCTGTTCACAACTTTGGAGTTAACTTTCGGTTTTGTTTTTGGTTCCTCGGCCTCCTCCTATCTCAGGACCGCACTGGTAGCCCGGGGTGCAGCCGGACCCCGCAACTTCATCCTGTGCCAACTGCTGAGTGTTTATGGTTGTGGTGATATCCGGCTGAAATTCGCTTTTGGAGATCCCGGTGGGTGAATCGTGTGGAGCCATTTATACCAGGTCTCAAAGGCCCCTCAGGGGCGCAACACCCACTATGGCGGGCAAACCCGATAGCGAGAAACGTAAAACCAAGACCATTCACCGGGGGAGGGGGGGGTACAATTCAATCGAATGTTATGGACTGCTATACCCATCCTAAGGGGTCCCCCGGTGGTGCGAGTAGGACTCTGGAAGAGGCAAGTGAAGGCCCAGCTGCGTCGGCTGATTTGACTCTACAGGATGTCATGGGCGCCATTGCTAGTAAGAAGACCTCCATTGGCCAGCAATATGAGGCTCTGGCCCTTAAGCTTGACACTGTGGCAATCGACGTCAATTTGATCAGGGTGGACTTATCAAAGACTAACGAAAAGGTAAAATCCTTAGACTTGAAGACCTCCAGCCTCACGACTGATGTTTCCGATTTACAGACGGAGGTTCGCAACCTACGATCCTCCAATGATCTCTTTGCTCGTCGGCTGGAGGATTTTGAGAGTCGGGCCAGACGCAATAATATACGTATTATTGGGGTTCCTGAAAAATCCGAAGAACCAGCTGCAGCTCTCCTTATGGAGGACCTCATCTTAAATTATCTCGCCCCCAGAGGCCTGAGCAACTTCTTTGCGGTGGAACGTGCACAGAGAGTGCTGGGTGGGAAGCCGAAGCAGGGTGCCCCTCCGCGGCCGATCATTGCCAGAATTTTCAACTTCAGAGATAGAGACGCTATCCTGCAGGCATCACGGGTGGGCGGCCCCATGAAGTTCGAAAACACTACGGTGAGCTTCTACCCAGACTTCACCCAGTTCGTTCAGAAGCAAAGGATGGGGTTTCAGGGGGTGAAGCGACGACTGAGGGACAAGGGTATGAAATTCGCGATGCTTTTCCCAACTCGGCTGCGTGTTGAATACGAGGATCGGACGTTTTTCTTTGACCGCCCTGAGAGAGTGAGTGACTGGCTTGATACATTGCCCACGCAGCGTGATCGCACGGAACATTCTGGAGGAGCTGAAGGTGGCCCGTTGCAGCAAGAATGAGAAGTGGTTTCCGGACATTGTGCATAACTTGCAGCTGTGGTTCGATGAATTTTACACTTGCGTTACTTATGGTGGGATACCCAGGGATGGCGGGGGGAGTGGGACTCTTTCCTCCTCCGGGTTTCTTTTTGTAGAATAGTTTAATGTTAGGGCGACAGGCACACTGCAAGTTGGGGTGGCTTTTGAGTCTAACGCAAGGGTGCAGGGTGGGGGGGTTGCATCGGGTATCTGTTGGGGGTGGGGGGGTTTGGGTGTGTTTCATTTTTTCTCAAGGCAACGTATTGTTTTACTTCTGGATCTGGGTGTTGTGTTCGCTATGGGGTGGGTTCTGCATTCACTTCTGGGATGGGGGGTAGGGGGTTGAAGTTACTGTGTTGGAATGTTAACGGGTTGGGGGATAGGATAAAACGTGGGGTAGTGTTTCAACTACTGAGACGCCTCTCCCCTGATGTAGTGTTACTGCAAGAGACACATCTGATCGGAAACACATGCCATGCTATGAATCGGCGAGGATATCGTCTTGCTGCACATTCCGGATTCACTACTGGTTCTAGGGGGGTGGGTATTCTAGTTAAGAACTCCCTCCCCCTGGAGGTGGACGACATAATCCTCGACGGCAGGGGGCGCTATGCTGCTCTCACTGGTAGGTGGGAGGGGAAGACTGTCTCACTGCTTTCTGTATATGTCCCACCTGGTCTGCAGACTACGACTTTTGCTGATTTGGGGAGAGTAGTTCTGGGACTTCCAGATGGCATTCTGGTGATGGGTGGAGATTTTAATTCTGTCGTCTCTGGTAGGGAGGACCGCTACCCCCCCCAGGGACCTCACGAGATCACAGTCTAGGCTGAGTGGCTTTCTGGAGACGCTGGGACTGATAGATTGTTGGAGGCTGTTGCATCCGGGACAGGCACAATACACCTTCCACTCTGGTGCTCACGGTAGTCTCTCTAGACTTGACTATGTCTTGATGCCAGCAGCACAGGCCTCGTCAGTTAGGGAAGTTAGACACCTGGCTCGGGGTATTTCAGACCACTCCCCACTGTGGCTTTTGATGGACACGAGAATGGGGGCTGAGGGTCGGGTGGCCCCGATTAATCCCTGGTATCTCCGTAACCCCAAAACCCGGGCAGAGTTGGTCAAGTCTCTGGATTAGTATTTTGCTGAGAATGTGGGGTCTGTGTCCTCTTCTGTCTCACTGTGGGAGGCTTTCAAGACGGTTATCCGTGGACAGGCGCTATCGTTAAACGCTGGTGCCAAGAAAGGCAAAAATGAGGAGGTGATCCGCCTCGAGACCGAAATAGCTGAGCTGGAAGGGGATTTGGAGTTGGGTATCACTCATGATAAGGTTCATGTCCTTAGTCACAAACAACTTGATTATAAGGCGCTGGTAACGGACGCCGCTAGAGTTATGAGTAGAGAGCAGCAGGGACGGCTATATGATATGGGAGACAAGGCTGGGAAACTGATTGCTTGGTTAGACAGAAAGGAGAGGGCGAGTCGTGTGGTTCCTAATAATAATAATAATAATAAAACAGCTTATAAAGCGCCTGGTAACACCTTCAAGGCGTATCCCCGCGCTAGTGAGGAAAAAGTAACCAACAATAACAGAGGCTGCCCACCCTTCCGTGAACCCTACATCCTATACAGATGAGTTTTTAACAGTGCTCTAAATTTGACTTCAGCGCCTTCTAGTCTCATCTCCAAAGGGAGATTGTCCAGCTCCGTGCCGCAATCACACTAAAAGAGCGCCCCCCATTCTTGCTTTCTTCACTCGAGGAACCACCAGCAAGCCCGTTCCTCCCGAGCGGAGAGCTCTCGAGGGTTCATATTTATGCACCAAGTTTTGCAGGTAAGAAGGAGCCCTATTCCATACAATGCGATGGCAGATCAGGAGGCATTTATAAAGCACTCTCTTCCTGACCGGCAGCCAGTGCAGAGTATCCAGGGACAGACTGGAGGCTGCTCTCCTAGGCCGCCGCAGAACTAACCATGCGGCAGAATTTTGCAGAACTTGCCCCAAACTTTTCTCGGTGGCCCCCAGGAATAGAACATTCCCATAATCCATCCGGGAGGTCACCAGGGCCTGAGTCATGGTCCGTCTGGCTGGCAAGGGCAGGAGGTCAAGCGTTTTATTTAAGGTCTTCAAGACTCCAAAACACTTCCCAACTAACCGGCGGATATGCCCTTCATAAGAAAGGGTAGGATTAACCCATAGCCCCAAGTTTTTAGCCTCCTCACAGGGTACCGGGGTGGGACCCAAAAATGGCGGCCACCACTCGGCTGACCAACTGCTGGTCTCCCCGCCCACCACCATCACCTCCGTTTTAGAGCCATTCAATTTTAGGCAATGGGAGTCCATCCAATTCGCCAGAGCCTGCATACAGGCCTTAAAATTGGACGCTGTCATTGCGGGGCCTTGAGATAGGGATAACAGCAGTTGGGTGTCGTCGGCGTAGGATACCAACTCCACTCCATACGCCTGGACGACCCGGGCCAGGGGGGCCATATACAAATTAAATAGAGTGGGGCTCAGGGCAGAGCCCTGAGGCACCCCCTGGTCAAGGGCCAGCTCAGTAGAGCGGGCAAATCCCTGCTGGACCTGGAAGTGGCGGCCCGTGAGGAAGGACTTTAGCCAACCCCAAGCAGACCCGGTGACACCACCATCGCTAAGACACTGTAGCAAGATAGAGTGCGCTACAGTGTCAAAAGCGGCACTTAGATCTAGCATCACCAGTGCCATGGTGTGCCCCGCATCTGCTCCCTGTCTCAACGTTTCAGTAGCTCTCAGAAGGGCCGTCTCAGTCGAAAACCCCGACCGGAAGCCCGACTGAGAGGGATGTAAAATCTCAGCCTTCTCCAGGTGCTCCACCAGCTGACGGTTTACAACCTTCTCAGCCACTTTGGCCAAATAAGGGAGAAGAGATATAGGTCTTAGATTTTCAAGAACCTCCATACCCACATTAGGCTTTTTCCTAATGGGCAGGACTATGGCCTTCTTCCAGTCTGCTGGGAGCTGCTGGGAGGTAAAGGAGACCTGAAGTACATATCTGAACAGGGGTTCAAGTACATCCAAGCCCTCAGCAAGCACCCTAGGGGGCGCGGTGTCCCGCGGGGAGCCTGATTTTACACTACGACAGATGCTGCGCAGTTCTTCAGATGGAGGATTACAGAAGTGCTCCAACCTCTCCGCGGAACCTCTCCATCCCAGTGATTCCATGAACTGAAGGCTACTAACCGGCTGTTTGGAGAAAGAGGCATAAATACTCTTTACTTTGCCAGCAAAGAATTCAGCCACTCGATTACATTCCCCCATAGGATCGGTAGACTGGGAATTCACGCCAGGTACCAGGGATATTTCTTTAAAAATGTTAAACAGCTCCTTCGAGGAGTTCTCCGCCTCCTCTATCCGAATGTGATAGTAGGCAGCTTTGGCCCCTCGCACTTGCTTTTGATATTTCCTCATAGCTAATTTGTAGCAGACCTTACTCCCAGAACAGGATGTCAACCTCCAACTGCGCTCCAGCCGTTTACATTCCAATTTTACCAGCTGTAAATCTGGTGTGAACCATGGAGCAGTCCTAGCTCTTCTACCACAAGTCTTGAAACTGCTCAGTGGAGCCGTGGAGTTCACGGCGTCTAGGATGCGCTCATCAAGCTTAGAGTTCACACACTCAACATCGGTGCCATCCAGCGGACCCCCTATTTGTATCAGCCTGTTAAAGCTATTTTGGGAGAACTGCTTCCATTTACGGTACGGAAAGTTTTTGATGTCCGCTGCGCGCTTCCCACAGCCAGAGCTACTTATCTGAACGGGAACTAAGTAATGGTCAGACCATGGGATAGGAATAGGGGTGTCCACAGTCACCCCCTCCCAACTCGCAAACACAGGATCCAGTAAGTGACCCATAGCATGCGTAGGAATGGAATTTTTCAGCTCAAGCTGTAGTTCCTGAAATTCCTGACGAAGGTCAGTAACATCTTTCAGATGAGTGTTTTCAAAATGCATATTAATGTCCCCTAAAACTAAGATTTTACTCCGTCTAATGGTTAGGTGGGCAGCGCTCTCCACAATACTAGACCTAAAGTTTCCAAGGCTTCCTGGAGGTCTATATACTAGGATCCCAGATATAGAGTCCTGCGGACTAAGCTTCAAGTTGAACGTTCCAGCTTTGCATCTGTCTATAGGGATTGGAGTAGGGTACATTCTAATGGGGACTTTACAATAATTGCAATCCCCCCGCCTCTACCTCGTTCCCTATCAACTCTGGCTATGGAATACCCTGGTGGAACAGCACTAACGATATCGGGATCAGAGTGCTCGTCCAACCAGGTCTCCGTTAGGAAGAGAAAATCTAGCTTCTCATCCAGCAGGAGATCCCATATTTGAGTCGAGTGCTTACTTAAAGATCTACAATTGAGTAAGCCTCCCTGGGCTCTCAGTCCTCCATGAGAGCTAGCAGGCTCTCTAATACCTTTGAATGGGCAGTAGGGGCAACTATGTATCGCATGTGCCTCCAGAGAATTCCTGCAGGATACATTTATTGGAGGACACAGACGCACAAGTTCCTGGCTATCATAGTGGATAGGTGCTTGCACTAAATGGGCAGGGGTTGTAGCCCCACGCCCCGGCCGGCCGCGGACGGGCGCAGACGGGCTTGACTTAGGCGCCACTTCGGCGCGCCTTCGTCGCGTCCGCTGCGCGGTCGCGGACCCACACACATAAGTAGAGGATAGGGGAGGGGCAACTAGAGCGCTGACCTCGCTGCCTAGAGCCCGGAAGTGCTGGGCTCCTCCTCACCCTCCGCAGCAAACGCCCACACTGGGCACGGCAGAAACGGGGCGGGAGTGCAGGAGGTGGAGCGACCCCCCCCGGACTAATAATCAGCCCCGGAGAATCAAATACAAGTGAGTCAAGCCCCCCACAATGTCACCATAACATTAGGAACAAACCCGATCGTATGTGTCAATATTTAAAAGCGCTTTAGATCAGCGCGCAGTGCAATAAGTGATAAAATACACATGCAATCGTATCAGCAGTTTTTAAGCTCTTAATCAGCGTAATATACAATAGGTATTTTAAAATGCTCTAACAGCTATGGCGCACAAGCGGATGGAGCCTGCCACTGCCACCGGCTAGCTCTTCCCCACAACTGTGGCCGAGATTCACCTGAGTTAAGTAGGTTCGCCTACAGCGCAACTAGAGCGCTGACCTCGCTGCCTAGAGCCCGGAAGTGCTGGGCTCCTCCTCACCCTCCGCAGCAAACGCCCACACTGGGCGCGGCAGAAACGGGGCGGGAGTGCAGGAGGTGGAGCGACCCCCCCGGACTAATAATCAGCCCCGGAGAATCAAATACAAGTGAGTCAAGCCCCCCACAATGTCACCATAACATTAGGAACAAACCCGATCGTAAGTGTCAATATTTAAAAGCGCTTTAGATCAGCGCGCAGTGCAATAAGTGATAAAATACACATGCAATCGTATCAGCAATTTTTAAAGCTCTTAATCAGCGTAATATACAATAGGTATTTTAAAATGCTCTAACAGCTATGGCGCACAAGCGGATGGAGCCTGCCACTGCCACCGGCGAGCTCTTCCCCACAACTGTGGCCGAGATTCACCTGAGTTAAGTAGGTTCGCCTACAGCGCAACTAGAGCGCTGACCTCGCTGCCTAGAGCCCGGAAGTGCTAGGCTCCTCCTCACCCTCCGCAGCAAACGCCCACACTGGGCGCGGCGGAAACGGGGCGGGAGTGCAGGAGGTGGAGCGACCCCCCCCGGACTAATATTCAGCCCCGGAGAATCAAATACAAGTGAGTCAAGCCCCCCACAATGTCACCATAACATTAGGAACAAACCCGATCGTATGTGTCAATATTTAAAAGCGCTTTAGATCAGCGCGCAGTGCAATAAGTGATAAAATACACATGCAATCGTATCAGCAGTTTTTAAGCTCTTAATCAGCGTAATATACAATAGGTATTTTAAAATGCTCTAACAGCTATGGCGCACAAGCGGATGGAGCCTGCCACTGCCACCGGCTAGCTCTTCCCCACCTGTGATTGAGAGACCTGATGGAGTGCGAGTGACTGACCCTGTTGAGATTGTTGAGTGTTTTGCTGAACATTTTCGAGATGTGTATTCCCCAGTTTCCGATAGACCGGAGGAAGACTCACATCTGCTGTTACGAGACATTGCGTTGCCTCGCCTGTCGGATTCAGATAGGGACCTGATGGACGCAGCACTTTCGGTTGACGAGGTGGCACTCGCTATTCGTTCTGTCCGTTCGGGAAAAGCTATGGGCCCTAATGGTCTACCCATCGAGGTTTACAAGCTGCGGCCTGACAAAATGGCGCCGTATCTTCGTGATATGTTCTTGGAATCGCAAGACATTGGCTCCCTCCCCCGTGATCAGCGACTTGCGACCATTGTGGTGATTCAAAAGGAAGGGAAGCCGCGGGATCGCTGTGCATCTTATAGGCCTATTTCGCTTCTAAATGCGGAGCCCAAGATCCTCGCAAAGTTGCTGGCAAACCGCTTGATAAAAGTAATCAGTGACCTGATCCATCCGGATCAATCTGGTTTCATTCCACATCGTAATACAGCATTGAACTTGCAGCACTTGCATGGCGTTCTCGCGAGAGCAGCGTCACTGCGTGAACCGGCCATCTTGGCTTCCTTGGACGCTACGATGGCCTTCGATACAGTGCAATGGCCGTATCTTTGGGCTGCCCTTGCAAAGTTTGGTTTTTGTCCTGGTTTCATTGGCTGGGTGAAACTTTTATATGAGGAACCATTGGCTCAGATTGTGGTGAATGGTCGGGTTTTTAAGTCCTTTGTTCTTGGGAGGGGCACGCGGCAGGGATATCCGTTGTCCCTGCTTCTTTTTGCCCTCGCCTTGGAACCTCTGGCTGCCTGCCTGCGGTGGGAGCCATCGATGAGGGGTATTCAGTGGGCCCCAGACTTTGAGGATCGAATATCACTCTATGCAGACGACATCTTGTTTATCTCACATCGCCTCGAAAGTCGTTGATTGTACTGTTTGATGTGCTAAACTCGTTCGGGAGGAATTCCGGCCTTGTGATTAATTGGACCAAGTCCTGTATCTACGTACTCTCGGGTGACACTCCCTCTTTGCCGCGCGGTTGCCCCATACAGGTGACGCAGATGGGATTTAAGTATCTGGGGGTCTTTATTACATTAGACCCCGGGGCCCGTTACAATCGTAATCTGCTTCCTCCGCTCCAACGGTTAAAATCTGACGTTGTGGCCTGGCGCAGACTGCCACTATCCCCCCTCGGGCGTGCAGCTCTTTTCAAAATGATGTCCTTGCCGCGCTTTTTATACACGCTTCAGAACACGTTTGATGTCATTCCGGCGAGCTATTTCCGGGAGGTGGAGAGTTTGCAGAGGCGGTTGATATGGGATGGGCGTTCGCGTATCTCCCTCGCCAAGCTGAAGCTTCCCTGGTATGACGGCGGTATCGCACTTCTGGATATTAGGCGATACTATTGGGCCTCTCAGATGGGAGCGATTAATCATGGAATGTACGGTCCTGCGTTAAATCCTGCGTTTGAGATGGATAAGTGGCTGCTACCGGGTGGAGACTATAACAGGGCGCTTTATTCCAAATCGGCTGGAGGGAAACTTTCGGGACCCACTAAGATAGCGGTGCGAGTGTGGCAATGTGCGAATGCGGCAATGGGATGGAGGGATCGACTGACCCGGGCGACTCCGCTCTATGCGTCTGAAAGACTGGGCAGCCTGTGGAAGACGAAAGGTTTTGAGAAGTGGCATATGATCGGTATTTGCAGGGTGAGTGATCTCTGGGCCAAGGGTAGGATTAAGACCTTTGAGGAGTTGAAGGTAGAATATGAGCTGAGTGACAAGGAGTTCTTCCGTTATGTATAGATTCGCCACGCGTTGAGTTCGGTTTTTCCTGAAGGTATTGTTATCTCGGAATCGTCCCCACTCGAAGATCGGGTGCTTGACGGATATGTTCCCGACAGCACTATTTCTTTGATATATAAGAAATTGATTAACGATCGAGTTGGCCTGTTGGCGCAACTCAGAGAGGTCTGGACCAGTGACGGTCTAGAGTTGGATGACGAGGACTGGCAATCGGCGATATCCTCACCTGAGGAGGTAGCGATTCTGGCCCGTCTCCGACTTGTACAGCTTAAGATCCTGCATCGGATTTATGTGACCGGCCCTCGCCTGATTCGTATGGGTTATTCTGTGGATGGGTTGTGTAAGCGTGGATGCGGTTTAATTGGTACTTTCCTCCACATAATTTGGGAGTGTCCGGAAGTGGTAATGTTTTGGAATCGAGTGCATGCTGTGATGGAGGAGGTCACGGGTGTAGCGCTGTTGCCTGAAGCCAGGCGTTGTTTGTTGAATGTTTGGGAACCGACTGATAATGATGTGGCGCAGACTCAGTGGGCGACCCTTGGGAATATGGTTGCCAAGAGAGATATTGCGCAGTTGTGGGGTTCCCAGAGACCGCCCACGGTCTCGGCATGGAAGGAGAACATGGACTGGTGTATGTTTAGAGAGAAGACGGTGTATGTGGCACGCGGCAGACCTAAGAAGTGGGGTAAAATCTGGGGCCATTGGAACTCCTACCGGGGTGATATATGTACACCTCCCCTCGCTGATATTCCGGATGTTCCTCTTTCCCCCTGACCCGACATTCCTAGTGTTGTTTAAGCCTCAATGTATCATGACTCTGATTTCCCCCCTGCCCCTCCCTCACACTGATGATTTGTATTAAATTGCAATGCACTTTCCTTCTTCCTTGAACACATATCCAGCTGTAATGCCTTTTCTTGCCTTGTTTGTTTATTTGTTATCAATAATAAAAAGAGTTAATAAAAAAAAAACATCACCTCAGAGCTTGACCTCTCTTCCAACAAGACCTCGCAGGAGATCCTGCATATGATCCAACCCCACCCTAAACTACCATCTCCTTCCACTATGCTAGAGTGACCTTGGGCGGAAACCCCCAAGCCAGGACAGGAATACCACTCCCTACCCCAACGCCCCATCTAGACGCACCAGATCTAAAAATCATTTATCAGAACCAGATATTCTCTCCCTCCTCCGGGCTTACAACTCCTTTCCTACGGTCCTCCCTGTCCCTTCTGGAACTTCCCAAACCACCCCTTTAATTGCGCCTAGAGCGACAAATCCCAAGCAAGGCAACACAGAGGCTATACAAAGCATCACATCTAACCCACATAGAGCTCCCAGTCTCAACGCCAATGCCTTAAACATTAATAACCTCATGCAGATCCCAAATACACAGCCCTCGCTCACTGACCACAAATCACACCTGAAATGGATGTTCGCGTCAAGAGGGGAGGACACTTGGGGATACCACACCAGCATTTACTACACATGGGGTGTCTCCTCCATGGCTCCCTCCGGCCACGGGAGTGGTCCTTAGGGTCTGGAAAGAGGTAACGGCCTTCCAGGGCTGGACAGGAAGAGTTACACTGGAAACTTCTCTAGTTATACTGGAGACTCCTCTGTGGGTGTGTATAGATCTGCGCCTGCTGACATGCGGGGGTTTCGCCGCTGGGACCTCATTGGCATCTTTCGGCCCGGTGATGTATTCCAACACAATTCACTTAAGACCTTTACTGCTCTTCCGGAGGAGTTTAGTCTACACCGGTCCCAATTTTTTTAATATTTGCAACTCTGCCATGCCCTTATGCCCTACGTCAGTTATCTGGCCGACGTTCCAGAGTTCAGCCCCTTGGAGGTCAAGTTGCTTCTGACAGATATCGCGGAACACAAAATGTTACATTTACTGTTCGCTGGTCATCAACGGCTCAGGGAAGTTTAATTCCTATAGCCCGACGCCCAGGACATATTGTTTGGGGTCAAGGACTACATGGTATTATGTGTATTTTGTCCTTGGGATGAGTAGGCTCAATCCCCTGCAGCACAAACCCTTTGGTTGTCAGTTTGCAGTACCACATTATGGATCAGGGAAGGGCCCTGTCCGCAGTTAAGGTAATCTTAAGGTAATATTTGTGTCCATATGTTAATTCTGTACAAACTTGTATTCATAATTCGTTAATTGAAAGCCTTTATTATTAGGGTGAGTGCGCTATGTAAATGTTGTGAGCTCTGACTGCAGTACTGACAGTGGTTTTAGTATAAAAATGTGTACACACGTTTTCAAAGTCTAGCAATATGAGGCTATGTATAATGCTCCCAGAATGCTCTCTGATTTGATGCAAATATTTGCAGAAGCTTGAAAGCAAGACTGGTGATTCATTGCTTTCAAAATAAAATGTTCATAAAAAAAATGAAAGCAGCACAAAAAACATTTTGCAAAACTACTGTTGAATTCATGAACCATTTCTTTGCAGCATCATTTAGTAACATGTGTTGATGTATGCTAATATTTCCCAAAAATAATAATAATGGAAAATCAGTGTAACCAGTTTCAATAAGATTATGGGAAACAAAAATGAACAAGCATTGGCAAACAAGACTCGCAGGAACTCATCGGACTGAGCCACTAAAGATACAGCCATGATTCCGCGGTTGAGGGGGCACAGGGGGAGATGAGGGAGTGCTCCTAAAGCCTCCGATCTGCTCTCTCAAGGGATCACTAATGTCAACCCGGCACCTCCATCCTGTTTACTGCGTAGTCGCCTAGAAACTGTCATGTGGAGCTGTTACAGAAGCATGGTTACCATCTTGGAATGTGAAACTCTTACTCATTTCAACTAAAACACTGTAAACGAAGTGACATACTTAAATTTCTTTAAACCATAATCGCTAACGAAATGCACGGTAACCATTATTTCCACAGGAAAGATCAGTGATCGTTACTGGGTATTTTCAGTCTTTACATTGCGTTTTGCACTCATCGTCATTTTAATTCTATTTGCTATGAAGTGAGTTTCCGCCAATTTACTAAAATACTACAGAAATATGTTCACTTAATTTTTCTTAAATACACACAATAAGCAAGAATATTTTCTTGACACCACCCTCTCAAATGCGCAAGGAACCATTTAAAACTGATCGCCTAATTTACTTTCTGATCATTCAAATTTCCTAGTTCCAGTATTGCAGAGTTGTGGAGGCACTGAATCGCTTGCTTACTGGGCATGCAACGTCTATGCCGCCGGCTAACCACAGTAGGAAAAACAAGAAAACGTTGATGCCTGCTTGCACTTTTCCAGCAGGAACAGCCTGCTTGTTATTATGTTCAAATGCAGCTGGGCACTGAAATGCCTGAGTACCGTGGTGCAGCAACAACTGCCTAAAATAAGTACTTACCGACTAATTAAAGGAGACTGTATAAAGCTGCAAGGAAAAGATCAAGTCTTGATGGGTGGTTGCAAAAAGAGACAGGGCGATAACAAGGAGGGACTAAGAAGCCTCATTTTCAATCGGAAACCAGTGTTTACCATGGCGCCAGCAAATGAAAAATAGGGGCAGGGCTTCCATCCCACTTCTAAAACATACCCTACAACAATATGCCTCGAAGAGCGAACAGCGCATGCGCACTGCAACGCTAGGTCTGCGAGACCTAATGAAGTGGAAGGGCAACCTGATGCCAAAGATAAAAGAGCAGTGCAAATGTTTCTTGAGTAGGCCCTGAATACCTCAACCAACTCAGTGGCGCCTGGGAAAATCTGACTGAAAAGTTTGTAAATTTCTATACTAACACTGCATGCCACAAAGGACGCATAAAAAAACACCCAGTCACTTTCTAATATGGGATCGAGAAAGAAAGAAAGCTTGCCTCCAAAGATCCTTGAGAAAAAATCTGGGGAACTGGCTGCTAGAAGAAAGGTTTAGGTCCATCAGGAATGAATACAAAAAACAGATTTGGACAGAAAAGCGTGAGGCATACAACAAGCACTGGGACAAACTGATCCACGCTAGCAAGGCAAAGAATTCCAAGACTTTTGGAAGATAGGTAACAACACATTGGAAGGAGGTGCCTTTACAGCTACAAACACCAGCATTAGAAAACAAGCATGGACGTAGCACCCCAGTGGCATTTCAGAGTGCCCGAAGAGGCGGCGTACTGTGTAAACTCTTTAGAACTTCTCCAGTTCGGCCTCCAACAGGACAGTTAAATTGCAACACAATTTGATTCTCTAAACAACAACTTGAAACCCAGTTTGGCCTCCAACAGGGCAGTTAAATTGCAAAGCTATTTGATTCTCTGAACAACAACTTGAAACTATTATCAAAAAGAGCAAACCTGAAGGTGTTCTGGGCCATAATGGATCGCCAAAATGTCTCTTTAAGCTGGACCTTGTCTTCGAGTCGGCTGCCCTTACACCAACGTTCAACTATATCACAAATACACGATTCCTGACTCCATCAATAGCTTTTTTCAATTATTAAATATGAGCATAAAAGCAAATATATAATAATAACACTTAATTTTAAAACTATAAAAGCATTTCGTTAAAATCCTGTGTTCGTTACATCTTTGATTCAAAAGACCATATGACTCTTAACACGAAGAGCGCTTTAAAGAAATGAGCGAACGCTAAAGCAAATCAGTGGTGAGCTCAAAGTCTGTAAATACAATAGGGGGGCCTACATTCAGTTAGCCCTGAGCCCCTCGATACTGGGATTAAAAAGCATCTTGTAAAACAAGAATAAGATCTACAAAAACCACGTAATTAGGCACACTGTGGAGAACTTTCATTGCATGGAAAAACAAGGATGAAAGAGGATTCATACTTCCCAAGGGAAAATATAGCTGCCATCCAATATACTCAAGACTGAATTGAGTTAAAAGAACCATGTCCCAAGTGCTAGCACAGACTCCAGATATGGCTCAAGCCCTAGGGAGAATTGGATAAAAAAAATATTCCTTATTCTGAGTCTTAGTTAATTCTCCTGCTTCCATTTACTGCTGACTGATGGAAAGGGGCAATCCTGCAGCCCACCTTCAAAGGTGGTTGTAAATCCAACCCGTCAAACTATCAGTTACCCGCCCTATTGGATAATGAGGCAAAACTCTTTGCCAGCCTTTTATTGCAAGACCTTTGTGCTTGGGTGGATGCCCAGAAAATTATTCCATTCAATCAAACCGGCTTCTGCTTCAACTGCTGTACATAGTATAGTAAGGGGGTCCAGCAACATGGCATCTAACATATCAATAATGCAGAATATACAAGAATTTTTTTTTGGGGGGGGGAGAGGGGGGGGCACAGTAAACAAAACCCATATACGATGGAAATCCATAGAAGAGTAATTCCAGCCCAGCAATCTGGGGCTGCACTCACTTGTACCAGTATCTAAACCCATCGAAGATCTTGGAGTCAGTCACCCTCACAAACTCGTAACCAATTAAGGAGGCTCCTCCAAAGCTGGGACCATTCCCTGAGTCGCGGCAGCCAGGGAGTGAACCCCTGAAAGGAGCTTGTCCTCAAAATATTTGCCAACCCAGCTCAAGCCTGGGGCAAGCCAACAATACAGCATCCAAGCAGGCAGAATCAGTACTTTCCGTACTCCCCTAGCCCCTGCTCTTCAGACCGTCTCCCTCTCCGCCTATGTTATCAATGCCAATCTCCATGTATGCACATCGGGCCTCGAGCTGACTTCCAGCTCATAGTCAGTTGCCTGCAGGTGAGAATCAATGCCCGGTCCATAAATGTATCCGTCACCTTCCTTGCCACACCACGTTTGTGCAGGCCCAGCAGACACACCTGGGGGGTGAGCTCGTAGTCCAGACCAGTAACCCTATGAACCACCAGGAGGATTGCAGTCCAGTACGGGAGCAGTGTTGAGCAGCACCACACTATATGAAAAAAGCATTCATCGTCTGCATTGCATCTAGGATAATCTGATGCGGCACCGGGGAACATGACATGTATTCGCCGTGAGGTAGACCTGGTGCAGATATTAGAACTGAATTAGCTTGAAGCAAGCATCCCAAGAAACCCTTAGGGCGAGTTCCAGTGCCCTCTTCCAAGCCGAATCGGACAAAGGCATCCCCAAGTCGTCCTCCCAGCTCCAACAGACGCATCAGATCCAACTGCGCCCCCTTCAGCAGAGCCCTGTATAGCAACGTGACTGCCCCTGTCTGGCTCATAATGAGATCGATGTGACGCAAGCAGCCTGCTTTGGTGGTTACACAACTCCACCGCCCCACCATTCATTTATCCCATGCACCAGAGCTCCGTGGAGCAAAAAGTCTCTCACTGGGAGGTTATGCATGACCTGGAGTTCTAAGAAGGGACAAACCTCGCCTCCTACAAATAAATCCCCCAATATAGTGATTCCCCCCTTCGTCCATCTGCAAAACACTGACCACCATCGCTCCCAACGCACCAGGCAGCCAACAATGTGACCATGCACATGTATGGTACTTTAGTGCGTGCCCTTTACAGTGCCCTAGCCCAGATGAAGCATGCCGTCCTAATCAATAAATAAACATGGAAGCGGCAAGGATTTAATCAAAACGCTAGTCAGCAGGTCTTTAGAGGTAGAGCCATGCTCACCAGGGCCCATTCCTCCCCACAGAGAAGTCCTTCAGCAAGCAACCCACTGCAGCTGTGTTATGCTATGCTATGTTTTGTTATGCTATGCTTTGTTGTATTTTGTTATGCTATGCTATGTTTTGTTGTGCTATGTTTTATTGTGTTTTGTTATGCTATGCTATGTTTTGTTGTGTTGTGTTTTGTTATGCTATGCTATGTTTTGTTATGCTATACTATGTTTTGTCGTGCTATGCTAAGCTTTGTTGTGTTTTGTTATGCTATGCTATGTTTTGTTATGCTGTGCTATGCTTTGTTATGCTGTGCTATGCTTTGTGATGCTGTTCTGTTTGGTTGTGTTTTGTTATGCTATGCTATACTTTGTTGTGTTTTGTTATGCTATGCTATGTTTTGTTATGCCATGCTATGCTGTGTTTTTTGTGTTTTGTCAAGAAATGCGAGGTGGCACAGAGGCAGGAGGGGAGATGGAGGAGAAAGAAGAAATGAGCAAGTAAGGCATCGGGAAATCAGATACGAGCAGTCAGTGGAAACAGAAGGACTGCAAAGGTGTGTGACTCAGTGTGGACGGAGAGAGATGAGAAGGAGAAAGGGATCAAGGAAGGAGAGAGAAAGTAAAGCTAACAAGCTCTCGGCATTGCGTGGTGGGGGCGGGGGAGCGGCATTGCTTGGTGGGGGCGGGGGAGTGGCTTCCTTTGAAGTCAAATGGTGTGCGATGTGCACGCGCCTGGCTGTGGAAGTGTCTGGTGGCAAATAGCAGCTGTTCACAATGCGCGTGGTTGTGCTCACATGCACTGTACCTAATCCGCAGTTTGGGTAGACTTTTGAAAGTCTTAGAATAATCTCGCCAAACAAGCATTGCTTAAGCAATGCTGTAGACGAGACCTAAAAAGGGGAAAAGGCAGAGAGATATAAACGTGGTCATAAGGCGATCCAGCTCCTTCAATAACATGCAAATACATCACCCCACCACTAACAGTCACCCAGCATATCACAGGTGATCCTCGTTGTTGCATCTTTTCCCAACCCAAACCTCTCTCCTCAAGTCACACTGGCATGCATGCAGGAAGAAAAATAATCATGCCATGACTAGGACCCATCATCAAGAAAAGCGAGTCGTAATAACTCTCCTAACCAATGTCTTCAGGGACAATGCCATTGTCAATCTGCGTGTCCGATTCGCTGTGCATCTTCGTGATGTATGCTCTGTACGGGCCCCATATATCAACAGGGCGTGAGGAGCTGGGCATAAGTGTTGCATACTCCTCACAGTTCACGTTACAGTGCGCCAGACTGCGAAGCCAGGCCTGCAATGTAGGTGCTCTCTTCCTGCCCCACATCAACGCCACTTCCCGCTTGGCCATCAGGAATCCAAGTGCAGCAAATCTCCTAACCTTCTTGGGGAAGTTTACCATAGAACCTAGCAGTGCAATTTCCGGTGTAGGGACCAGCGCCATAGATAGCATGTCTCCCAATGTGGTGTGTATCTGCACCCAGTAATGCTGTAGGGCACGTCCAGGAGAGGTGCGCAAAGTCGGCGTGCGGTGCCAAACATTTCTGGCAATGATGAGATCTAGAAGGGTCTATCTTATGAGACCAATCCAGGGTGTAATACATTCTGCGGAGAAATTGAAAATGGAGTCATTTATGCCTGCTATTCAGGGAAACCTCCCTCGTGACCTTACAACATTGCTCCCACTGGTCATCAGTGATGGGGCGCCCCAAATCCTGTTCCCATGCCATGCGTATTTTAACATCCAAAACCGGGCGATCCATAACGCAACATTTATATAGTTTGGAAATCAAATGTGCGCCTGACGGACTGGAAATAAGTAACGTTAGTGGAGAGGCAGGTTCAGGTGCGACAGGGAATGAGGGGAAGGTCGCCCGTAGCATGGAATGCATACGTCGCAACACAAAGAGATCCATAAAAGAGTCGTCTAGGAGCCACGGGTCCTCCGATACCGAAAATACATGGTTATCGGGGAAGAGATCTCCGATTGTATGAATCTGAAATTTCGCCAATGTTCTTTGCACTAATGACTCACCCGTAATAGGCAGCAATGGGGGATTCGGAAGCGGGAGCGCTGGGGAATATAACAAGCCTAGGCCTAATAATCGACACAGTTTCACCCAAGCCCAACTAGTGGTGGATACCGTCTGAATGTCCCGCGGGTCCCTCGGAATCCCCTTTGGTAAAACCGTAGCTAGTGTTTCCGAAAGTATCAAATCCGCCTCCGGCTTCAAATAGGGAATACAGGCGTCCGGATGACACCGTGCATAAGAATAGCAACACTGTGCCGTCAAATAGTATAAATACATATCCGGGACCCCAAACCCACCCCTCTCATAAGGGAGAGTTAGAATCTGCCAGTTTACCCGTGGCCTCTTGCCCCCCAAGAAGAAGGTGCCGCAACTGCAAAAAGAAGGACTGGGTAAGCGGGATAGGAATGTTGTTGAACAAATATAGAAATCTCGAGAGGACCACCATCTTAATAATGGCAACTCTACCCGCCATCGACAAGGGCAAACGTAACCATTTCTCAACTTGCGTTTCAAGCGAGCTAATCGCACGCCATAATTTAACCTAATGATGGTAGCCGCATCCAAATGTATATAACTATTTGACTGCATCACGGCACCACTCTAGCGGAAACTCACACTCCCATGCACCTGTGCTGGTCGTTAATGGAAAAATCACGGACTTGTGTCAGGTGATATTAAGCCCGGAGAACCTGCCGAATCGAAGAATTTCCCTGAGGAGGGGCTCAAGATTAAGCTGGGGGTGTCGAACGTATAAAACAGTAATATCCGCATACAGGGATATCAACAGTGGGCCTGTACGAAACTGCAGACCGCGGTGCAAATGCTTTTCTTGGAAGTGACCGACCAAAGGGTCCATTGCTAAGATAAAAAGTAGTGGGGACAAGGGACAGCCTTGTCGTGTACCGCTGACAGGCGAAAGGCCTGGGAGATTGTGCCGGTAAGGCGTAGTCGAGCAGTGGGTTCCGTGTACAGCAGGGCAACAGTTGAGACCAAACCCTCCGGCATTCCCATGCAAGGCATCACCGAAAGAAAAAAGGGCCATTCAAGAGAGTCAAAAGCCTTTTCGGCATCTAGGAGTATCGCAACGGCCGGTGTATCGGGGTCTATTCTATGGAGTATTGAAAACAAGGTACGCAAATTGAGCGAGGTGGACCTATGGGGGAACGAAGCCAGACTGAGCAGATCAATAAAGAGAGTCTAATAGCAATCACTTTGGCCAAAATTTTATAATCAAGGTTCAACAGGGACAAGGGCCGGTAAGAGCCACAAAAAGAAGGGTCCTTGCCCGGTTTGGGAAGAAGGATAATGACAGCCTCTCTAAACGTGGGCGAAAGAATACCAACGTCAAGTGCCTCCGCATACACCTCAATCAACCGCGGAACCAATAAATCCTTATATTCTTTATAAAAATCTGCGGAGAACCCTTCAAGGCTGGGTGCCGCGAATCCCCTGAGCGCGTCAATCGCCTCCACCACACCTTCCTGGGATATGAGAATGGCAAGGAAATCCAGCATATGTTTTTCTAGGTAAACCAGAGCAATTTCCACCAAATATTCAGCCTGCTCACGTAGATAACTGGAAACTCTAGAGGTGTATAAGGATTTATAGTAAGATAGGAAAGTGTCGCATAATTCTGGAGTGGAGTGCAGTAACTGGTCATCGGGCCTCTAATTTCAGTTATATAGGCTTTACAGTATGGAGGACAAAGTGTATGTGCTAGAACCTTGCCAGGACGTTCGCCCTCACCATACCTCCGAGCTACATGCTGCTTACTGAGATATAAAAGTTCCCGCTCAGCTGCCTCCCGAAACTCTACCAATAACGCCAATCGTTGAGCCTCACCAGCCTCCGTAGCATGGTCTAATAATTCCAAGTACAGGGCTGCAATTTCTGTCTCCAAGCGACTTAAGGTGGATCGCAAACTTCTCAGGACCCCTGCATTCTTAGCTATACAAACCCCCCTGATATAAGCTTTGAAACCCTCCCAAAGTACTGCCCACGTGTCCACCGACCCTGTGTTAATCTCAAAATAGTCCTCAATGGCCTCCCTAACCTCTTCAAGAAACACCTGATCCTGAAGCGCCTTTTCTGGAAAGCGCCACTGTCTCTCATATCCCTGGGCCTAGGGATGTCAAGTCAAAGTATCACAGGGGAATGGTCTGAGAACGACCGTGGCATCGTATCTAACCCCCTGAACCAACCAGCAATTCCCGGGGAGACCAACCAGTAATCTATCTGGTCCAGATGTTGTGGAACCCTCAATAGTGTGTGTAAGAAGTGGAGGACATATGATGTGTGTGCTCATCAATCAGGGAGAATTGTCGACAAATGTCTTGAAGGGCTAACCGTGAGCGGTGCTTAGTGTCAGGGGCTGAGGAGGTACTGTCTCTACCAGGATCTAACAACAAATTAAAATCACCCCCCACTAGCAATAGGCACGGGTCCAGTGCCAGGAGGCACACCTGCAACGCATGGAAGAATTCTGGCACATCTGCATTGGGGCTGTACAAGCCTACCAGGGCCACACTGTGACCCATCAGCGAGCCACTGACTATCAGAAAACGGCCCTCCTCATCAGATATGACCCTGCTCAAAGCGAAAGGAACCCTTTTATGAATAAATATGGCTACCCCTCTCGCATAGTTGCTGTAATTGGAAAAGTATCTGTGTGTCCCCCAGCCCGCAGCCACCGACGGCGCATCAGACTTCGCCAAGTGTGTCTCCTGAAGGCATACTATGTCAATGTTATGCCTAGAGATGTAGTTGAGAACCTACCTTCTCTTGGGTGTATTGTTCAGCCCTCTGACATTCCAGGACATCAAAGATAACCCGGAATGTCCAGGCTGCCAGCCTAACTGCGGTATTTAACCAGCTATAGAACCATCATATGACATTTCCTTCTAACCCAGCACCATGTACCGTTAACCTGTGTATCAATATCAAAACATTCTTGAACTAACAACAAAGGTCCCCCCCACCGCCCACCACCCAGGCTCACCACTCACTCGGCGAGGCAGAACCCAGCCCCGCAAACCAAATAACGGTGCAAGTGAAATAAACATTTTGATACATGCATCCTGTATAAACACCGCAAAATTGGTAAAGGCAACAAACAGACTTTGGTGTTAACCATGAGGCGTAGCAACGCCACGCCGGCAGGACATTACTGACTACTATAAGGGCAATTAAAGCAAAGACATGAATAAAAAGTTACATTACAGAAACCTCGGATCATAAGTAGGAATCAACCAGTCCCAGGATTAGAGAAGATGTCCATGCCGGCGTCCGAGCCACTACGAGGGGGAGACGCCACTCGCTCCACCACCACCGCTCCGTTGTTCTTCTTTTTAGATTTGTGACAAAACTCCTGCGCTTCAGTCAGACTTTCAAAGATGCGGATCTGCCGTCCACATCTACCTTTAATCTGGCTGGGTAGAGCATGCCGTATCTGAGTCCTAGATTTTTCAAAGTGGCCTTTACGCCATTAAACTTACGACGTGCATCTTGCACCATGATGGTTAAGTCTGGAAAAAAAGATAGCTGGTTCCCCTGCCACTGGACCTCGCCTCGATCAAGGGCGGCTTGAAGGGCAGTGTCCCTGTCTCTGAAGTTCATAAGCCTAGCAATGATGGGTCTCGGGGGCTGACCAGGCCTGGGGCGCGGTCCCAGCGACCTGTGAACTCGTTCCACCACAAATTCTTGCGTGAATGACTCCCTGCCAAACAGGTCGGATAGTAGTTGTTCCACTAAGACATCCATGCGGCACACCTATAATGCAGACGTTGTTCCGCCGGCTACGGGCTTCTAAATCTTAATTCTTAATCGCCACTTCTTTCAGGATTCTTTCCACCCATTCTAGCCGTTTTTGCGATTGCGACGCACCATACTCCACATCCGAAACCCGAGCCTCTACAACATCGAGCCGTCGGTCATGCGCTTGAACCTTTGCGCCCATGTCCGCTATCCTCTTGTCCAGCGCATCAAATCTACAGTCAAGGGCTTTGAAGCCGGCCCTCATTTCCCTAAGCACGGCAGCCGTGAGACAAGAGGGGTCTTCTGAGTCTTCGTTGCCCCTAGCCCCTTCGGACAGATCCGTAGTGTCTTCAGACGCATTAACCGTGGCCTTCTCAAACGACAGAGTCCGCTGTTTAGGATCTTTTCTACCCATGGTGTACAAGACAGACAATGCCTCCTAGGGTCAGGCATAGAGCAGGGAAATCAGGCTCCCGAGTGCACACATGGAAGCGAAGGCACCCCCAGTCAGGACCACAACAGTGCGTGCGTATGTAAAGCGGGAGCCCTGCGTCCCCGGCAGTTCAATTCCGGCCCACGACGCAGCGGGCCGTCCCCCAAGCTCCACTCCAAGCACAGCAGACAGGGCCCCAAAGCAGACAGATACCTGTATCTTAATTAGCTGATCAAAGCAGGAAACCCCAGAGAAGAGCCTCACAGTGCCCCAAAAGCCGGTCAGCTGGCTGCAAAGGAGCCTCTCAGCAATGTCATACAGTCCGGAGTGGGGCCGCAGCCAGGAACAGAGACAGCAGGAATATCAGGGTCTCATGCTTCGATGAAAGCAGACAGTGGTGCCTGTGAGGGTGTCATTAGAAGCGTCCCGCCCGCTCACTACATGTCACATTCCAGAAGGTGGGTGCGCCTCAGCATTCAAATGTTACGGCCTGTGTCAGCTCAGCAGAGCAGTAGGGCCAAGTGGTCGGCAGCTGCGGGTCAATGGCAGCTGGTCAGTGGAAACAGCGCTCCATCCTGGCCTCTCGCGCACACAGAAGGGCAGAAACAACAGGGGCCCGCATAATCAGCAGTATTCAGGCTATTACAGCTGAGACTTCAGCCCCGCCGGGCGGCAGCGCCAATGCTATATCTGGGGCCCTCCAGTGGGGGAGGGGAGGGAGTCAGCACACCCGGTCTGGCCCAGCGCCAGCATAGCCCCTGAACAGTACCCCACGAGCCGCCCTCATCAGCCCGCCGACCCCCACGCAGCCCCGCAGCACCAAGGGGATCCGTCCCCGGCAAGACCGCGACTGCGAGGCCAGCTGTGCCCGGCAGCCGCAGCGCCCGCCGCAAAACCAAGCCCCCAGCACCAACCGGGGCAGGGCGGGGGGCGGGTGGCCGCTCAGCGAGGGGGCCGGAACCAGCAGCCAGAAAAGACGGGGGCGATGCTCACCTCGTCCGACGGGCGCTACACCTCCCACGCAAGCTCCGGCTCCAAGAAGGCCCAGGGCGCCGCATTCAGGCCTCCGGCACGCAGTCTCTGGATCATTATAATCCACTTGTCGGAGCGGATCGCCGCAGGCAACGACACGCTCCCCAGGACATCCCGGGCATGAGGAGTAGGAATCTGTCCACCAGAACATGCCCATTAAGGTAGGATCATGCCAGTAAATCCCCCGGCCGGCGGAGCTTTAATCACAGGCGGCCATCTCGGTCGCCTGCTTGGCCATGCCCCCAGGTGTTTGATAGTTGGCCATGGTCCAGCTTATAAAACGTAGTTCTAAGCCTAGCTTGAGTGGGACTCTCCACATGTATGTTCAGTCAACTCTATCAAATGTCTTTTCAGCATATCAAGACAGGCGTAGGGCATTTTTGTATTTCTTCTGAGCATTCTCTAAGATATGGAGTAGCTTCTTCATATTAGCTCTGCACTGCCCGCCACGGTGAAGCCTCTTTTGTCTTAAAAGACAATGTCAGGGAGTAAGCGACTTAATATGAGTCTTAAGAATCCAGCAAGGAGTTTTAAGTCTATATTCAACAGAGAGAAAGGTCTTTAAGATGTGCATTGCCTGGGGTCTTTACCTGACTTGGGAATGACTGTGAAGGCTGCTACGCACATAGTATCTGCGAGGAGGCCAATTTGTCTACCGTGCTTAAGAGGTATGTTAGAATTGGGGCTAATTTGGAGGAATATACTTTATAGTAATTTGCCATTTACCAGTCAGGTCATGAGCCCTTGGCTGATTTCAGTGTTTTGATGGCTGATATGACCTCTTTTATTGTGATTGGATCTTCCAGCGCTTGTTGCCAAGTAGGATGTATAGAATCTCTAATATGGATATCTAGATACTGGAGCAGCCTATCAGGATCCGCTGGTTACTTAGAGTATAGATTCTCTGAAGGAGTCTGCTATTGCTTCATCATCTTGAACCATTGTTCCATCGGAGAATGCCGTGATGTGGACCCTGTCTAGATTTGTTCCAGCACATAGTTGCACAGCAAGGAGTCTGACTGCTTTGTTGACCTCGGAGTAGTACTTTTGCTTCATATGAAAGCGGGCATATTCAGCTTTATTCCAATCGAATGCCCAACGCTGTGATCTGTCCATGGTTGCTTTATGCCAGTTCTTATTTAATGGGAACTGGTTGAACTGTTCAAATACATACTTAAATGAGGCTTACAACTCCTATCTTTTATCCATTCTGATTTTTTTTATATCTTGCTGACTGAGTAATAGAGATGTCTCTCATATAAGCTTTAAGAGAGTTCCATACGATATTCGCAGTCCGCTCTGGGGCCATTATGTTGCATACAGGAATCAATCCTATATCAGCTCAATTGCCCTGGTTGTGTAGGACATATTAATTTGGGAAAAAGACTTATCATGGTTATCTTGTGTATTAGGAGTTCATTCGAGTGGTGTGTGGCCAGATAGGTAATCTGGCCTATTTTCTTCTTAATTAGGAGCCCCATTTGCTATAAATTATTCACAGCAGTCAATTTTAGGAAAATGGAGTATTTGCTTGGGGGCTTCTTTATTACACTTCAAAAGTTATAAATACATTCTTTCCATCCTCCCTAAATTGCTGTTTTGGATGTCATAAGAAGGGCGAGGGAACTACCAACATGTTGTAGTCACTTGTCAATGCATTTTGAAACCAGGCATTCTTATTTATAGTTAGTTTCAACAGACCATTTACACCAGTAGTTTTTAGGTCTCGCCTACGCAGCGCGCATGCGCTGCATAGGAGAACCTTTAGCCTCTGGTCATTTTCAAGCACACACTTGTGCATGTGGCGGCATCCACCTTGCGGGAACGAGCAGGGGCGCGCCACAAGCACGAGTGAAGTGCTTGCAAATGAGCAGACTGCTCTCCCAATCGCGCGCGTGCCTCTCTCCTCGCCCACTCACTCGCTCCGCCCTCTCCGTCTCCTTTTTGCCTCTCCCTTAACGCGCCAGTCCCATCTCCCAATCCCTGTCTCCACGTTCTCTCTCCTCTCAAGCAAATCTTTCTTTCTCTTCCCATAGTTTCACTTCCCCTCTCCCTTTCTGACCCCATCACCTCTCAGGCCCTCTCTCTAAATCTGCCCTCCGAAGCTCTCACTCTTTCTGTCCACTCTCTTCTCCTCCACTCCTCAATGTCTTTCTCTAAAACTCCATCCATCGGACTGTCTTTCAATTCCAGTCTCTCTTCCCCCATCTTCGGTGACTCCCTGTTTCGACTCCGAGCACTGTCTCTCTCCCCCTCGCTCTCTGTCTGCGATTGCAGAAGAATAATTTTGTCTTTTTTAGCTTAGCCCCGCATTCCGGTAGAATTAATAGTTTTATCATTCCAACACAAGCCTTCTCATGCCCGGCCCCCCAATGGTACACGTTCAGGTTTATGTGCGTGTCTGTTGGCTATTACGGTAATGTTTCCCTCATCTGAAATACACTTGGATTTAAGCCATTGCTCTGAATATTCAGGTGCTAGAGTTGCAAGCTTATCAAGTGGTGGTACAGGGACGCTCTGCTGCTGTTCTTAAATGGACCACTAGCAACACATTTTAAGTACTTGTCTACGGACTCAGATGTTTTTCCTGTTGCTCACGTTAAGTGCATTTATTTTTTATATATGGTATTTTAAGTCTAAATAAGAAAACATAGTTTCTGTGTTAAATGGTAGAAGCAGTTGTTTTCCAGTGTTTTAAGAAACAAATGGCCTTCATTTCTATAAACGACTTGGCATGAACAATTATTTTCTTCACGTACTTAAAAGACAGAGGTAAAAAGCAACTCCTCAGTAACAAAAGTAACACCTCGCTTGTTACAGATGTGCCAAACGCACCCCCTGCTGTACAATACGCAAACTGAGGGTTTTGTAGTTTTTTTGTCTGATTTGCCAAAGATGTGGCACATGCAATATTTTCGTCAATGTTTACATTATTTAGTGTGTACTCCTGTGACAGGTCATTGGTTCGGGTCATTGATTAGTTTCCACAGGATCCTAACTCTGCTTCTTTGACATCTGATTTCAAAGAGAGCACTAAATGGTGCATACTTTCCCTTTGTAAATAATCCATCACTTAGATTTTACTAACATTGTTTTTTGTGGTTGCCATCTGGGGAATCTTTGTTCTATAGCAACAGATACAATTCATAAAGTATTATTAATAGTCTTAGTATAAAGTTTACTGTCACTCGATTCAATGGTACTTATTTTACTGACTCCGGAAGGAGTATTTGCTGGGTTAGAATTAAGGCAATAATGTGCAGGCGTTGGCATCGCCAATAGGTCTCGCTTTTGGAACTTTATAAGTATTTAGTTATGCAGCACAATCTCCTTGGTGCAACAACATCAACTGTTGCATGGCCAAAAACGTATAAGGGCCCAAAGGCGAGACATATTGGCTATGCCAATGATTGTTACAATTAGGTTTGGTTTAGTCAAGAACGATGTTTCTACCTGAGGTGAAGTGGAAGTTAGTTTTTATTGCTATGTCAATTGCCCACTTGCTTAATTTACAGCGTTGCAAGACAGGTAAGCGGTCTTTGTTTGTACAATGGCAGTTAAAAATGGCTAGGGTAAAGTTTCTTGAACTTACTTTATTTATGCAGGTGGTTAAACAAAAGTAGGATATGGCAAAATATCTGATGAATTTTAAAAGGGCTATGTAATTTGTTATTTTAGAGAGGCACTACTTTAAACTTATTTAACTGGTTCACGCTGTGTATTTTTAGGCTTGTTGTTAATACTTCTGATATCGTATCAACTGATTTTTTTTAGAGTATACGGTCTTAGGGCTCGATTTCTCTGTCAGAACGGTGACGTATATTCTGTCCGCCAAAATATAAATACCATAATATCCTACAGGATTTATATTTCAGCAGAAGGGATATACATCACCATTGTGAAGGAGTACCCTGTCCGCCAAAATCTAAACCATGCCCTTAGTCTTTATTATAATCATTTATCATAAGGTACTGTTGATCAACTGTGACTGTATATATATTTATCATTTGATACCGCCCAAAAAGAAGAAAAAATAAATAAATAGGGACACCAATTAATCTATACCCCAGAATGAAAATGTCAAGATGAGCATATGACTTGTAGGCAGCGGAGTAGAAGTTAATTTCCATACTGTTGTTATGCATTTGCCTCCACCCAACCCGCGATTCGATATGCTTCACCCACTCTTTAAAAGGGGTAGAGGCCATACCTATGGTCTTGTGTCCTATGGCAGCCCTATCTATTGTGCTGTCCATGGCAATGTTCAAATGTCCTCCTACCAATAGGTCTCCCTTTGCATATTGCAGCACCATAGAAATAGCTGCTTTATAAAAGGTTTCTTTTTATGTACTGGGTGTGTATGCATTTAAGATAGTGTATAAGGTAGAACCTATTGAATTGTAATTCATATTCTATGCTATCTTTAACGGTCCTACCTGTATGATACCGCCTGAGAACGTTCTACTACAGAGAATCTTCACACATGTTCACTTCGTATTAGTCGGGGGGGAAAAACTGAGTGGGGAGCAGGCATGATTTGAGTCTGCATACCCCCGTCAAGAGATGCGTCTCCTGTGCGCTATGGATTGCTTTAGGAAATTTAGTATTGCCACTCTCTTAGCAGGGACATTGATGCCCCTCACATTTACGTTAATAATTTTGACCATGTGGGTATAATTTAGTTCTATCTATGATGTTTAGTGTTATAGTGTAGCAGCTTGTATCTACGAATGGGCCTCTCTTCTTCTCGTGGTTGGGGGAAATTCTCAACATGCACCATTTTGCATATAGGAATCAATTTCTTGAAGTATCTCACCGATACTCGTTCCCAACTTCCCTTCCCCTTTAGAAACTGTAATGTTCCTAAACTGTAAGAAAAAATATTAAAACATGTTACTTGGATCGTAAAGTGTGTTGTGCCATCTTCGATCAGGTTCCAGGACCAATGTCTTCTCTCTGGCTCCCTTAGTTGTATGCTCTGCTTCCATATTGTGGCCTATCCTAACCATTTATGTCCAGTTGATTGATATCAGGGCTGGGCGAGGGTACAGCTGTAGTACAGTTAGTGTTCACCAGAGCTGGGTCCCTGTTCCCCATTTTCCCTGCATCTATGACGGCTGCTGTTTTCACTTGTTATATTTGTGTGGAGGGATGCAAATTCCATTTGTGGGGTTTCTTGCCTGTGTATCATTTGTGGATTGTGCATTCTGCGGTTTGCCATCAGGGCCTCCATCATTACATGAATCACCATTGGGAAGAGCTAAGATCATTTAGGCCCCTTGTATTTTATTGACAACCGCTCTCTAAACGTTCCACACAAAGATCAAGAGGAAAGGGTGACCCCCACTTATAGGGGACATCGTGTTGATGGAGATGGTGCACGATCTCCTCCATCTTGTGAGTTGCAGCCTACCTGTGCCCCAGATTCCAGTGAGCAGAGTCCAGGAAGTGGTAAGGAGCCAGATTAGTGCTGTCTCTTCCCAAGACAAAAAGTTGTTTAAAAAACTATTTTCACTTTCTGAGTTTACTGTCTATGCCTGTGGTTGTTACAGTTAAAAAATTGTAGTTTTAGCCTGCCTGTAATTGCATATTTTATCACCTGTGTTGTGTTTTAAATGTGTGGTTTTCCCTGCCCATGATTGTCTCCATTTAGTGTGTTGAATTGTGGGATTTGCAGTCCAACCTCTGTAGTTTGTCCCTCTCATTCCTTGGTGACAATTCTGTTTTCCCTCCAAATTTCCCCTTTGCTCTGTGCTAAGACCTGTATGTTAAAACAGTGCACTCCCAGCCACCATTTTGTGTTCACAAGCCAGTGAAACCAGCCCCCAGCAACAGGGATTTTTCTACACCAGAGGGTGCTTCTGTGAGCTGTTTAAACGGTGTTTTACTAGGGCCTGTGCACTTCGTTGTTTGGCCAGCAGGGGGAGTAAAGTTTTATTCAAAGAGTATTGTTAGATTTCAAGTTAGTGAGGCCCTTACCTGCTGCAGTCCAAAGTGTGGATTGAGCCTGTCGGTCTCCTAGGAGATTCTGAACAGGAGAAGCAGCTTCCAACTCCCTGGCCAGCAAACCTTGTCTGAGGTCGCTGGGACCTTATATGGTCTGCTAGTGGTTGGTACATGTGTACCCTGATTGGTGGTTGTATCTGGTGTTTCTATTGGATTAGGGTTAATGTCCTCATTGGTTGGGTATTTGAGGGTTCTGATTGGTTTCTGGGTCTGTGATCCAATCATTGTAGGGTTGGGACTAGGGCTACAGTTAGGATTTCTATTGGAAGTAGGGACTAGGGCTTCCTATGTTATTGGTTGTTGGGAGTAGGGTGGGATTAGGGCTAGGGTTAGACCATTAATTGGAAGTAGCGATTAGGGCTTCTGATGTGATTGGTTACTGGACTAGGTGTGGGACTTAGAGTAGGGTTAGGCTTTCTATTGGAAGTAGGACTAGGGCTACCTGTGCCATTGGTTGCATGGACTTGTTTTGGGACTACTGGTAGGGCTAGGGCCTTTATTGGACATAGAGATCAGGGTTTTTGAACTAATTGGGTGCTTGGACTAGGGCTAAGATTGGCTGTAAGGTCCTGGTCTCCTATTGGTTCTAGATTTTAGGGTTAGTGTTGTGAATGGATAGTGTTAGGGCTAGGGTTCACATTGGCTGAAGGGGGTCACCTGATTACTAGGGCTATGAAAAAGACCAGGCTTAGGGCGTTTCAGCCCGGGCGTCGAGGCTAGGGGCAGAGAGGACAAGGGCAGTTGCCTGTTAGAGCCTGTTAAGGGCAGAGAGGACAAGGGCAGTTGCCTGTTAGAGCCTGTTAAGGGCAGAGAGGATAAGGGCAGTTGCCTGTTAGAGACTGTTCGAGACTGGTCGGTACTAGGGCCAGAAATGCTGCCCTTTTTCTCATTTAGCAATACCCAACACTCCTTTTTACTCATCCAAAAGCCTCCTCCTATTGCGAAGACCTAAAAAAAAAATCTTTCACTCTTTAATGCCTCCACTATGCTTTTCAATTGAAATTAACAGACTAACATGTTCACTTCTCAAATTCCATAATAAACTATACTAATATACTATCCAAATAACTGAATAACATATCCACTAATCAAATTACTTCAAAATTTTTTTTACTATACAAATTTTCAACAGTAATCCTTTATGGGTTCCGGAGTGGCGTGCTACTCGCCAGAAAAGCGATTCCTTGGCAGGACCGGAGGCTCAGATTATGCTAATCTTTCTCCACTCTTTATTAACATTATTAGCACAGCAGCCTTAGAAAAACTTTCAACAAAAATGCTTATGCACCAACACGTAGTAAAGCATTTTTTATAAACACAAAGTCTTTGAACTACGACTCCCATCACACCATCGAGGACAGTCCCAATGATAGCCCTTCCATTATGTCCATAGGCCTTAGATAGTCAGTCCCATCTCTCTGTTCCTCCTCTTTCTTCGCTGCTCTCGCAGCCAGTTAAGTGTGTTTTTTCTTGCTCTCTAAGTTGGGGTTTCTCTGCTTAGGGGGCATTTCTTATTGCATTGTTTGGGGGCTGGGGGGCACTGATGTTTTTTACTTCCTTACAGAGCCCCGTTGGAGCCGCGGAAGCGCTCTCGCTTCTCTCGCGGCTCTTTTACCCCAGCTCTGTTGCAGTGCACAGTCACCCACTAGAGGGCACTGCTGCGTCTCGTTGGCCCTCAGCGCGGTTTCTGTCATAGAGGAGCCTCGCAGAGGAGACCTTTCGTGACGGAGCTTTGACCTGTGCCACCTCAGTGAACGCCCGGTTACCCAGGTCTGTAGCCCCCGAATTTTGTATTGAACGCCACTGTGGGGGTCAGTATTGCGGCTAGACCGCGGTGTACGCCTGCTGGCAAGTTTGGCACTCTTGGTTCTTTGTTGGTGTGGTAGCGCGCTCTGAGGTGTGCAGGCCCGGTCCCTTGAGGAGGGTTGGCGCGCTGTGGGGTTCGAGTGCACCCGATATTAACCAGTCCCTGGTTCCCACATACTTGCAGTCCTTGGGTCTGCCCATACGTATATATATATATATATATCTATATATATATATATTGTGACTCCCGCCTTTGGTGGGCAGTATCCTGCGTCCTTTCAGGGCTTCCACTGGCATTATGGATCAGGAGCAGTATTTTGAGGATGATTCCCAGTCCTATTCCTATCTGAATGATGAGGAATTCTACCAGGCGGTGGACAGCTCTATTTATCGCTGTGTCACCGAGGTGGTAGGGCCTGTGGAGGAGCGCCTGTCGGCGCGCATAGTGCAGGAATGTAATAGGTTAGCCCAGGCACAGGGAGGTACCCTGGAGCCCGTCCCAGGTCCCTCGGGGGAAGGTCCCCCAGCCCCGAAGAAGCCATGCAGGGAGGGATTGCCGGAAGGGGCCCCAGGGGTGGACAGGGGAGCCTTTGAGCGTCTACGTGACACCTTCTTGGCAAAGGCGACAGCCCTCCCCCTGAGCGGCCCTCGGCCCCTGCACCTCAGGAGGTTTCGGAGTTGACGCCTCCTTCCCCGGAAGGGGATTCCCCGGATTCAGATGAGGATGGGGAATCCGTGCGCTCTTGGCGACCCTCGGGCTCGGCCGCCGAGTTGCCAAGGGACGACTCAGGCATGCTGGATCCGGATGAGATCGTTTATCCGCGATCCGCAGACCTGGGCCCCTGGCGACAAGGCGGCGAAGTTCGTGGCGAGCCGATTGCGTAAACCCTTGGGGAAGGAGGCTGCGTGGGGAGTGTCCTAGACCCACGTTGGACGGTAAGGTGGCCATGACACCGGAATTAGACGCCAAGATGGCGACCTTCCTGGCAAAATTCATGAAGGATCCGCGCAAGGGCATTGACCGCTCCTGGCGGTCATGCCAGGATAAGTTGTTGGACGCGGTCGGACCTATTACGAAGATATTGGACATGGCGGAGGAGGCGAAGGTGACAGGGTCCGCCATCTCCCCCGACGTCCTTTCGAATTAGGCGCAAAGGGTGATTATATTTTTGGGAAATGCCAATTGCGCCCTGTCGACCGAACGCCGGAGGTCCCTTCTAATTAAACTTGACCCGAAGTTGGGGGACCTAGCCTCTTCGGAGGCCGGGGCAGTAGCCCAAGGGGGCCTTTTCGGAGAACCATTCATTAAGGAGCTGGGGAAATTTGTCTCCACGTTCACTTCCTTAGACAAGTCCCAATCAAGTATCAAACGGGTATTCCAACAACGTTTCTCCCAGGGGGCCGGTCGCGGTAGGGGCTGCGCGACCGGCCGTGGTGGGCAGAAAGCCAGCAATAGAGGGCAAGGCTCCGGGCGAGGGCAGTATAACACCTCAGCTAACTTCAACAACTTTTACCCTACGAGAGGGCAACGCTTCGGAGACAGAGGATACAGAAAGAACTCTGGATCTGCAAATCCCAACGGTGAGTGTCATCCCTGCGAGTCAGGTTCAGATTGGGGGTCGGCTGGCGGCCTTTCAGGAACAATGGGCGGAACTTACGGCGGACGCGTGGGTGTTACAAACCGTCCGGGGGTTCCATATAGAGTTTTACGATCAGTCCCACCAGGTGGGTACCCCAAGGCCCATGGTCTTCTCAGTGTCAGACGCGCGGTTAATAGACGACGAGGTTTCCGAGCTTCTTCGCAAAGGAGCCGTTCGTCAATCAACGCGGCATCCCTCTGGGTTTCTCAGCAATTTGTTTTTGGTGGACAAAGCCGATGGAGGCAGGCGACCGGTAATCAACCTCAAAGAATTCAACGGGTGGTTGGTTTATCGACATTTCAAAATGGAGGGGATTCATCTCCTCCGGGATGTCCTCCTTCCGCGGGACTGGATGGTACGGTTGGACCTCAAGGACGCCTACCTTGTAGTTCCCATTCATCCCCCTCATCGCCGTTTCCTGCAGTTCATCTGGCGGGACCAAGTTTTCGAGTTCACCGCCCTACCGTTCGAGCTTTCATCGCCCCGTGGTGTTTCACAAAGGTGTTACACCCTGTGGTGGAGTGTCTGCGCGGACAAGGCATTCGGATGATCGTCTATCTGGATGACATACTGTTGATAGCGCAATGTCCCAGGACGTTGGTTTCCCAGCTTCATTAGACGGTTACTCTGCTTCAAGGACTGGGTTTTGTCATCAACGGAGACAAATCCGTCCTCGTTCCTTCTCAGAAGATAGTTTTCTTGGGCTTTGACATAGACACAGTCGAGGCTTCTCTCAGCCTTCCTTCGTGGAAGATGTCCAAAATCAGACACGTTCTGCGACAGACGATAACACGGCCCCGGACATCCTTACGGCAGATTGCCAGGGTGGTGGGGCTTCTGTCGTCCTCTATCCAGGCGATCTTTCCGGGGCCCCTCCATTACAGGGCGCTTTAGCGTCTCAAAGCGCAACACCTACGAAGGGGCATGTCCTACGACCAGTTGGTTTTCCTATCGGAGGAAGCGAAGGAAGAAATGTCATGGTGGCTCACTCACGTGGAGGCTTGGAATGGTCGGGCGATCTTCGGGTCGGCCCCGGACCTAGTTATCGAGTCCGATGCCAGCAGGTCCGGTTGGGGGGCACGCTGCGGGACTTTTTCCACAGGCGGCGCCTGGTCGTCAGAAGAACAGACGTTGCACATCAACTGTTTGGAGCTTCTGGCGGGGTCCTTCGCAATCCGCTGCTGGAACAAAGACTCAGCGAAGTCGTGTGTACTGTTAAAGATGGACATTGGCTCAGCGGTGAGATACGGGAATCAACTGGGAGGTACCCGGTCCCGGGCTCTGGCAAATTTGGCGAAAGAGTTCTGGGATTACTGCCTGACACATCACGTATCGGTGACGGCAGAGTACTTACCGGGTCAGGCCAATCAAGTGGCGGACTGGCACTCCAGGCACTTGCGAGATTCCAGTCAGTGGAAGTTAGATGTTCGAGTTTTTCAGTGGCTGAACGAACGCTGGGGCCCATTCTCGGTAGACCTGTTTGCGTCTCGTTTGGACCTTCAGCTCCCGAGATTCTTCAGTTGGAAGCCGGACCCTCTGGCGGAGGCCACGGACGCATTTCTCCAAGATTGGAGCAAGGAGAGTCCTTTTGCGTTTCCACCCTTCTCGATGGTGATAAGGACGGCGGCCCAGGTGCGCCGGCAGAATGCGGAGCTAGTGCTGGTGACGCCGGTGTGGAGATATCAAGTTTGGTTTCCAGTTCTTCTGGAACTTTCTTGGGATTCTCGAATCCTACTCCTCCAGTTTCCTCACCTGTTGCTCAATCCGGATCAGGAGCCGCATCATCTCGTCATTCAGGGTTCTCTCCGCCTCATGGCATGGAGGCTTTCAGGCGACGCTGGGTCAGCACAGCGAAGCGCTACAAATCTGCTTGGTCTAAGTGGGTGAGCTGGTGTCTTCGGCGGGACTTGGATCCCGTGGTCGCAGGAATTGTTCCCATCTTAAATTTCTTGGCGGAGTTTTTTTTTTTTTTGCAGAGTTTTATATAGCGCGAACTAGAACCGAACCGAATCAGTTATCAGAGCGCTTTACATAGCACCAGTTACGTTACATGAGGACACACTTTCATTTTTTTAGGCACGGGGAGATTAAGTGATTTGCCCAGAATCACAGGGTTTTTTTGGCGTCGTTACCGAGACTCGAACCAAGTTCCCCAGGTCCGAGGTCGAGCGCCTTAGCCGTTAGGCCAACCCCTCTCCCCTGTTGAGTTGGCCATAGACGGGTTTGCCTACCGAACAATTACCGCTATGCGTTCAGCGATCTCGGCAGCTCACCACCCGGTCGATGGCACTCCGGTTGGGGAGCACCCTTTTGTGTGCAGACTTTTACGTGGGATCCGGTTGTCTTTACCTCCAGAACCTAGATATTCTGTTCTTTGGGACGTGAATGTGGTTCTGAACCTTTTTCTGTCTTGGCAGCCTAATAGGCACCTGTCCTTGAAGGAACTTTCAGCCAAGCTGGCTATGCTTTTATGTCTAGTCTCTTGTCATAGAGTGTCCGATGTGCGTGCGTTAGACATCTCAGCGTGGGTTTTTTCCCCTGACGGGGTTCCTTTTACGGTTGGGCGACGCACAAAATCGGCTTCTCGAACAATTTCATACCCGACCTTTGCGGACACTCCGAAATTGTGTGTTGTTCAGTGCCTGAAGGCTTATGAGAACATGACCTTGGATATTCGCCCGCCGGGTGAACAGCAATTGTTGATTGCCTTAAGAAAACCACACCATGCAGTCTCTTCCCCCACCATAGCCAGGTGGGTGCGCTGGGTCATGCAGGAGGCAGGTATAGATACCAAGCGTTTTGGAGCCCACTCAGCCAGGGGGGCAATGGCCTCGAAGGCGTTCTCTGTGGGCGCTCGTTTGGAGGATTTGATGCGGGCAGCGGACTGGTCCTCGGACTCCACCTTCAAGAGATTTTACTTCAAACCAGTGGTGGATATTGCTCATTTGGTGGTGAGTAAGCTTTGAACTAGCATAATCTGAGCCTCGGGTCCTGCCATAGAATCGAAATTTGCCTAGCTTACGTAACGGTAAGTTTCAATTCTATTAAGGACACAGAGGCGAGGATTATCCCACCCAGGACGTCTTCAAGTGACACCCGCCCGTATGTCAGTAAGTAACCAGGTTTGCGGGTTTTTTAAGACAGAAATGTACTGTATTGATCAATGTTGTTATAGTTCATGGTGATGAGCGTGTTCTGTGGTTTCTTTTAATCGCTTACGCTGTCGTGGTTTTTCTGCGAGGAAATGACGGTGGCAAGCAGGAACAGTAGGATGGAAGGGTAATTTCGCGCGAAGAAAGAGGAGGAACAGAGAGATGGGACTGACTATCTAAGGCCTATGGACATAATGGAAGGACTATCATTGGGACTGTCCTCGATGGTGTGATGGGAGTCGTAGTTCAAAGACTTTGTTTGTGTTTATAAAAAATGCTTTACTACGTGTTGGTGCATAAGCATTTTTGTTGAAAGTTTTTCTAAGGTTGCTGTGCTAATAATGTTAATAAAGAGCGGAGAAAGATTAGCATAATCCTCGCCTCCGTGTCCTTAATAGAATTGAAACTTACCGTTACGTAAGCTAGGCAAATTTCGATTCAACACCCATCAGAGGTAACAAGTGCTATATGAATGCAAATCTTTCTTGCCCTTTTATCTCTCCACTATCCTTTTTTTTTTTTTTACTTTTTATTCGTGACTGTTGCAGGGTATTATACATTACTGCATTTCTGCACATCATTGTACATAACAGTCGTTTCCGTTTTCGGTAATGGTATCAGCATATATCGTAGCTATATCAACATGAGTCACTTGTCTCGCCTATTCTCAAATTTGACTCGGCGGTAATCCTGAAACATCAGTATTTTGACAAATCTACATTTTCAAACCCCAACTATCCCCCAGTACCCTCCCGCCCTCTCCCCGTCTCCTGATTGTCCTTTCTTGCACACTCCACATTTCGGTCCTAAGTGTCTCTAGCTATCCGAAAAGAGGTAAGGTTCTCGATCTGGTCCAATCCCAGTGAGCGGGACTGTTGCTCGTGGATCCCAGCCCCCCCCCCCCGCCATATGTATGCGATCACCCCACTGGGTCTCCCATACTATCTAGGTCTACCTCTTCTAAAGCAATCCACATTGAGTCCCAGTCCAGTGCTATGGGGTATTTGCGAAGGCCCTTGTTCTCCTCTTCTCGCAACGCCGCAGCTTCGGCCTTGCCCCACTTCAACAAGTCAGTTTGCCACGTGACTACCTGCGGGGCCCTGGGTGACTTCCATCTCATAGTGATCCCCCTGACTGCCAAGACTAGTGCCAGATCCATAAGTTTCAGTTGGGCTTTGCATGTTTTGTGTCGTTTTCTATTCCCTATCAGGCAGGGTAGTGCCCCCTCAGGGATCCGGAGCACAGTTATGGAATGTAGTGTGTGTTTGATCGTTTCCCAGTAAGTATGTAACTTCGGGCATGTCCAAAGCATGTGGAGAATATGTGCCTCGTCTTGTTGACATCTCGGGCAGCAGTGTGCGGCGGTAGGGAACATCCTATGAAGTCTCTGAGGTGTGAGATATGCTCCATGAAGAATCATGGCCTGTATGAACTGAAACTTAACATTCCTAGATACCCTCCTATGGTGTCCCAAAATTATTTTCCACTCTCCGTCCGTTATGGCTTCCCCGGAGTCCTCAGTCCAAATCTCCCTAAGGGCGGTGATCGGTGACGCCACATGTTCCCTGATACCAATATACAGCCATTTCACCAGGTGTCCCCCCGTGCCCATGTAGTGTAGAAGGCGTACCAATTCGTGTTGTTCCGGTTTCGTACGTTGCGGAGCCCAAGCTCGTCGCACGAAGTGAGTCACTGAGGCATGTAGCATGTATAGGCGCGGAGGCGCTCCCGTGGTCTGCGCAAATGTTATATGGTCTAACATAGTATCATCTCCGAACAAGTCTCCCACCCTATCCACCCCGGCCTCCGACCAGGGGCGCAGTCTGCGTAATGTTAGGGCCCCCTGCGGTGTCGGGAGTCCCAGTAGGGGTATGTTGTCAGCATATGGAGAGGTCCCAGCCGTGTATGCCAGCGCTTTTTTCCAGCAGGTAAGAGCCACATGCAGGAGGGGGTGACAGTCTCTAGGAATCCTAGCCTTGGGCAACAGGAGGGAGTGTAAATCTCCCCGTGCTAATTTGTCCGCCGTGAGAGCGATCTCATGGAGATCTCTGCCCGCCACCCATCGGGTCAGCCATTGGAGCTGGCTGGCATAATAATAACTCCGTAGGTCAGGCACGCCTAACCCTCCCAGTCTGGTGTGTAGTTGTAGCTTTTTAAGGCTGATTCGCCTCCTCCCCGGTCCCCACACAAGGGTGATCAGTAATGTGTTTAACTCGGTGAAAATTTGTTGCGGGAGCAGGACCGGTAGGTTTACAAAAAAATACAGTATGCGGGGAGCAAGACCATCTTCGAGACCGCCACTCGTCCCATTACTGACAAGGGTAGGGTCGTCCAGAAGCCCACACTACCTCGTAGGCCAGTGATGGCCCTCCGGATATTGCCGTCAATTTGGGCCTCCGGGTCTCTGTATACATTTATTCCAAGATATTTAAACGTGGTCGGTGCTACTTGGATTTCGTGTGCGCCGAACTGTATGTGGGAGGGCTGCTGTCCATCCCGAAAAAAGAACCCCACCGACTTCCCCGGATTTATAGCTAAGCCAGATAGGGTCTCAAACCGTCTGAAGATGGACGCCAGGTGTGAGTGGTCCCCTCCTAGGTTTCGAAGGAATACTAATATATCATCGGCATAAATAGAGACCATGTGATTCACATCTCCTACTGGTATGCCCTCCTCACCAGCCCTGTTGCGGAGCGCAATAGCCAGAGGCTCCAGCGTCAAAACAAACAGTAGTGGTGACAGTGGGCAGCCCTGTCGGGTGCCCCGATGGACTCCGTAACTGTCAGACGTGTGTCTGCCCGTGCGTGATCTAGCGGTCGGGCCCGTGTACAGTAGGTGGATCCATTTAATGAGGGCCTCCAGAAAGCCAAAACGATGCAGGACCTCAAACATGAAGGTCCATGTTAGGGAGTCAAACGCTTGGCGGAGATCCAGGGCTATACAGCCGGCGTGTGGTAATGTATGAGGGGTAGTCGTTATGAGTGCGTGGAGGCGTCTCGAATTTTGAGAGGTGCTTCTCTCAGGGAGGAAGCCACATTGATCAGCGTGGATCAGATCAGGGAGATGGTGCTGGATCCGCATGGCAATAGCCTTACTAAGGATCTTATATTCCGTGGAGAGCATGGAGAGGGGCCTGTAGTTGCCCACCTCCAGGGCGTCCCTACCGGGTTTTGGGATAGATATCACCAAGGCCTGCATGGTGGTAACTGGGAGATGGCCAGTCTCGAAAGCAGTGTTATATATTTTTTCCAGGACGGGGACCAACACGTCAGCATATGTTTGATAGAACTCCCCTGGCAGGCCGTCCATGCCCGGGGTCCTGCCTCGTCTGAGTGCGTGAATTGCTATCCTTATTTCGTGCTGTGTGATAGGGCCAGCTAGGGCCGCTTGGACCTCCGGGGCCAACCTTGGGAGCGTGAGCTCATCCAGGAAGTCTGTCATGACCTCTCTGGCCTCCACGGGGGGTGAAGCATAGAGGTTCTCTAGGTGAGCCTTAAACACATTATTAATTCCTAATTGTGTATGCACTAGTTCGCCTGCAGCGTTTCGGATAGCCGTTATTGTGGGGCTCTCCGGGGCATCCATGACCAGCCGTGCAAGTAAAGCACCAGACCTGTCCGCCTCCGTCTGCTGGCGTTTCAGGTACGCCCCATAGTCCATCACCCTCAGGGTTGCCAGCAGTTCAGCATGCTCAATGTTGCACAATTGCAGATCAGTTTTCCCGTCGGGATCCTGCCCTGCCGTAGTCTCAAGGTCTCGCAGGCGCTTTTCTGTGTCGCATAATTTACCATGGATTTCCTGTCTAGCTCCTACTAGTCGGCCTATAGCAGCCCCCCGAATGACAGCTTTCATTGCATCCCATACAATTAGGTTCGAGGACGCCGAGTCCCAGTTTGTGACAAAGTAGTCAGTTAAGGTGTCAGCTAGATGTGATTTAAACGGGCCATCCTCGAGTAACGCGGGATTAAGTCTCCAGGTGGGGACCGGCGAGGGTATCTTTCCCCAGTGTAGGTCAAGTGTTAGTGGGCGGTGATCTGAAAACGTTTTAGCTAGGTAGTCTGACGTGGCGCATCTGAGCGTGATGGAGTAGGAGCACACAAATCTATCTAATTGAGTATGTAGATTATGTACGGGGGAGTAGCATGAGTATTCTTTATGTGTTGGGTGTAGTGTGCCCCATGTATCAGCCAACCGCCAGCCCCGGAGATATGTCCCGAAATATTCTGACAGTTTATGTACTCCCACCGCCTGGAGGGGGGGGGTGTGACCTATCGAGGGTCACATCTAAGATCATATTCCAATCACCTCCCAGTATCCAGGGGACATCTACCCAGTCCGCCAATGCCCGGCCCAGTCCAGCTAGGAACCTATCCTGGTCTGAGTTCGGGGCGTATATGCTGCCCAAGACCACCACCTCGCCGTCCAAGGTGCCTCTCACCAGTACATAGCGCCCTTGATCATCTGTGCGTCTCTCTAGTTCTACAAATGGAGTGCCGTGTCGTACCCATATCGTGGCTCCCCTGGAGAAGGCAGAATATGTCGTGGAGAATACAGTACCTCTCCATTTCTTCCGTAGTAGGAGTGTCTAGGAGTGTGTCATGTGTGACTCCTGAAGGAACACTATGTGTGCCTGTTGTCTAAGTAGGAAAGCATGCACTCTGTGTCTCTTCTGTACAGCCCCCAGTCCCCTCACATTCCAGGTGACCAACTTGTACTTTCCTCTAATGTCAGCCATAGCCGTCTGTAGGTGTCGCAAAGAGTGTTCCCATATAATCAATCAGGTGAGTCAGCGTCGTCAACCAGGAGACGGTTCCCTCCCTATCCCAAACCCCAACTGTGAAGGCGCAGCCACCAAACCCTACTGTGCCAAACCATAAACTTTTAAACATAGTTAAACAGGTAACGTTGCGTACGCTAGTGGGGGGTCGACCAAGCAAGTGCCATGTCCATAGAGCCATATCCGGGCAAGCCGGTGGCTCAACGGCGCCGCCGGGAGAGTTCTGTCTTAGTTGCTCAGTATACATATCCACGTCTCGTGGAGGGGGAGGGGGGAAGCAGAGGGACAAGGGAGGGGAGGAGGGAAGAAGACTGGCCCCTTTCAGGCACTGACAGCATGACATAATCAGGAGGTGTCCGGGTTTCCTCTCTCGAGCCTCGGACATGCGTCCTACTATCCCCTCGAGTCCAGGCCATCTAGCGTAATCCAGCAAGGGGGGGGCCCCAATTGAATTCAAAACAAACATAGTGTCCCTCCCCTCCCACCTCCGCCACCCCCCCAGGTCATATAAAAAGGATATCATGATGTATTCGGGCCGCAGGCAGGGCCGCAGGAAGATTCATTCTTGGGCATTGTCCATAAGTTCGTCCGCAGCTCTGGGTGTCACTGTCGGGAACAGGACCAGACTGTTTTCCGAGTCCGAGTGGATGGTACTGTCCTCAGTGTCCGTGTTGATCGTCTCCCGATCCTCTCTGAAGGAGCCCACCACTGCTACTGCATCATTTTGTCCCTGTTTCTGCTGGTGGACGGTAGGTTTGCGTTGTTTCGGGTGGTTGCGTCGAGCGTCCTTCCCAGACCCATCCTGATTTGCTCTTTCATTGGATCCAGTGTCCGTAGAGGTCTGCGTCGGGACCATATGGTCCTCGATCTCCATCGTTTCCATCCATTCTTCCACGTCGGCCGGGCTTTCAAAAAAATGGGATTTTTTGTCATGGATCACTTTCAGGCACGCAGGGAATAATAAAGCATATCTCAGTTTCGCCCGTTGGAGTCTTTGCTTTATTTCATAGTAGGAGGATCGCTGTTTCTGCACTTGGGTGGTGTAGTCCGGGTACAGTGATATTCGTTTGTTCTCCCACTGTATGTCCGACTTTAATCTGGCCTGATTCAGCAGCATGTCCCTGTCCCGATAATTTAGGATCTTGACAATAAGCGGCCGTGGCGTTCGTCCTGGTTGCGGTTGGCCAGTTGGGATCCTATGGGCTCTCTCCACACAGAAGAACGGGGACAGACCTTCAGAGGCGACGTTATCCCGGAACCATTGTTCCATGAACTCCGCTGCTCGAGTTCCCTCGCTTTTCTCTGGCAGGCCGATAACGCGAATATTATTGCGTCTATTACGCCCTTCTGCATCCTCCACGCGTTCCAGCAGGGTTTTTACTTGGCGTTGGATCAAGTGTATGGAGGCCGTGTGTTCCGCCACCGTCGGCCTAAGTTCAGCCACCATCAGGCCCTGATCTTTAACTTTATCTGCCAACTTCGCATGGTCTGCTTTTAGCAAGGAAAGGTTGGTGGTGAGGGTGCCCATTTGTCTTTCCATTACTGTTCTGGAGTCTCTGATCTCCTTTAGAATGAGGTCCAACTTGTCGCCTCGCTGGGTCTCTGGGGTAATGGAGGTCGACGGCAGCGTCGTTGCGCCTCCTGGGTCCGCACCCAAAGAGGGTCTTGTGCCCGTTCTTTTCTTGCTCCCCACGGTCTTCACGTCTTTCCGCACCATGGTGGGCTGCGGGCGGTCAGTTGGTGGCAGGGGTGCGTCTCGGGGCGTCGTTCGGCCGTACGGTGAGTACTGCACTTCCCGGAATTGTTCTTCTCGGCCTCTCTCTCCACCTCCCTCCGGGGTCTCAGCAAATTCGTCAGGGGGGGGGGGCGCAGACTCCCTCCTAGTCTGGGTAACAGGGCCCTCGGTCCGGGTCTAGCACCAGCTCCCTGTTGGTACAGTGGCTCCTCCCCCCACCTATGTGGGTCCTGCAGATCAAAGTCGTCAGCAGTATCAGGTGGGCAGCGCCGCGGGCCGGCCCCCAGCCACGAAGGGGCAAGGGCCAGGCCCAGGGAGGCCGATCGGCAGTGTGTGAGTGGCGGAGCTCCGAGGGTGGTGCCTCAAGTCTCGTTGTCTTCCCAGGCTCCGACCCACCTGGAGGCAGGGTCCGGCGCACCTCGGCACTGCCCCCCTTCAGTCAGCCCTCCAGGGCTCCACAACAGGGTCCAGTCGGGGGCTCACGGGTCCCCGCCCGCCTCCGCCGCCTCTGCCGATAATCAGTGGCCCCGTGTGCTCCGTGTGACGTCAGGCCCCCAGGGGCCCCCAGGGGCTCCCTCCTGTCTCTCCCCGACTCCTCACCTCCGGTCACTGCAGAATAATAATAGCGGTCCAGGCAGGGAGAGCTTCAGTTGTCGGGAACCGGCGCAGGCAGTCAGACTTCAGTGGACGTGCCGCAGAGCCCCAGTCCACAGCGCCAGGCCGCGCACCTCCGTCCCTATCTCCGCCAGTATCCGGGCTCGCAGGGTTCCGTCCCCAGCTCACAGCAGTCGTGGGGGTAGGGTCACCGTCTCCGGAGTCTCCGGAGTCCTCGCCCGAGCTGTGGAAGGTCCGCCGCACCGCCGCTCACCTGCCCTCGTTTTCCGGGCACCTCGGTCACTCGAGCCCCCGGTTTGCAGCGAGGCACCAGGCCCCAGTCTCGACCACGGTGCCACTTCTGCCCGCCTGCCGTCAGCTCTCCAGGTTTTTCGACGGAGCATGCAGAGGGTCGAATCTGTCGGATCCGGCCGTTTCCAGGCGGAATCAGCCCCTCGTCGTGGATTTCCGGATGTTCTCTCCCCCAGCGGCTCCGGAGCTCTAACAAACTCCGTCCGCCATGTTGGCCTGCTAGCCACGTCCCCGACTCTCTCCACTATCCTTCTCACTCCAAGTAACTGACTAATATCCACCACTGAAATTACTTCATATTTCACCATATTAATTCACCACTAATCCTTTGTAGGCTTCCTGAATAGCGTGCGTCAACAAGCGTTATATAAATACAAACCTTTGTCCTCCTCTATCCTTCTGCTATCATTCCAAATCCAAATAACTGACTAACCTATCCACCACTTAAAATGTACTTGCATGTTTCACTATACTAATTCAACACTAATCTTCTATGGGTCCCGGAGAAGCGTGCTACTTGCCGAAAAAGCGTTTCGACGCCTCGTCAGGGGTAGTAAGCGCTATATAAATGCAATTACAATACAATACAATATCAGGAGTCATTCAGGCAGTTACAAACATTCTAGAGGAGGAGGTGAATATAGACTTGATTGTTAGCACCTTTTGCTTCAAGTGGCAGTCACCTAATCGTAAAGCTATTACGTCAGGACATATTTTCTAGGTCCTCTTGTTTGAATGCAAGGTCAGCATAGTATTCAAGTGTAAGGAGTCTGCAGCCAGCATTGTGTAGTTCTTCAGCACACTTGTCCACTGTGTATTCTAAAATCTCCACTCTAAATCCAAGTGTTACTTTATCCTAATGCATTTCTCTCACGTAATCCTTAAGGTCCCAGCAGATCACGCCCACCTCATCTTTAATTTCTTCTAGGAACCTAAGTAAAAAGTCATCAGAGAGGACAACCATAGCCTCTGCTACTACGCCATCATCACTTGTCGGTTCGGGGTCAGACATGGACTTCGCTCCTTTGTCAGCTTTGTGCACCATGTATGCGAATATATTTTTGATGGTGGTCTCTCTGTGACTTCTGTTGGAGGCCATGGTTGAAAGGGGGCGCATCCGTGTAACTAATGGCAAGGGTGGAGGAACTGCCTCTGACTCCCAAGATGCATGTGCCCGCACCGAAGGGCGTTGTCTGAGCGCAGTCGCGTCTTTTGTTGTTGCGGGGCCCCTCTGATGCCTAGCACTTATATGCACGTATTAGGACTACATTGGTTGTGCGACAACCTAGATCGCTTTTGAGGGTCCTAGATCAGCAGAATAACTTGTGGGGTACCCATGCTAGTTCACTCCATAAGATGTGTCCTAAGTCTCTTTTCCCACTTGGTAGACCTATCTACAATAAGGTAATGCCCAATTGTTGTTATGCCTTGAACCCTCCTTCAGTAGGGAGGAGTACAGTTGTAAGCTCCGGATGTCTGGTCTCTCTATTGGAGCAAAAGATGCTACTGATAGCTTGGGATAGAGCTAAAGAGATTTAATTAGTTCTCGAAATCTTAAGCATTTAATCCATCCCGATAAGAGGGATTTGCTATATTTGGAGTCAGCAATACTGGCCCTGTCGGTCTTCAGCCTCGTCGCCCTTCACAGGGTCTCCTTCTCATGCTGCTAGTCTCTCAGGGCCTCAATTGTACTTCTAAGGCCGGTGGCGTGTGCCATTCCTTTTGGGGAAGGAGACTGCGATTGCGGCTCTCGTGGGGCTAGCTTATTCGGTCTTACTGGGATTCTTTTTGGCAGTGGGCAGCCGTACTATAAGGTCCCATTCCTCCACGTACCTCATGGTTCCCCCGGCAGCTGGATGAAGCATTTGTAATGTGGGCCATTCACAACGGGTGCTTGCTATGCGCTCCATAGCTGGAGCGCTTCAAGTAGTTTCACCAGTGCAGAGTGAGGTCCTCCTATATATCCCCAATGAGGGCCTTATGTCCACAGGGGTCTCCAGCTGCAGGCTCCTAATCTTTCTCTAGTTTGTCTGCTAGCACCCCCAGTGGCAGCCACTTTCACTCGCTGACTCCGGAGCCGGTGTTAACATTGCCAGAGGTAATAATGCTTTTCTCTGTTTTTCACTCACTACAAATTCGTCCTGTGCCAGAAGTAGGCGTTCTATTGCATTCAATGGGTGGCTGTAGATGGCTGAAATGTTCGGGAATGGAAAAAAGGCAATTGGCTGCAAGTACTACTCCATTCCTCTGCTGGCTACACCCCTCTTAGTAACCTTTAAGTAATGAATGAATATGGCTGATCGCAAAGGACAACACACTAAGAATTTGTGAACATTATGGTGCAGGAAGATTTAAAATATATAAATACATTTATATATATTTTTGAACAATGAAATAACATTATACATGAATAATTCAGTGCATTGAAATGCTATTATTGTATTGTAATTGCATTTACATAGCTCTTACTAACACCTGACGAGGCCTTGAAGAGCATTTTCGGCAAGTAGCACGCAACTCTAGAACCCATAAAGGATTAGTAGCGAATTAGTATAGTGAAATATGAAATGATGTGATTGGTGGATATGTTAGTCAGTTATTTGGATTTGGAAGGATGGTGGAGGGTAGAAGAAGGAAAATGGTTTGCATTTATATAGCGCCTGCTACCCCTGATGGGGTGTTGAAGCGCTTTTTCGGCGTGTAGCACGGTACTTCGGACCCATAAAGGATTAGTAGTTAATTAGTATTGTGAAAATATTAAAGTAATTTGAGGGGTGGATGTGTTAGTCAGTTATTTGGATTCAAGTACTGAGGATTACAGAAGAGACTGGCTAAGCCTAAACCAGCACTGGAATATATTAAAACACTTGCATCGAAACGCCATGAACAGTCTTAAATCGGATCTGGATCATCCTGGCAACTAACTCTACGGATTTGTTAGCACACTGATAATCACTAACGTCTGCACATCTTGATCTCATGGACTGGGGTCTGTCACCTTGCTCTTGAGACGGGGGGCACGCCTCATGTGAGTAGATAAATGCAGACTAGGCCCAGCTACAAGAAATTAGACCCTCTCCAGAACTCAGGGGTTAATCAAGTCGGCCAACTGGGCTATGATTGCTGCCTGTGCGACTGAACGGAGAAGATGGCCCCTTGGTTGTACGGGGCCCCATGTCTCCATTGTGACAATTTTTGTATAGCCAATAAGAAGGTACACCCCTTGTAATTTTCTACTGTTGTATAGTATTGACTGATATGTACAGCATTGGTTTTTCTGTTGACACATATCACCTATTGTTGAGCAGGACTGAAGATGTCTTTGCCATGTTTGGGGTGCTTAAGTGGGAGGGTGTGAGTGCTATTTGCCGAGGGTGCATGATACAGGCCTGAAATGTAATGCCACCTGGTAAAGGATAAATATTGCTACTAACATGGAATGTCCACAGCTTGAACAACCCCAGGAAAATGTGTCAGGTGCTGGCATATGTGGACAGGCACCATGTACAGATCACCTTCCTACAGGTTGACTTGTTACATCATAGTTTATTGTTTGCCTTCTCCCTGTGTTCCCTCAGCCTACCTACTTGTACTTGGTTTTGTCCTTTCCTCTCACCCCCCTACACCTGCTTTGGTTCTTCCCTCTTCCTGGAGCTGACATTAGAATGTTGTGGTTGTGGGCATTCTTCTGTGGTGGAGAGTGGAGGCTGGAAATAAAGCTCCTGAACTGAACCTGTGTCTGTGGGAGTTACTTCAAGACTCATCTTACAAAACACACTGTGGGTGACATCGGTACTCGGTGGGGAAGTACCCAAGTAGCTTACTCCTCATACTCGAGGGGGAGGAGGACTTATTACTAGTAAAAAAAATGCCTTTCACACTCACCCATTATGAAACTGATCACCAGGGGCGCTGAGTGTTGGGGCAGGGCAATCTCTGTGGTACACAGATCACCCAGGTGACTTCCTACGGGCCAAACGCAGACTATCCTGAATTTTATACATAACCATGGCACCATTTACACATATTACAAACTCCAGCCATTATATTGGGGGGGGGCTTAACACATATTTGGACCTAGTGCTTGACTGGTCTGCTACCATGGATTGGCAGGGCAAACATTCCACCTAGGTTCTGGGAGGAAATAGGTGACAGCAACCTGATTGACTTATGGGGACTGCAGAATCCAAATGGCAGAGAGGGTACGTACACTTTCTCAGTACATGGCACATGGGCTAGGCTAGATTACTGGTTGGTGACCCGAGAGGTTAGGCAGACAAGGAGCAACACATGCCAAGAACACGATCAGATCATGCACCAGTGAAGCAGGTGGTGGAGATACCCACGCATATCCCTAGACAATTCACTTGGAGGTTCCAGCCCACAGCCTCTCTTGACCAAGTATTTTGGGAGGGTCTGCTCACAGCCATACTTGAATACTTTGAGAAAAATGTGGGCTCTGAGGAGGGAGCGGACACTCTATGGGAGGCATTCAAGGTTACTGTCGGTTACACCTTTATGCTGCTGCCTCTTGCTCATTGCCCGCATACTTGCACATTAAAAAATTTTGAGTCTCTGACTCACATTGCATTTTCTCCATTGCTGCTGCTCTCGGGGCGAGGGGTATAATTCTCTTCCTGGTCGCCCCGTGATGCCATTGAGAGAGGCTATTTTGTGGTAGTTGGCGCTCTAGCTCTCTGGCTCCCGGGCTTATTTAAATGCGCGCTGAACGGACGCGCGCAGCGGGCGCGCCTAAGGTAAGCCCGTCTGCGCCCGTCAGCGTCCCAGAAGCGGCCAGCGCCAGCAATGCTGCCCGAAAACCTTTGGGTAATGAGTCGAGGAGAAGCTATTGTGGAGCGACTCTTCGAGCATTGGACCCCCGGGTTTGCTGCCACTCCCAGACCTGGGATGTGGCTATGTTTCCATCAGCCCCCTGTTCAAATTGTGGTTTTCATCTGGAGGGGGAGCCTGCTTCCCTGGCCACTGAGGACCGCCTCTTGGCTCAGCGAGCGAAGGATCTCCACATCAGGGCAGCTATGATCAATGCCCGGTCCCTTAGGAAACATCATGCTGATTTCATGATCTTTTGGAGGATAATTCATTAGACATGTTGTTCCTAACGGAGACATGGCTGGATTCCTCTTCTGACCCTATTGTTTCCTTTGCTATTCCAGCAGGTTATAAGATCCTCAGAGCCGACCGTCAGGGGGGTAGAGGCGGCAGTGTGGCCATCGTTTATAAAGACATTTGGGAACTCCGCTTGGGGGATTCCTCAGCCTGGGTAGGATGTGAGGTGCTTGATTTCAGTATCCGTTTTTCAGCACACTTTACCTTGGGGGCCTCTCTGATTTACAGGCCCCCTGGCCCTGCGGGCCCATTTCTCTCGAACTGTGGGGACGCTATTGTCTCTAGGGCAGTAAGGTTTTCGCATTATATGATCCTGTGGGATTTTAATATTCATTCGGATCATCCTGACATTGGGGAGGCGATCGACCTGCTGGATATTTTTCAAATGGCTCAATTGACCCAGCATGTCCGCCTTCAGACTCATCAGGCCGGTCATTTACTAGATCCAATCTGCTCCAATTTCCCCATTTCCACAAGGGATCCCTGCCCGGTGCCCAGGTCTGATCACTTCATATCCCTTTTCTCCTGGACGATTTCCCGCGCAGTGACGCGGGTTTGTTCTTACCAGAAGCCTGCTTTTGGGAAAATTGACCCTCTAGAACTCAAACAGGCTCTTGATCATTCTAGGCCTGCCCTGTCAGGAAAATTGGAGGAGTGTTTGTCAGGGTTCACCGTTTGGGTTGCTAAGGCGGTGGTGTCTGCTGCCTCTCCTCGGCCTGTCAGACCTGCTAGAGACACCCCATCTAAACCTTGGTTTAACTCGAATCTCAAAGCTGCCAAGCATGATTGCAAGGTCCTGGAGCGTGCCTGGCGTCAGAGTGGATACTGCCCCTTAGCCAAGAGGAAACTCAGAGCTACGCAAAAAATCTATCATGAGGCCATTGCCGTGGCTAAAGGGCAATTTTACGCGGCTCGCATTGACTCTGCCAGGAACAACGCCAAAGAAATGTTCTATATAGTGCACAATTTCATGTCACCGAGGGCCCAAGAGAGTGTTATTCCATCTTCTCCCGCCTGGTGTAATACGCTCTCCTGCTGCTTCAGAGAAAAAATTCAGACCATCCAGGCTACATTTCCCGCTGGTAGCGGCCGCTGTGTGGGACCTCTGGCTGTTCAATCTGCCGCTCCCACCTGCTCTCTGTCAGTCTTTAGAGCAGTCGACCCCCTGGAATCTCTTAAGATTCTCAGGGGGCTTAAGTCCGGTTCTCCCTCGGACCCCTGCCCGGCTAGGCTTCTGGATGCCGTGGCAGAGAGTGTGCATACAGAGGTGAACTGTATTGTTAACATATCCCTTCAGTCAGTAGCGGTCCCTCAGGGGTGGAAGCAGGCTAAGATCTTGCCTCTTCTTAAAAAAGCTTCTCTGGATCCTCTTATTCCAGGGAATTATTGTCCCATCTCCCTCCTTCCTACCATTGCCAAGGTCTGTGAGAAGGTTGTTAATAATCAACTCACAGAGTATGTGGAGACAGAGGGACTCCTGCACCCAGCACAATCAGGGTTTCGAGCCTCTCACAGCACTGAGACTGTTTTAGTTGAGGTGGCTTAGGCTATTCGGGAGTGTCTTGACGCTGGCAGGAGGGCAGCATTAATTTTGCTGGACCGCTCGGCCGCGTTCGACACGGTCCCCCATGCTCTCCTTTTGGCCCGACTTGCGGAGATTGGGGTATCGGGAGCGGTTTGGGGCTGGCTTAGCTCTTTTCTGGAGGAGCGGGTTGAGCAGATTTGGCTCCCCCATTTTTCTTCCTCCCCTCAGCTGGTCACCACTGGAGTTCGACAGGGTTCCTCCCTTAGTCCGCTCCTCTTCAATATCTATCTCACGCCACTGATATATCTGGCAGAGGAGCTCGGGGCTAAGGTAACAGCCTATGCTGATGACACGCAGCTGCTGTTCACCTGGGATAAAACATCTGTCTCTGTCTCAGCAGCACAACAGTGTCTTGTTTCCATCTTTAAATGGCTGGCGGATGCACAATTAAAATGTAACGAACAAAAGTCCGAGATCTTGCTGTATGGCAAGTTCCCCACTGACTTTTGACTTTTGTGAGCAGCTGTGGCCTCCTGACTCCCCGCTCCCTCCCGTGTCGGGACAGCCTGTAAAAAATCTGGGACTATGGTTCGACAAGAGTCTTTCCTTTTCTACTCACATTAAAAAACTGGCAGGCTGCTGCTTTGGCCTCCTTAAGACTCTGCGGACCTTCTTTCCGCTTCTCCCTCAAGCGGCTAGAGAAACTGTCACCTGTGCCCTCATTCTATCTCGCCTGGACTACGCCAATGCTCTCTTTGCTGGGTCCCCTGGATAGCTGCTCAAAAAGCTTCAGGTAGTCCAGAATGCGGCCGTCAGATTGTTATTGAGCATCTCGACGAAGAATAGTGCTGTCCCTTTATCACGTTCTCTTCACTGGCTTCCTGTTGTTGACAGGGTCAGGTTCAAATCTTTAGTTTTGGCCCATCGTGCTCTCCATGGTTCCGGCCCCCTCTACCTCCAGAGGCGATTTTCCTTCTACCTTCCGACGCGTGCGCTTCGATCTATGTCTTTGGGTCTTGCTCGGGTTCCTCGCTTTAAGCTTCAGAGGATGGGTGGAAGTTCCTTTGCAATGAAGGCCAGTGTAGCCTGGAACGCCCTCCCCCTTTCCTTGCGGTCCATTCAGAACTTTGCTGTGTTAAAAAGAAAACTCAAGACCCACCTTTTTGCCTGTTAAGTTTCTACCTCTACCCCTCTGCATCGCGCCGGGACACTCATGAGTATCCGTGCGCGCTACAAGTGGACATAACATAACTATCAGAGGAGCTTGCATTGGCGCACAGGCGGGTGTGTTAAAGGCCTTGCGCACGCAGCTACAGACAATAGAACAGAATAACCTGGAAGCAGAATATGAGTCCGCACCTAGCCACCACACAGTAGCTGCCATTAGGATCAAATTAGGGCACATAAAGATAAAGTGGCGCAGGAAATGCATCACCTATCTAGGCAACACATAGTGAGAGTCAAATGGTGAGGGAGGTTGTCCGCGCCAAAGCTGGGTGACCAACTTGAAAGAGCCTTGGACGCGCACACACACATTGCAAACATAACCTCACCTGAAGGCATAGCACGTCATGACACCCCATCCATCCTAACAACCTTTAAAGACTTCTATACCCAACTATACGTAACGTGCACTTCAGCCTCGGAGGTAGAGGTCACAGATTATTTAGATGACGTGGCTTTGACAGGGCTCTCCCTGGGACAACAGGAATATTTAGTACAACCTCTTACAGTGGATGAGGCGATAGGAAGCCCTTTCGTACCCTACCTAATAGCAAGGCCCCATGCACGGATGGTCTGACAGGGGAATTCTATAAAGAGACGTTGGCCCCACACCTGCACGCACTAAAACATTAAACAAATGTTACCTCCATCCCTCAGGGAAGCCCTCATTGTTACCCTGCTTAAGCCAGGCAAACCATTCGGAAAATGTGACTTACCAACCACTATCATTAATTAACACAGATGCTAAAATCCTGGCCACTAGGCTCCAGCCTCTCCTTAGTTAATATGGTGTTACTCGACCAATCCGGCTTCAGCCCCACTCGACCAACAGCGCATAATCTGCACACACTCTTCATACTACTTCACCAATTAGACCGATCCCTGCAGGCTGCGGCAGTCCCACTAGATGCTGCCAAAGCCTTTGATTCCATGGAGTGGACAAACATGTTCAGTCTTACATCGTATGGGGATCCCCTGGACATTCCTTAGGTGGGTACATCTGCTATATACTAGCCCACTGGCGAGTGTGTAGATAAATGGTAACACATCAGAACTGTTAAACATATATAGAGGCATGGGACAGGGATGTCCGAAATTCCCGATTTTATTTGCGCTAGCCTTGGAACCCCTGCATTGTGTGATTTGGTAGAGACATGCTGCAGCTGCGATGCGATTTTGCCAACGCCAATTCGCTATATTGTTACATGCTGATGATATAGAGTTATATGTCGGTGACCCGTGCACTCAATTAGCACCAGTCTAGGCTTTCCTGTTTTCAGTTTCTATTTTTGGTAAATTCTGGTGGGGTTTTTTCAGTGATTTCAATACCTTGAAAAACAGTTGTTATCAGTGAATACACAATTGCGTGCCACTAGAAAACAACAGAAAAGGTGTTTTTCCGGTGTTTATGGAACATTTTGCTTTTATTATTGCTTGCTTTCTGCACTGATAGAACATGGTATATAGACAGTGTACGTATAGTGTATATGAGGTCCAAATTGATTTTTGCAAATTAAACTTATTGTAGTACACCATTCAATACTTCTTCAGTAAGTCTTTGGCCATGTGCGGTTGCTCTTTCCTTCCCATGTGAACTTCTGTGAAAAGGCCCTCTCAACATTGGCACTTGAGACAAACAACACTAAAACAGCCAGTACACAATCTGGCCACCGACATAGCTTTCCAGGCCAATACTGGTGCACTTGAACATTGCTATTCTCATGACAGGTTCTGCAACATTTGCATTGAGATGTGCACTTATGCCCTCAGAGGTATTGAAGCGGTCAAAAATGAAGCAGTACTCTTGAAACTACGGAGGAAATTACCTTTTACTGACAAACAATATCACCCCAATCTTTGTTGAACTTGGAAAGAACCTTTTTTGCAGAGCATTCCAAGTGACACTGCGTTCCATGTTTTCTAAAAGTCTGGTGCCATGTTTTCACCACTATCCCAGATGCTTGGTGATAGTGCTCTTTATACATATACTTGTCACTATACCTTGCATTGAATGTTTAAAGCCCAAGGTGTTGGCAATTCAACTACTATCAATACTGACCCACTAGAAACTGTGGGATGATGTATTAAGGGTTTTTACCCATTCTCTGTGGGTAAAAGTGATGACACATATTAGGAAAGATTCTTATGAAACCAGCCATTTTACCTATCAGTGAAAGAATCAAATGCAGCCAAAATATCAAATATGAGTTTGATATATTCTTTCGATATATTCTGATGCTCTACAGTTTATAAAATAATTAAACAAAGCCTAAAACATGATTCTAAACCCTGCATCTTTAGACCAAAGACCACACAACTGAAAAAAGCAAAAGGAAGAAAAAACAATATTTTAGTGACATTCCTAAACATCAAAACTAACTCAAGCAGAATAATGTTAGCCCAGTCTTTCTAACTGCTAGCTTGTATAACAAAGTTACATTGTATTGGCCCCTTCAGGAAGAAAAAAATGACTCTTTCCCTTCTTTGAATGGCTTATAGTTTGTGGTTGTGCAGGTGTTTTTTCAGTGTTTATATGTTTTCACTGGTGAGGGCTATTTCTCTTTCAGTGGGGTTTTATCAGTTATTATAGGTTTAAACCTAAAACCCCACAGCCTACACCAGTCATACGGAAATATATCCATAACGAACACTACTCTGGCTTAAAAATCAACTGGTCGAAATCTACTGTATTTTCCATAACCCTGTCCACCCTGCAGTATCAGTTGGACTTTCCACTGGAGTGGAGTATAGACCCAGTCACAAAACCTAGGATTCTGGGTGCAAAGAGATCCAGACTTAGTAGTCAGGTACAACTATGGTAGGGCAATTTAAAAACTCAAGGAACAGGTGCTCGTTGATCACCCTTGCCACTAGCAGACAGAGTGTCAATAATAAAAATGATAATTAAACTGCACTTTTTTAAAACAATCCGATCGCACATGATAACCCTAGCCTGGGCGGGCAAACAGCCTATAATTGGTTGGGACACGCTCACACTTCCCTCTGACCATGGTGGATTCAGAGCTCCAGATTTATACCTATACTATTTGTGCGCTCAGGCGCAGTTTGCCCACTATTGGTTCCATCCCCTTCATATATGCCACATCTAACGATAGAAAGTGATGATTCGCATCCCATTCTGCTCACAGCCATTCTGCTACACAGACGGCCGGTGAGACTCCAGGAGGAAATTAAAACCATTAACTGCACTATGAGGGCATGGAGGGCTCTGGGTGCCAGGGCCAGCAAGCTTCTACTATATGCCCCAGTGCTCTCACTATATTATCACCAAAATATCTCAGTCACCCATGAGGAGGGGGCAATTGCTGCACTTGGGGAGAAAGGATTTAAGACGATGGGGGATGTGTATCCTGAAAGGAAGTTTGTGGATATGGCAGATTTGCCGCAGACACAGCATCAGACCCCACACCTGACATTCACATATCACCAGCTACAGACAGCTGTGAGATTATTATGCCCTCAATGCCCTGCTGAACAACCCCCGCCCACTCTGAGCACGCTACAGAAACTACTTACTAGCACCACACAAAGGAAACATGTCACAAACATATAGTGCTTCACAACAAGACAAATCGATTGAAGTACACACAATCCTAGAGATGTGGAAAGCTGTTCTGCATACACCTGTAAATCTGGAAGACTGGAGATTCTGTTGTGCACTAACAGGCATGCTCCCACCCATTTGTAATCTGAGAATAATTCATTTTAAATACTTGCAACAAATGTAACATACTCCTGTAAGATTGTTTAAATATCAATCAATCAATCAAACAGCATTTGTATAATTCAGCGGTGTCACCCCATGGAGTATCTGGGCGCTGTGTTTCCGTCAAAAAGCCAGGTCTTGAGTCTATTTCTGAAGTCTGCTCGCGAGGGGGCTGTATGAAGCTGGAGGGGAAGGTTGTTCCAGGTCTTGGCTGCAATGTAGGAGAAGCAGCAGCCACCGCTGCCACGGATGCGGGGGGGGGGCATGTGCAAGGGTGAATGATGAGGAGCAAAGGTGTCTAGAGAGCTGGTGGAAGTTCAGTCGGTGGATGATGTAGGCAGGTCTTAGGTCATGAAGGGCTTTGTAGGTGTGCGTAAGGATCTTGAACTGGCATCTCTTCTGGATGGGGAGCCAGTGGAGGTCTTTCAGGTTGGGGGGGGCGATATGGGTTAATTTTGGGAGGTCTAGGATTAGTCTGGCTGCAGCTTTCTGCATGGTCTGGAGTCTTCTGAGGAGCTGTGTGGAGATGCCGGCATAAATGTGTTTCAGTAGTCGGGCGTCTGGATTACGTGTGGATGCCAATTGTGTGCATTGTGGTGATGAGGAGACAAACTTTATGCATTTTGCTTGACAGTCTGCGCAGGTTAGACAGTTCCGGGAGCAGGTGGTAACCTCTCTTACTGACATGGTCTTTGAGTCTGTGGAGTGAACCCCTCAGCTGTGTTTGCTTGGATTGGTTAAGCCGTTAAAATTGGCAAATCACAAACTGGTGGCAGTGACGCTTCTTCTAGTGAAAAGAAAGGTTGCAATACTTTGAGGAAAGACGACTATACCCCACAACTGTCCATGCTTAAGGATATGACATTGTCAAGATCAACTTGAACTGTATGAAGAAAAACTGCAAAATTCTAAGGAGACCAAAAGACATATGGAGTCCATTTACAGCTCATTTATTGTCCAGATTGAAGAAACGTATAGTATAAATTCTTACAGATGTTTCTGGTCCATGGTGCTTAGATCTGTATTGCTTGCACTGTCATCTGAGGCTATCTACGGCATAAATGTCCAATGTTAAATGCACATACAGCTTGCATTACCAGAGTTTGTTCCTAATTGTGGTGTATATTGTTATAACTGAATAAACAGAATAATAATTAAAAACAACAACAAAAAAACACTGATTACTGACATGACAACCCTGGCAGTCAGTAAGCTTTGACCCTGCATAATCCTCGCCTCCTATCCTGACACAGAATGAAAAATGTTCTAGCTTTTGTAAAAGAAAATTTCATTTTTATTAAGAACTCAGAGGTGAGGATAATCCCCCCCTAGGATCATAGAATCATGTCCCACCCATATTGCATGCATACAATGAGAGATGGATTTCTGGTAAACAATGTTTTTGTATGCATTATTATGTTTTGTTATATAGTAGATGATATCCTAGTATTGTACCATTATTTGCTTTGGAATTCCATGGTTATAAAATAGATTTGTCAATGCTGTACTCTGTTTGGTGCACCTTTACCAGGAGGATTCTGAGTTAAGTTGTCCACCTTGCTCTTAGGTACTGAAGCAACCAAACAAGAATAACCAGTGAAATGGAGACGATCCCGGCCCCACAAAGAAAGAGGGAGTCTGAGAATGGAGAAAGGACTATTACAGGACTGGCAATGTTGCTTTCGGTTGTGTAATTTTACTCCTTTACCTGTTGCCTCGGAAAGTCGTTTTAGTTACATGTTTTACATGGCTGCTGTAAGAAATAAAGTGGAGAAAGGATACAGAACCCTTGCCTTCGAGTCCTTCACTGAATTGAAACTTTCCATTACGAAAGCTAGTACATTTTTCATTTATATTGGGCCTGACGATGCAACAGTAGAGTCGCGGAACATGTGTAAGCTATTTATGTGATTTGATTTTAGGAGAAAATAAAGGAAACAAATGTTTTAAAAGCCAAACACAAGTACTGAAGCCCTCATTTTGGTTTATTGAATTTTTTGGTTTCTAGGATGGGAATACCTACTTTAAGAGGGTATTTGTGTCGATCTGAAGAATTGATGAACTGCCCCAAAGAGAAATCATTAAACTTTTTTGAGGATGAAAGCAATAGCTGACATAAAACAAGCATCCTAGGATCGGTTTCGGACTTTCAGCCCTCATCAGCCAGGATAGCTTGATTCCAGTGGCACAGTGAGCCCGGGACCCACGTCTGGGCATATCCGGTGCACTTAAGGCGTGCGGGGTGGCGGAGTGAGCTAAAGAATGATGATGGATTGAACCCAGATCAGTTGACTGGTGGCGGGTGCTTGCAATGTTCAACACTCCGTCCATCATCCCCTTTGGTTTTGCTTTGTTCGCCCTAAGTTGGCAGGGTATGCCATGAAGTGGGTCCCTTGCTCATTTTGCCACTGGATTCAAGCTAGTCTGACTGATGACGGCTGATTATCCAGAAACCGGTCCCAGGATGCTTGTTTCCGGTCCAGGGAAGACATGGCTTGGCAGTTCGGGCTGGACTGTTCCCATGAGGAACAGGATCAGACTGATTTGCATATGGCCATGTCTGAACTGGGGTGGCGGAGTGAGCTAAAGAATGATGATGGATTAAACCCAGATCAGTTGACTGGGGGTGAGTGCTTACAATGTTCAACACTCCATCCATCATCCCCTTTGGTTTTGCTCTATAATAAACAAGCACTGGTAAACCAATAAGTCCCACGGTTTGGCTTTTCCAATGCAGATCTATTGTCTTTGCCAATGCTTTATGCTGATGCCACTTCGCAGGGCTGTGGAAGGAAGGGGGCAATAGGGAGTGGGGTTTGAGGGAGCAACAGAGGAGGTTAGGAGATGGGGAGTTTGAGAAATAAAAGTTTAACACCTTCCATGCTCATGACGAGCGAAGCTCGTCATGAGTTGCGCCGCTCGCATGCTCATGACAAGCTCAGCTCGTCAGGTAACGCGGCTTTTAAAAAAAAGCCGCACAGCGTGAGAAAAGCCGCCGCACGCATGCGGTTAAAAAGGTCCGAGAGAGGTGCAGGATGCAAAGGACCAGCCAGGGGCGAGGGAGGGGAGGCATGAGGGGTGCAACAACGCTTCGTCATCGATTCTATTATGGTCTTTCACCCGGTGTTCATAACTTTTTCCCACATAAGCGAAAGTTATCTTTAGTTAAATAAAAAGAACACAGTCCTCATAATTCTTAATGTAATATGCTTATTAACTATATACTAGATGACCCCTTTTACCTGGGATCATCACTAACAGTAATACACTTTCCCTGCTCTGGTGTCAACATTTATTTTAAATTGATTCCATTAACGCATACTACCTCAGTGACATGAAAAGGCTATGTATCAAATCATATGCACCTCGTTCGACTATTTTAAAGATATGCTCCAATAGAGGGAGCATTTCATGTGTTTTTATATGCACTGATTTACAACATTCTGTGTACATATAATGTTCTGTGTGTCTAATGTGGATTGTAAATGAAAACGGGTTGATAAAGGCAATTAACCACAGTGGGAAAACAGAATTCCCAGGGAAAGTTTTTTTATTTGGCTTAAACCTGTCCAGTGTTATTTGAAATACAAATATTTTGAAATGTTTTAGACATATTCTAGCCATTAAACTCACAAGTTGGAAACAGTAGATTATACCAAACATAATTGAATATTTCATGAATTAATAGCTGTTGATGGCCTTGAATTATTTCTTCTGCCATCTTTGAATTCAAAATTCGATTCTTCTTAACATGCGAGTTTAGTGCTATGGAAAAAAATTCACATTAAAAAGAAGGCGGTGACCAATTATAGGCCACAAAGGGAAAGGGGAAGACAGGTGTCTAAAGGTGGAAAAAATACTCACAAAAGAGAAAAACACATTTAGAGGATGGTAAACCTGCACACGGCCACCATTTAGTATACAGAAACTGGCACCATTTTCTAATCGAGAACTTGTGAGATTCCAGAATTTGCAATTTGTCTCAAACACATAAAAAAGTAATACTCTTAGACGGCGCTACTGTGAGCAACATTGAAGAACAGAGGGAGAGAATGGACAGGCCAGTCAACGGTGTACAACAAGACACTTTCATAAAGCAAGTGTTCATGAATAACAAATTACAAGGTTCAAATCGAGAATTTCAAAAATGTTGATAATGAAAAAAAATGAACAAAAAACCTTAAGTCATCAGACCTATAGTTTCAGCACCCAGTCCCTGCTATAAGATCTGCATTTATGGGTGATTTGGTGCATGGTCTGTCTGCAAGCAAAGTCTTAAGTCCAATCCTACTGTGCATTGACAAAGATAGCACAGCCACTTTTGAAACAAGCATTTGAGCCAATAGGCCTTGCTTATGCAAGAGCTATTGGCTTTGTCAATGGTTTTTAGCAATGCTGTACAGCTGGCTGAAAATTAGAAAACAAAGGGCTATGATGAAGCCAATGCTGGCCGTGTCATAGCACTTATTTTTTCTGGTGGGAGAGGCAGGAAGGGCAAGCCACTCAACACGGGAGGGGGGGGGGCGAGAGGCGAAGGGCACGCTAAACAAGGGATGTGCAGCTGGATATGAGACAGGGCATGCAACACAAAACAGGAAAAAGGAGGCAAGGGCAGGGTAAGCAACACAACCTTTGAAGTACGGGGCAAGCAGCACAGCACAGGAGGAGGCAGGAGGGACGATACAAGCAACACCGAAGAAGAAGGGCTGGAGGGACAAGGCAAGCAACGACAACAGGCCAGCAGCAGCAACAACACAGGAGGGTGCATGCAACAACGCAGGATGGTCGGTGTGTCAGAGACAGCCTGCAAACACATGTATTCTTATTGAGTGCTGCAACGAAAAAGAAAAAAGTAGGTCCCAAAGCACAAGCAGTGGATAGACACTGGGGAACGAAGCAGTACTTGGACCAAGGTAGGGACAAACCCACACAGTGGAAGTGAAGCCAATATACGCTGGCCAAAGAGAAGCAAGGAAATGAGAGTGACGATTAAGATAACCAATGGTAAGCCATGAGCAGGCTTTAAGATCCGTGCAAAATTGGATGTATCGTGGGCTGAGAGAACATTTGAATATCCCATTGGGACTTCGTAGGCAAAAATGGAAAACAATTTTATTGCAAGACCTAGAAGACAGGGAATGGACCCTAATCCTGGAACATCCTAGAAAGGTATCTCGTAACTGTCGATTGAAAGTAATGCAATTACTTACTGTGCATAGAGCTTACCTCATGCCAAAAACACTACACAAAATGTATACTGCAGCCTCCCTGAACTGCCCCAGGTGCCCTGCTCAAGATGCTGACTCTGTACATATGTTGTGGTCATGCCCGGCGTTACATGTGTTTTGGAATGAGATCATACAGACACTGTCAGTATTAACAGAACGTACATCATGGGACACTGTAGCGGCATGTCTGTTGGGCCTTTTCCCACTCCCCAAAAAACAGAAGCTGCTGCATCGCTTCGCGGGCTTAGCCCTGATGATTGCAATAGGGCTGATTACAGGGCGCTGAAAATCTCGCACGCCACCACATGTGGGTAAATGGAGAGAAGAGGTCATCCGTTGTGCTACCGCAGAGAGGGAGGCACTACAGCGGGAAGAATACAAGGGATTACGTAAACGTCCAATATCATTAGACTGGGAGTAATTGATAGAATTGTTTAGAACAGACACAGAGGAAGTCTTAGAGGACTCACAACCCCCACAAACCAATAGTGGACCGGATAATTGATTCCTCCTTATATAGCGGCTGAGATGCTCGCAGTTGTCCTTAATATGGATAGCCTGTCCCCTCCCTCTTTCCTTTCTTTGCCCCTTGCATTACTATTGTCCCCTCTTCCCCCTTTCATCCCTACCACAATCGGTTGTACTTATTACCTGGTACCCTGTACCGAGATACAATGTACTAATTACACAGCAGAAATTGTTTTGTTTTGTTTTGTTGTGGGTTGGGTTTGCAGCGGTGGGACAGGGTAGGTGGGTTGCATTGGGTTTTAGTCAATATATACTATAGTCTTGCAATCTATGTTGTATATTGATATAGTGAAAATGTCCGGGATTTAATCTTGTATAAATAATATGACAATGTAAAATGACAAGTGAACATTGTGCGGAATGTGAATATGTGATGATACGTATATCATTTGTAAATTGCCTTAAAGTACAACTCACATACTAGAAGTAATATTCAGCAATGTAATGATGCACCTGGAAAACCCCAATAAAGTTTGTGTTAAAAAAAAACACCTGTGCAAAATATCTTGCAAGCAACTGTGCATGCGTTGTCTCAACTGAGACCTAAAAACCTATGATGTTCATTGAAAAGCCCACAGATAAAATGAAGTTATGGTTCCTGGAGTGCAAACACTGCAACATTTACATGGGTGGTAGGGGGGGACAAGAAAACCACTCTGACATTATGGTTCCAAATCAAAACCAAAAAACTCCTGGAATTCTCCAGCTCTATCCAATACAGAAACCATAACTCGTGCCCCTGCCATCAAAACCATAACTCACTCCCACTTGGCTGTTTGTGAATGTGAGAAAGCCCCTGAGCTAAGCGAACTTCCTTGCCGATCCCCAAGACCACAAGATCCAGACTCCTCTCCTCTGTTTCCACAGGGACGCGATCGGAACTACAACCCGGAAGTCCCACCTTCGCGAACCGGAAGTGGATACCCGGGACCAATAATAGAGGAGTGGAACGACCGTTACGAGAAGGAAGAAGGCGGAGAAGAGTCAACCAGGAAAGAAGACGCGGGACCCGACCAACGGAAAGAAGACGCGGGACCCGACCAACGGAAAGAAGACGCGGGACCCGACCAACGAAAAGAAGACGCGGGACCCGGCCTGAGGAAAAAAGAAGACGCGGGACCCGGTTGGCAGAAAGAAGACGCGGGACCCGGTTGGCAGAGAGAAGACACGGGACCCGATATAAAGAAGACCTCGACATCGGGGAATACCGAGGACGGTGAAGAAACCTGGTCCGAGGACTGGTGGTGTCCGGAGTTGGCTGGGGAGCGGCCGTGACTCAGGAGAGTTACGGCGGAGCCAGGTCAGTGTTTGTGTCTCGGGAGTAGCAGGGAGAGGGTGGAAAAGAGTGGGTGGGAATTCGGCCACAGCGTATAACAGAGGGACGGGTATAGCGTTAACCCCTTTTGTGACTAAATACGCCGCCGTAGTTAAAACCACTTACCGTCGGATCGAATGTGAGTGCACACCCTTTCTTTCTCCAGTTGGGCACTGAACGTACTAAGAACTTTATACCTCTATATTTTTCGTTTTTCGTTCTTCCTCCTCCTTTCTTTATCCTTGCCTTATCTTTTCCTTGGCTGTTGGACTATCCTCGAGGCACCTCAACAAACCTAGTGCACCAAGGTGTGGTGATGGAAATACACCTCTAAAATAGTGCCATATACCATTCTGACGGCTCCTTTAATTTTTTTTCTATCCTCCTATGAGCCTCCGGGGTGAACACCACGGTCAAGGACAACCCGAAAGCAGGACAACCCCTTTATCCTCGTCAGACCATTCCAGTTCAAGAGAAACATCAGACGAAGAGGAAAAGCATCCAATAACTATATCACAACAACCTGCATCTGCTACTTTTGTTAATAAATCTTCATTTAAACCTATACTTAAGCCTCCACGCCTGTTCATCAAGCCTGCCCTCCCAAAGTGAACTTGACATATTTAGACTAATAAACAACTGGACTTCACAAAACAACTGAATTAAATATTAATAAATATCTAAACAAATAAATTATACTGTACCCATGTTAATGGTACGGCGATATGTAAAGTCACCAGAGAGGTCACTGATGCCAATTCTGAAGGATTCTGCCATAACATGTACGGTCATGAGCAGTTTATTTTGGGATGATTTCTGGTTTCTGCTGCAGATCGTATGTGGCCAACTTCAGGGGGTTTTAGGTTTTAATTTGGGAGAGTAACATCTCCTACTGTGGTTTTATTCCAGTGGGAAAATAACTATTATATTTCATTGGAACTACTCAGGCTCCAAACATTAACTGATTAAGGAAACCTAGGATTACTTCTTTTAAACGTATGTTGCTTTTGGGAGTATTCAGCAACTTTTCTTTATGAAACGGCTTTTTGGAGGCTCCCGTACATTAATGCAACCTTGTAAAACAGGAAACTGTCCTGGAGTTGCAAACATAGGTAATTTTGGATTCTGTATGAAACATGACTAGTTACATTTGGAAACTTTCACGGCTTCTACATATAGAGTCTAACTTAATGTTGCAGTTTAAATCAGAGAGAATAGCTTAGGTGGAGCTATTGGTGAAGGAAACTATATTCCCCATGATGCCCCAGAGGAAATAGAATTACCTATTAAAGGACTTGTTGTTGTTAGGAAGACTTGTAACCAGTTCTTTTTTAAGCTAACCGGTCTAAGCACACCAGAGCCTGCAGTTTACCAAGCTTGAGTAGCCCAACTGGTCTAGGTTCAGTTGCATTCTGTTTATGTTTGGACACAGGGAGATGGGCTTGTAAGAACACACCCATGGGGCTATAGCCTATTATTGATGTGGGTGACAGAGCTGTTCGCTGAGGATGCCTGTCGGTGAAGTTGTCCCCTTAAATCGCCTAACCCTACTACAGACAATGTCACCAATAGCATTCTCACATGATTAAATAGTTCCATAGTTGATAAGTGGTTCCAGGTCATGTGTGAGACCCTCAGCCGGTCTTTTCTATTGAGCAGCACTTTATAGACAGGAGGCAATAAGCCTAGATTTACAATGTAAAAGTGAAACTACAAATTCCAGAATGACCTGCTGTTACCGATTTGTCTGTTGAATGCAATAAATAACTTAACATTTTCCTTTTTAGAGTTTTAATATACAACAACCACCCATCCTTAAGCTAGGTTTTACACCTTCTTCAATATATCATTTAACTGTACCCAGGAAGTCTTATTAACTCTAAAGCATTACACAGAACCCAAATAGCACATCACCGATATAACACAGCAGGCGATGATAATGAGAATCAGGATTGTCTCAACATTCATATGCTTACAGGCAATTTGGATAAGATGTGCTGCATCAATGCAGCTAGTGTCCTCATACCCTTGGGTCCCTAAAATCATATCCAAGAGAAACCACTAGAGGAGAGCAGTAGATCCCAACCTTGAATACAGGATGATGCATCCGCAACATCTCCTCATCAAGGCCTACACTACAGGGCAATACCAGGGAAGCCGAATGAAGTCAGCAACAGAGCTGTGATATTTGCGACATGCAGTGTTGAGAAGAGGGTCACATTTGTAGAGAGACACCGGCATGTAGTTTTATGTGGGTGGAACAAGAATGTACCACCTTCAGTCTGCTATTTGGGGATACTTACTAGTGCTGCTTTACCACGGTAATGCTTCCAGCACTTCTTCAAGAGTGTTTTCAGTAAGTCAGCCTTCCAATGGCTTTTGTTAGGAACCCCAGTGCTATCCCTAGAGACCAAGGAGTAGGTACAGCATTTCGATACCCAGAGTTGAGTGCCCTGAGAGAGTATGAGATGAGTCAGGCGGGGAATCTCCTAGGCTTCTGTGGGAAAATCTATGCTACCTACCTTCATCGTATTGCGCAGCTGAGTATATAAATAAGTCAAATTGGTGTGGTACATTTCCCTTATTTGTACTGTATAAGGGAAAATAACAATTTCATCCAATGTGGGTGCCCCAAATAAGATCTCATCAGCTGCTGAAGACTCCAATCACATGCTATGATGCCAACGGGAGAAAGGGATTATCGAGGATGCCACGGCCAGCAGGACGACACCCTTGTATTCATCATGGTCATGGTAGATCTATGCAGCCAGGTATTTACGACTGTTTGTTTCGACCCCAGTACTACCAGGTATTTCTCAGCCTCTAAATGGAGCCTATGATGGTGAGACTAGTAAGACGTACCTCTAAGACTGAGCACAGAATTTTAAAAGGTCAAACTGATAAAAAAAAGTTGGATTCAGCTTTAAAAATTAACTATGCAGGAGCGCATTTAGCCATGAGACCTGGTGTTTCTGACGCTTGCACAGCACAGTCTCTGATTTCTGATATAAAGAAGTTACTTCACGCTGTGCAGGATCAGCCAGAGTGTTCTGCATTGTTGGATGTATTTCTTTATTGAACATTTTTATCTTCTATACCAGTTGGTTCCCAGTCTGCGGTCTGGGGACACCTCAATCAATCAATCAATCAATCAGAGGTTTATAGAGCGGGCTACTCATCGGTAAGGGTCTCAAGGCCCTGGAGGGGAGGGGGCGGGGAGGGTCAGCAGGGCCGGGTCAGTTAAAGAGCCAGGTCTTGAGGTCCTTCCTGAACGTGTGAAGCGTTTGGGAGCGTCTGATGTTGACCGGTAGCTCGTTCCAGGTCTTGCCTGCGATGTAGGAGAAAGCTCTCCCGCCGGTTCTGTTTCTGCGGATGCGGGGGACCTCGGCCAGGGCGAGGTCGGCGGAGCGGAGGTTCCTCTTGGGTACGTGGAAAAAAACAAGGTCGTTGAGGTATTTTGGGCCGATGTTGTTGAGGGACTTGTAGGCGTCAGTGAGGAGTTTGAAGGTTACCCTCTTCTCGACGGGGAGCCAGTGGAGGCTTCGTAGGTGTTGGGTCATATGCTCGTGGCGCAGAGTCCCTAGGACGAGCCTGGCAGCAGCGTTCTGGATGGTTTTGAGTTTGCGTAGAGTTATGTTGATTCTGGCGTAGAGGGCGTTGCCGTAGTCTATTCTGCTGGTTATTAGTGCGTGGGTGCGGTCTTTCTACAGCCGGGGGGGGGGGGGGTCCATTTGAAGGTCTTACGGATGATGTCGAAACTGGTGGACGTGACGGCATTGATCTGGCGGTTCATGGAGAGGGAGGAGTCGAGGACTATGCCGAGGTTCCGGGTGGGGGAGAGAAAGAGAAAGAGAAAGAGAAAGAGAAAGAGAAAGAGAAAGAGAAAGAGAAAGAGAAAGAGAAAGAGAAAGAGAAAGAGAAAGAGAAAGAGAAAGAGAGAGAGAGAGAGAGAGAGAAAGAGAGATTGTGTTTTATCTATTTTGTTTTAAAAGCAATAAATATATACAGGGTTATTTATAATGTTAGTATGTGATAGTGGGGAAAATGTGTTATAGGAAATACAGTCTATGTACGTGGGATAAGACGCTATCAACTACTGCCACTCCCTATAGCCATGGATTAATATGATATTTTGCTAAGTGTGTTTTCTGTTGCAGAACACATACCATGATTGCCAACTGATGCTGAAAATAGTTCCCCAACAAAAAATGCAGACGACCAGCTTTCAGAATGAAATCAGTTGGATGTGTGAATAGCACAGGCGCTGTGTTCCGTAGCTTCTTATGTGAGTGGCACATGCTGCTTTCCAGAGCAAAGAGCGTGTGCTCTGACCTACCCCCACCCACCAAAGCCCGAGCAGCTTGCCGGGGTCACCTTAGTTGATTAAACAACTAGGACTTCATCGCCAATCAAGCCTCTGTGTTCGCACACAGCAGCGACACCTAGCGGCCGAGGACCATCATCGGCAGCACAGAGACAGTTGACATGGTTAGGTGTTGCTGTTTTTATACATCATCCTACCAACAGAGGGCAGTGACAACAGTCAGTAGTGCTGCTAAACCAGCCAAAGTGGGGTAGTGGTGTCCAACCCAGCAGGACTAACAGCAGTTCTACAACCACAGCAACACCTATGCACCCACACTACCACCACAGCGCACAAAAATACTGACCGCACCAGCAGAGGGAATGGGTGTGTTATATACTGGTACACACCCACCACAGAGCGCACAAAACAAACACAATGGCAGCACCTGCCAAAAGAAAGGCCGCTCTGCATTCCAGCAAACTACCACCACAGAAAGCACCATGATAACACCACCAACACAGAGGGTACAAAGATAGAGGCGACAGCACACGCCACCATCACCCAAGTATACTGACAACACTGGACTCCACTGCCACCACTTAGCGCAAAAATAACGACACTGAGCACCATTTAGAGCAGATTTACACTATCCCAGTACATTGCCACCAGAGAATTGAGAGAGACCATCAGCAACACACTAGCACCATACAAAGCAGTGAGTGCTATGCAAACACATCTGAGTGCGCAAAGATTGCTGTGATGCTAGGATCACCATTGAGAACGGGTACTCAATATACTAGGGCACTATCGCTAACCTCAAAAATCTAAAGACACTAGCACCAATGAGAGAACAAATATCTATGCTGACAGGAGCACCACTGAGAATAAGTGTGCACTAAGCCAGCACAGTCAACAACATCTGTTTTCAGCAACAGTTACGTTTTCCCTTACATCACTGGCAGTTCGTAGCTGGGGAAACAATGTTTGGAGTCTTGCTGTAAGGGCTCCCTGCCCAGCACGCCTGACCTATCAACTCCACGCATCACCACTGATAAAGCCCCTTCATAGAGACCAGGGTGTGAAAAAGTGTCTCTATATATACTGGACCAGAATAAGGTACAGTGTGTATAGAGTCCACAAACCCCAGAGGTATAACAGAGGTTAAAGCCAGGTGTGACCTTACTCTCTAAAGTGGCAGCTTGGTCGAGCAGTAAGGCAGTACCACTCAAAGACTGAACTCCAGGTCAATTGTTTTTATATCAAAGATATAGTTGTTTTATTTCTAGAACCAACAGGTATCAAAATATACTGTTCTCAATATGAGAGGTCTCAGATGAGTACTTTGCAGAAATGCAATAAAATTTGTAAACACAAAAAGGTACAGGGGTTGCAGTAGGCAACACAATTCTACACACAATCTAGCATTGAGCTCAATGGATTTTCTCATATAAACAGAGTTGATTACTTTGTAGATTACTTTGGTAGTTCCAAGACTGGCTCCTAGATTCAGTCCTGGGGTCTAAGCTGAAAACAGTTCAGTAAAAACGTTTTAGGTATTGCAGTGATTTTTCAGGAATATAAAGCTATTTTAAAAGTTCACACTTAGAAACTTTTCAACAGAAATCTGGCAATGTTATCCAATGGGAGAAAATTCAGGTTGCCGGTAAAGTACGATCTCGTTACTTTGGTAATCCAGTACTGGGCTCCTGGGTCCAGCACTGGGGTCTCAACTTAAAACAGGTAAGTAATTTTGTTTCAGTATTTCGTATGATTTTTAAAGAATATTTCAAGTTTTCAAAAGTAGACAGAAGAAATTTCATAGAAAAGCAGACAATGGATTCCTATGGAGAAAATTCAGGTTACTAGTAAACCCGGTAAGGATTATTTATTTATTTGGGTTTTATATAGCGCTGGCTAGAACCGGCGGTATCAGAGCACTTTACATGAGGTTCCACAAAATTACATCAATTACAAGATTACATCAGTTACAAGAGAAAATTTCAAGAGCTTAGAAGGGTAAGGAGGTGGTGTAAGGTGTAGGAGGGAGAAAGGATGGAGATAGGATGGATGGAGAGACGAAGGAAGAGTCTGCCCAAAGTCCGACTGGGTAGGTGACGGCCGAGGGGGGAAGTCCACAGCCCATCTCCTCTATAGCTAACAGGTAGCTCCATCGGGCTTCAGTCAAGTGGCTAGGTCTCAAGGAGAAAACAATTAGAGAGCAAAGAGGAGGGATAAAGGGAGCATAAAGGAGAAAGTGGGTGGAGTAAAGGGGTATGAGGGAGAGTACGACAGAGAGACGAAGTAAGGTCTGCCCAAAGTCCGGCTGGGTAGGTGACGGCTGAAGGGGTAGTCCACAGCCCATCTCCTCTATAGCTATCAAGTAGCTCCACCGGGCATCGGCCAAAAAGCTAGGTCTCCAGAGCCAGAGCCAGGTTCACATATTCGGTATCCTGAAGGGTTGGCCGGATGGGGGATGTATACAAGGTCTGTACGACGTCTGTTTTTGTCTCAAGGAGTAGCACAACATGGTAGGGAACACAGTGGCAGACATCTTGGGGTCAGGCAGTCCCAATGATTTTAAACAAGTGATCCAAGCTCCCACAGGAAGGAGATCAGCTCCGCTACTGCCCGCGAGGATAACACCTCATTAGAGATGCGCCCCCGGCCATCAGCTAATCCGGACTGTTAGTAAAGGATCACCTTTTTTGTTGGCATAAGGGCACCTCAAAGGATTCCTCCTGCCAACACAGGTTGATTCCCCTCAATGAATTGCTGCAATGCGAGGAGTCGTTTTACGCTGCCGACTATCCCCTGAGCTATGGTTTGGGCTATAGAGTCCTGTAATGACTGCAGGCTGGCCCCTCGTCATCGAGTTGGTACACTCACTGGAGGGGGGATGAGGAGGGGGCTGGCATGGAGGTGAGGGTCGTGTGCTTACCCAGCCAAGAGATAGCGTAGAAGTTAAGGACACTATAGGACTATATGATTGTGCGTCTGCCTTCATGCCCAGTATGTTGCTGTGCGTCTTTACCTGGAGCTCTGGTTCTCCACTGTATATCGGTGTTACTTCCCAGACGACATCTTGGAGTCAGGCAATGGTTCCCATCAGACGGCCACTGCTCCTCCAACTTTGCATGCATTGCTCCAAAGTAGAATGCCATCTGTGCGCCTGCAAATCCTAGTCACATATGCACGACTCCCACTCAGCCATTCCATGCCTCTACTGCTTGTTTACCGGCATCACAGGGCTGCCATTTTAAGGTCAGACAGGCTAGAGTAATTCCCTCGTGGGCTTCGTAAAATCAAGCCCCGGTATCAGCAGGACTATCTGGAGGGGTCCGTCAGTCCTCCACCCAGTCACTCTCCACTGCTGCAGGCGAGAAGAGCGGGAGCCCCCGGGCCTTCCCCAACACATGGAGACCCAAGCCGCCGCTACAAGCAGTATCGCCAGGTACAGGACCCCTGCTAGGCTCACCTCCGACACGGTTCAGTACTGGGCTACAAGGTACAGCACTAGCTTCTCTCCTGATCATAGGTGAGTACATCGGAATTCGGTTGATTTTATATGAATATTTTAAGTTTCCAAAACTTCACACTTAGAAGATTTTTCGAGTCAAACCAGTCAATGTTATCAAATGGCAGATAAGTGAGTTACCGGTTTCCAAGTGAGTACTCGACTGGTGAAGTTGTGGTTCTGGGCATAGACTCAGGGGTCCCCCAGGGTCAGGTAGGTACGGTTGGTTAACCCTCAGCGGCACAGGGGCGGCCAGGTGCAGAGGTAGTTAGGCCCAATGTTATTCAATGAGGGACAGGGGGCCTCCGGTTGGTGGCTGCTGGCTAGCAGGCCACGCGGCTGTGGTAGCTGGGCTCCTGGTCACTTGCTCAGGGCAAAGGGGGAAGCAGGATAAGGCAAAGGTGGCACAGCCAGCGGTACTCGGGCAGCTGGGTGCAGGGTGCTTTTGAGCCGTCGGGCGCTCAATGTTATCCAAAGGGAAAGGTAAAAAGGGAACAAAGGCTGCAGGCTCGGGGCGGAGACTCTCCAGGGGCGACCAGCACTTCGAGAGGTAAGTTGGGATCTTGGAGCACAGGTAGGTAACCCAAAGGGAGGCACGGGGCTGTAGGGCGCCGGGTGCAGGGGTGTCTTTGGGTGTCGGAAAAGCTTACCCTCAAGCTGGTCACGGTTGGGGTGGCCCCTGGTTCTGAGTCTGCAGGCGTCGTCTGGTTCGTCAAGGAGGGTCTTTGGGCACTGCACTTCGGGTACCAGTCGCCGGGGGGACGTCCTCGTGGTCTTGGATCACTTGGGCACGGGCCGGGCTCGGTGGGTGCAGAGTGGGCAGGTCCGGAGCTTCCTGGCTGGCACCAGGGGGGTGGTTGCAGCAGAGCCTCTGCTGATGGGAGTCCCTGTCTTTAAGAGGGTCAAGGCAGGTCCTCTGGGTGTCCCAAGGTTGCGGTCCGCAGGAGTCGCCGGGATTTAGGCAGGAGCAGGTTCCAGGATCGACAGGCCGGTAGGGCTGGGGCCAAGTCAGTTGTTGTCCTCCTGTTGTTAGCAGCTGCACGGCAGGTCTTCTTTCTTCTTTTCTTCTCGGGATCTGAGGAAGGAAGGTTCAGGAAGGCCCTAAATACTGAATTTAGGGGCGTTACAGGTAGGGCAAGGGCAGGGACCAATAGGTCCCTGTCCTGGGGTGGATACACCCCCTAGCCTGCTCCTTTCCTGTGGGAGGGGGCAGGAGCCTAGCTGAGATTGGGCAGGGCTCCCCATCTTCAAGATGGCCAGAGTCCAGGGTCGTGCTTCACCTCGTCTCCCCCACCTGAGGGGTGGAGTTGACACAGGCTGGCACCCCCCCCCCCCCTTCCTGACGTAGTTTTGCCCGCCAGTCTTCCCGCCAGAGTGGGGGTCAGGACTGGTGGGGGCCAGTTGCTGGGTACAGCAAATGGCCTGGAGAAGCTGAAAGAGGCATGCATTTGACGCTTCCCCCTGCCATCCTGGGGGAGGAGACCTAGCACCTCGCCCAGGATGTGCATTGTTGCAAGCCCAGGAGAGCGGGGGGCTCTCCACCCAGGGGTCCAGCAACATGTCTGCTGTGCGGCAGCCTCTGCAGCCACTCAGCACAGACGTGGATTGTAGGTTAGGTTTTCAGGGGGCATCTCTAAGATGCCCTCTGGTGCATTTTACATTAAATCCCACACAGTAATCAGTGTGGGTTTAATGTGCTGAGAAGTTTGGTACCAAACTTGTCAGTCTTCAGTGTAGACATTATGGTGCTGTGGAGTTCATAATGACAACCTCCCAGCACCATATACTCTTAATGGCATCACTGCACTTACAGTGCCCAGGAATGGCCCTGGGTACTGTAGGGGCACAGGGCTCATTCACCTGTGCCCACACCTCTGGCATAGGGCACCCAGCTAGAGGGGTGACTGAAGTATGCCAGGGCCGTGGGTTCTGGGGGCATGGCACACAGGGATGTGTGCCATGTCGACTCTTTGTTTAGTTCTGTACTTAGAAGCTCAGCATGCAAAGGCAGTGTGTGGGTGTCAGGGTACAGGGCCCCTGAGGGTGGTACAATAAGTGCTGCAGTCCTCAGGGGTCTTCTCTGGTCACCATCCCCTGGGTTCCATAGGGTACCCTTTACTAGGGGCTGACCAGGGATACCAATTGGGTTTTAGTTTCAACACAGTTTTAGGGAAGGGACACAGGCCCTGGGTACCTGGTTGGCAGGAACCCAGGGCACACTCAGTCAAAGCACATTAGCAGTTCAGAAAAAAGTGGGGGCATACCATGCAAGAAAGATGGCACTTTCTCACACAGGGGCCTTGTTTACTGTTTGGCAGGCTGGTTACCCAGTAACAAACATTATGGATATCTGACACCTTATTACAAGTGCATATTTGGGGCCACTGGAATTATGCGATTTTGCGGCCACTGCCTTTCTGCAAAATTACAGATCTGCCCCAATTGTCACAAAACGCATATTTTGACCCCAAAAAATCCAGCTCACATGGATCAAAAATAAGTAAACTGAAGCAAAACCTGTTGATGCGTAGTGGAGAGGAAGGCGCAATGGTTTCACCCTTCTGCTGACTACTGATATATTATATTTGGGTGTCAGACTAGTACTGATGAGGTGAAACCGTTACCTAGATAGTATGTGCAAAATTAAAAAGATAACGAGGTAACACCATTAGAAAATAAGCCACATTACGCCTCATAATTTACCTTTTCTTGTCGGCATATTATTGTAAACCCTGCCACATAATTTTATCCTCTACTTCCGCATAATTCAAGTGGACCCAATAATATTTTTCGGCACTTGTAAAGATAATCTGTCAAGTTTTTTTTGGAGTATCAATCCGCCAACCTCTTAGTAAGCCCCAGGTGTGCAGGGTGCGAGTTCTTGGTGCGTGCACACACACGATGCGCAGGCAGGACTGTGGTTCCCAGAGAAGTGCCTGGATTAAATAGGAAGCCAGATTCCTTTCTATTTAAAGAATTTGTAATCCCGGAGTTTAACCCTAATCTCCCCATTACAAACAAATTAAAGGCTGGCCTGTTCATTTCCTCCCATTTATCTTTGCCAGCACCCTTGGCATGGCGCCTGCCTATCGGCCAATCTGTGCACCTATGCGGCTACGGGGTGGAGTTGGTTGGCACCATTTATGTACCACCAGGCCATGGGATTTGGTACACGAGGCCTGGGTATTCCACTGAAATTGTTTCAAGCACTTCCTAAAACCATCTGAAAACGCTAATCCGCAGGACGACCGGGGGCTGCTGGAGTAAGAAAATGTATTTTACATTTTATAGAAAACGCTTCCAAATTTGGACAACGCTGTTTTTTTTCTCTCTCTAAAAATAGTAAGTATGCAGTGAAAAGCAGAGGCCCAGATGAGACTGCTGTTGCTATGGGGTTCTCTTTTTGATGCGCAACCTTCCCACCCCCACATCAGATACCTCGGTCTCTCCCAGGAACATGAAACCGCCACAAAAAGAACACATCTTTCCTTCATCTGAGGGACCCTGGCCGTATGGACAAGAGACTGCCCCAACTGAACTACTCATGTACGAAAAAACAAACATCTGCCCAGCTGGCTGGCCTTCCCCCTGGGGGGTGGGGCGACTATGAGGTTTGTTAAGCAGAAGCACTGCATTTTGTTTTACCAACCATATAGCGCTACGAAGAAAAAAAAACGATAACATTACAAGAATACAATTATTGTAATTTATGCCCCGACTACAGCTCCCAGAATGCATAAGTGTACTAAATGAAAGCAGAGTCGAACAGTGTTAAGATGACTGTTGTGCCAGCTTAGTGTTGGAGACAACGCAAGGAGAATTAGCAGAACTAGGAAAGAGGGTGTCAGCACAAAGGTGCAGGGTATCATGGGTAACTAAAAAGTGTTTATTGTATCCGCTCGTATCATTTCAACAATAAAATGTGTACCAGTTATATAAGAAGCTTTCTTTATATGACCTCAGAACAGGTATTTAGATTCTATGGATGGTGTGTTTTAAACGGAAAAAAAAATAAAACTAGATATTTCAATATACCGTTGTACTAGGGTGAACAGAATTTTAAAGCAAAAAATTCTTCAGTCTGACGTGAACAAAACGGCTGCAAAGAGTCAGTGGTACTTCCATTCTCACATGCTAGGGTCATTTCATGTATTGGTAACACCTGTGTGCAGCTAGAAGAGACTACTGACACCAAGGCACACTAAAGACCGCAGCAAGAGATACATCAGAAAGACACCCATTTATGAGCACTCCTTATAAATAAACAATCAATCGCCGCGTGGGCGTGAAAGTGACACGGCCGCGCAGCGCGAAAGTGAAAGGAAAACAGTGGTGCGCGCGCACCACAGAGTAGCGGGGGCGAGAGCGCGGCAGCAAGGCGAACGCGCGCTGCTGCGCGTGCTAGCCACGGATAGCAATGGACAAAGCAAAGGCGGGACATGCGCCCGCCTTTGCCCAATTGCGTGCTGCCTTTTGTAAAAAGAAAAACGCACAAGCCAATTGCAGCCTACAGCTTTGTGAAGCCCGTATAGAGGTCTCGCGCTGCGTGAGCAATGCTGCGCACTGCAACGTTAGGCGCGAGACTTAAAGAGGGGGATTGATGTTGTTCCTCTGGTCAAGTGCCCAGAGCCCTCACCCAAACAAATTAATTAAAAGTAATTGTCAATTGTGGGTGCTTCAGTGGGGCTTGATAAGGACTATCAACAGGGGAACCCTAATGATATAGTTGTCTCACCGAGGAAGGGAGGACGGGTGCTAAAAAAAATTTAGAGGGTCCTGCTCTTAGCTCACAAGTAGTTGAGTTGAAGGGTGATCTCTTTAAATGGAGTTGGGTGGCGGGAGTCCTTAATAGCACCCGTCCAATGGTAAAGAATGATCAGCAGCAGAGGTAGCTCTGGTGGGCTACTCCTGGAACATGGCTGGGCTGGGTCATGATGAAGAAAACCTGAATTCCCTGAAGTCTCTCAACCCATTAATTGTATGTCTCTTAAGAAACTTGGGTATATACAGATTTTGCATATGCTTAATTCGTAATTTCCTACAAAGCGAGGCATTCTGAAAGCGGAAATGAGTGAAGGGGGGGGGGGGGGCTGGAGTCAAGAAAATTTATATTAATCCATCAAGTGTATGCCTCAAAATTTGAGAGGTTGTCCATCCTTCTTCCTTTTAGCACATATATAAGGTTTCCAACTCTGCTTCTTTGACCTTTGCTAATTGTTGAAAAAGAAGAAGCGTGGTCTATCCTGGAGATTTCGTTAACGGAAACAATTTGTACAGCTAGAGGAGCGGTTTTCCTTCACAGAATAACCATAGGAAGTATGAATTGGTGAGCCTGTCTTCTTACACTTCCCATTCAACCGCCAGGCAGAGTTTACTTGATTATGAGATAGTATACTATCAAATGTTTGGGGCTTGTTACAAATTTTCTGTGCTTCCAACTGACATGAGTGATTTAAATATAGTGGGTATGGCACTTGCCTTTAACCTCTAGAAACTAGTGCCCTTGAATGGTACGGTTTGCTTTAATAAGTATAATGGGCGTACCTTTTGGGCAGCGAGGAACATTGAGACTCTAAGTTAAAAAATTCAAGATTTATGTGTTAGAATAAATTAATCTTCATGGCGTGACCCCATATTTTGTAGTGAATCTCACATGATGTGCTATAGTAATCTAGGTTCAAAGGATAAAGGCCCTGAAAAAGTGCAATCCGAAGTGGACGGTGTTAAACCAATAAAAACATTTTCTGATAAGGAGATATCATCAGTTGTTTTCCACCTTAAAACAACATGAAATCTATTGTCTTAAATGGATTAGATAAAGATTAAAAGCCGAAGAGCAGATAAGTGAATTAATCTAAGGAGGCCGCTAATTCTAAGGCCTTAATGAAATACTGGTAACACATGCCTGAATATTATGATTATAGGGTAACAGTGCATGCATTTTACATCCCTGAAAAAGTTTGGGTGGGTTACATTTCTAATTTGTATTCTAGTAATCCAGGAGAAGCTGATCCTGAAGAATTTAGTGTAGATGTAGAATTGCTTGTATTGAATGGTGCCCCATCTCAAGCAGAGATTGTCAGTTTCATTAAAAAATACAAGAACATCTGGAGCAATGGGGCCCAATGAAATACCTATTTCAGCAATTAAAAAGGAGTTTATAGCTTGGGGAACTTTCCTTTGTTCACTCTTTGAATACGGCTATCTAACTGGAAAAATCCCTTCGTCTTGGAGGGGTAGTGTCATCATACAGCTTTATGAAAAGGGTCCCAAATCGTCCCCAGCAAGTTTTAGACAGACAGCATTATTATACGTAAACTTTTTGCTAAGAGTTTGCTATCCCATCTACAACAATGGGTTCAAGAAAACAATATTACCCCCACCCCCCTGAACAGGTTGGCTCCCGGAGAAACCAAAGCACGCTCGATAACATAGCTGTTCTCCAAGTGATTATTGAGAAATATCTTTATTCCTGTGATAGGCCAGTGTATATGACCATTATTGATTTCTCCCCAGCATTTGACAGAGTTGATTGTCGGATGCTGAGGTGAAAGCTACTCCAATTGGGTGTTCCTTATCATCTTCTGAGGCTCATTACTGAACTTCACTAAGCTACCTGGTGCCAAATTCTGATGGGAGTGACTCGGAGAGTATCCCAAAAAGTTACAACCCACAATCAGACCCTTCAGCGTTTCGCTGTTTGGCCGCAAACAAGGGTCTCTTTCAGACAGGAAAAAAACGGTGCCATCATATTGGCTGTAAGCACACACACGTCACTACGTGACGCTGTAATAGCTGCCTGCCTCCTCCTGCACATTAGGGAATACAGAAGTGAAAATACAATGTATAAATTCAGAACTTGAACAGCTCGAAAGTAGTGCTTCATTGGCAAACTCTGTAAAAGTGGCACTAATGTGTTTCGATGTGAATCAAACAAATCTGGGCAAGACCATAAGCCATAGTAGAGGAGTGTAATCTCTGGAATAAATCCCAACCCTATCTAACCTGAAATTTCCCTCATGAGACCCGAAGCTCGATCTTATTGTTGGGAACGGTTTTCCTCCCCTACATGCTATCTCAGGAATTTAGGATTAAGTTCCAAAATAGATGAGATTATGTGAGTTGTCAGCTGCATAAACAAGATCTCATTCATATAATATTTGCACGTCCTGTGCTGCACAATGCATATTGTCACTTTCTGAGGCCAGAGTTTCTTAAATATAATATTCGATCAGTATCAGAGGCTCGTAAGTGCTTAAAGTTTCCACCAAAAGAAAATATTTGCACCAAGATCTTTACATTTTTTTTGATGTTTTATAAATTTGCATTAATGAATATGTCACTTGTATATATAAGAACTCAATCATGTATTATTTGCATGTCCTGTTTTGCACAATTTACTCTCTAAGGCCAGAGTTTCTTAAATATAATATTCGATCAGTATCGGAGGCCCGTTAGGTGCTTAATGTTTCCATCAAATAAAATGGTTTGCGTCAAGATGTCATTTTTTTAGATTCTTTTAAAACTGTATTATTGCGTTGTATATTATTGTGATGTACTTTATGTATTCTATGTTTGTATTCTGTATATTTCATATTAAGTTATGTGGACTCTCATCGGAGTTCCATAGCATAATAAATAAATATATTGATTGATTGGCTGAGGTCTCTCTTTTAAGGGAAAGGCGCACAGACTCCTCGCAGAAGGCTGCTGCTCTTCCTGTGCCTTTTGAAGGATTTGTCTATTTGGAGCAGAGTTGGAGGAGAAACTTCACCATCTATTTTAGTAGTAGCATTCCTATTTTTTCAAGTAGACTCCGGCTACATCCAAATACTTCCAATCTTAGAGGGGCGTGGTTGACCGTCAGGCAAGATAGCTGCTTGCTAGATCGGCTCCCAATACCAGTCTGCCGAATTCCCCACAATCCGTCTACCCATCTCCTGCGACTCTCTGATGAATGCTCTGCAAGACAGAAGCTGCTGGGATACCGAAAATGCCCTTTCACATGGCTGGACTGATTGGAACGAACCAGCAGCAAGGTGCGGCTTGACGCAACGTGAGCAGGTGCGGCCTTCAGTGTGCGGCTCACACTGCCAGAGCGTGGAACATGTGCCACCTGCAGTAACGCCCGCTACCTTTAGCCTCTGCCTATGTGAAACCTCGAATGTGGCAGCATCGAGGCCTGAGCAACTCCTCGGTGCCAATACACCCCCGCTGCATAACGAAGCGATGGACAGACTGGAGTGCAAAGCCACCAGTGCGGTGAGCTACTATCAAGATACATTGTTCCGCGCTTCCGGACCATAGTTCTTTCTAGACTGGACTATTGCAATTCTCTCCTTGCTGGCCTCCCCAAATCCCACCTGTCCCCTCTTAAATCTGTACTCCATTCAACGGCTCGTTTTTAGGTCGAGACTGGCGTAGGCTGTGCGCATGCGCAGTCTCGCCAGCGAGACTTAATGTCTCAGAGTAGCGAGGGTAAACCCCGCTCCTCTTCTCCATTGGCTGGCCTCCTAAACGGTGGCCAGCCATTGGAGAAGAGGTCTCTGTGACGTTATCTATTCGCTGTAAGCCCGTCCTTTGCGGATTGAGTGCCGTGTTTTTTTCGTTTCTTTCTCTCCTCTCCTCCAGCCAATGGAGAAGAGGGGAGAAAGAAAAACACGCCCCCCAGTCTGAAAATGACGGGGCTTAGAGACTCCTGCTGCCCGTCTAAAGAGCCTGCCTTTCATCACAAAAGGAAGCAGCAAGCGCCTCACAGGAGGTGCCTGGCTCCAGCCTCACCTGTGCCCCTCATCTGAACTTTCTGAGGTTGGCACCAGCTGCGGGCGACTGATTCCGGGTCGGGAAGATAGGGGTGTGGGATGGGGTTCGGTGCGGTGGAGGAAGGCACAGGCGCACATGTTGGGGGCTGGCATGAGGTGCGGGACCCAAGGGGGGCCCTGGCGGCACCCCCTCGGTAAGTTTGATCGCAGCGCTGTGTGAAGTTGAGAGGCGGCATGCGAGGGGTCACTCGGGGGGGGGGGGGGCAGGGGCCGGCACCGTACCTGCGGAGCACCGGGGCGCCTGCTGCTTCCTCCGCGGCATCCTGGAGTTTCCTCAGCACCTCTTCAATCCCTGGTCTTTTCATGCAGGAAGGCGGAGGGCGTTAGAAATACAAGAAAGGGGTACTTGGAGTCCTATGGGCTCAGCGGGTGAGGTCCTGGACGCGGCGGCGCCCCCGGGGGGCTGGGGGGCTCAGTGGCCGGCCGCAGCTGCGCCTACGAGGCTGAGCTGGGCATGGTCGGGTGCCTCTCATCGTAAGTTCCCGCTGCTGCCCCCTCCGGATGCCACATGCCGCTGGCAAGGGAACAGAGGCTAATGGTGTCAGCGACAGTCCGGATCCATGCCCCTTCTCTTCTAACCCCCTGTGCTCCTCTTCCTCCCCCTTGATCCCTCACCCTGACTGCTGACAAGGTGCTTCACTCACAACGTCTCTCCTGGAGATCGAAAGAGTCCTCCAAATACTGCAACTTTCCACCTCAGTGTTGCACACACTGTCATGTATGTCAGCATAGAGAATTAAGTGCCAACGCTGAATATCTGCAAACAAGGGCTCAAATTAAGCACTGTAGGTCAGCCCCTTAAACTATGAAGTGTCTCAGAAGCAGTGAAGGCGGCTAGGCAGGCAGGCGCGTGCTGTGCGGGCTCTCAGTGGGATTTGGAGAGCGGTAACTGCTGCTTAGGAGGCAGACCTCGGGTGAACATGGATGACAGCAATCGGGGCTAAACGTTTAGTAAAATGATAATTATATAGTGCATTGTGCTTTATATATCTACTGCGTAGCCAACGCCCACCCTTGAAATTAGGACTCCATAAACATAAGTGGTTTTATGTACAGAGCGAAGTAGTGGGCTCAGTGCAGCCCTGCCTTGCATGCAAAGCATACGCACATACACAACAGACACACAGCCTCATAGATACGCACACATACATTTCCAAAACACACATACATTTCCAAAACACAGACATACCTATGCAGGTACATACGGCTGCACAAAACACACAGATAAACACACAAACAACTCTGATGCACGCATAGATATTCCGATATGCGCAAACGGGATGTCTGAGAACTGCCTGTCTCTGAAGAACCTGCTCCCGCTTTAAGCTTGTCTCAGGAGGGCACTCCGAAGACGCGACTCCTCACAGGTGTGAGGTGAGGAACCGACGGACACCCCCTCCCGAGGGGTGTCACTGCACCTGCCCCGGGGGCGTCTCACTGCCCTTGGGACCGTCTCCTCGCGTGAGCCCGGATCGGGGCTGCCATCTGCCGCTGGATAGTTGGCGCACTCTCGTGCCCAAGGTCCGTTGCCTTCTGCCCTCTCCTAGTGGTGTGTCCGTAAGTTGTGTGTGATGGCGTGCATGTAAGCACGAGTCAGTGTGTGCAAAAATTATGGGGGGTGTGTGTGTCAGCGAATGTGCAAGCTGTGTGTGCGTGGAAGCATGAGTGTTTTCAGGTGTGTCAGTGTGTGTGCAAGTTATGGTGTGTGTATGTCAGCATGCTGTGTGTGGGAGAGTGTCAGCGTGTGTGCAAGTTGTGTGTGAGTGTCAGTGTGTGTGTAAGCACGAGTCAGCATATGTGGAAGGTGTGGTGTGTGTGTGCCAGCCTGCTGCAACCCATTGCATTGCAAATGCAATAGGTCTCGCATTTGCGAGAGATTAAGCTATTGGCATTGTAAATGAGATTGCCATTTATTTATCTGTTTTCCAAACCAACACAAATAAAAAGTTTGTCATTTACAATGCCAATAGATCTAACTTTTGCAAAGGCGAGACCGTTGCATTGTAAATGCTTGTGTTTTAAGGGCCAAAAGAACTGATCACATCACACCTAAACGGCTCTCTCTTCGATGGCTTCCCATTGAAGCAAGGTCATTCTACAAGACCGCTTTCATCACCCACAAAGCCCTGCACACTTCCTCCCCTCGATACCTGCGAATAAACTTAAAATCTCTGGAGGTTCTAGACCTTCACCTAATGCTGTAAACTGACTACTTGAGCCCCCTGCGGTACAAAAGGGGGTGGTGATGGACGGAGCATCCGAACCAATCAAACACTCACACCCAGTCAAAAGATCTGGGTTTAATCCATCACCGTTCTTTAGCCCACTCTGCCACCCCAGTTCAGAGATGGCTATATGCAAATCAGTCTGACCCTGTGCCTCATGGGAACAGTCCAGCCCGAACTGCCAAGCCATGCCTTCCCTGGACCGGAAACAAGCTTCCGAGCCCCCTACCTTCAAAAAAGAAAGCTTGATGGCTCAATCCTTCTCAGGCAATGCAGTTAGAATATGGAACTCGCTTCCTCTTTTTCTCCGTACCACCACCTCTACACAGACTTTCAAAACAGACCTCAAATATCTTCTCTTCCTAAGACACTTCCAGAATTAATACATCCCTTTTCATGTCCCTCAAGGCCGCTTGGCATTCCCCTGATGTTCCAAGTTATTACAATGTTGTAAATATGTTTTCTATGCCTGTGCTAATCTAATATTATTGTTTTTAGGTCGAGCTTGTTAGGTCCAGCTTGCTCGTTAGGTCGAGCTTGCTCGACATTTTGTAAAGGGGCTTTTCAAAGTGTTACCCTGGTTTCCCTGGCTGCAAGCTTGCGGGCATGTGCGCGTGAACCCGCACAGCGCCAGCTTGCTCCATGTCACCGTCTCCCGTGGCGTTTGTAATCCTGCACCCTGCGTTGCCCCCTCACCCTCACACTGTGCTCGCGTCTTTGTTTGACAAAAAAACGCCAATGCTTGTTGTTCTTTGCTACATTGGCGGTTGATTATAACCCCTTCCATACTGCCGTCGGCCATTGGCAGACGGCAACGCTACCTCGCTGGTGCTGCCGTCGCACAATGGCCGACGCGGCCCCGCCTGTTTTGCGGAAGTGCCGCACTTCCGCAAAATCGCGGGTGCAGTGGAGGGGTTAAGATAGCACCAAATGCCGCAGTTTGCTTTTTCTCAGCGCTAACCAGTAAGTAACTTGATTTGCTTGGTCAAAATTCACCCATGCTCAACGTATTGTTATCGATAGGGGAAACCGCGTAGCTTGCCATACTCAGATGTATTTACTAAGAGAGGCGACTGCAGTGCACTCTCCGTGGGCTGTACATGTGCATTCTTTCTTGTAAATGGATATGTCACAACTTGATCTCATCACGAGGGAGACCCAAATGACGGTGTGTTACAATAGCTTTTACCACAAGTATTATAGCTCACAGGACAAAAGAAAGAAGCTGCTTTTAGATATCACGTGACGTGTTAACAATCGCTCTGTGTTTAGCTGTGCTGTATCCGGGATTGTCAAGACACGTCGGGTCATCTGAGAGTGATGCATTAGGTAAAGAGACATTTTATGAGGCGGACATGTGGGTTAGACGCGAAGTCATCCGTCTGGAGGGTGACAGCTTTTTCCCGATCGCGCCGACAAATATAAGAATGATGTACACCATGTGCTCTTACACCAAACACATCTTTTTATATCGTCTTGTTTGAAATGTGTTTTTGTAATGATAGCAATGTGTTTTACTTCATGCAAGCAGTGTTTCATGGAGTGCTCTGTCTAGTGGGAGCTCGGGGGAAACACCCATCACAACGAAGTGATCAGTTCGCTAGGACATTACAACGCAATTAGAACATCGCAATAACGTTTACATCGCAAGGCACAGCAACGCTTAAACGTTTACATCGTAAGACATAGCAAAGTAAGCCTCAACAACGCAACTTTACATCGTAATGTTGCGTTTACATCGTAAACGTTAATGCGATGTTCAAATTGACTGCATTGTATACATTCGCGCTGCTGCCTGTACAAGCAATGTCTTCTTTGGCTGTTCTGATTGAATCATATATCAGCGTTCAAATCCCTCACACATCTCCACATGCGTTTTCATGTAGAAAACTTAAACATAAAACATCGCCTATTGACTCTGGGCTTTTATAACTTGCATTGTAATCATTGGTTTTCATTGCTCATCATCAATAGGTCAAATACATAGGCTTGATTGAGTGTCCTTGCTTCTGCCTGAGTTTTGAGCAGCTATTATTTTTTCGTCCATCATCCTCATCTCAGTGCTTGCATATTAAGGCTCGATACATCGAGACAGTAACCTTTGAAAGAATATCTGTAGAAAGACTTTCACAAGAGGACATGACAGTGGGATAGGAGGTGGTGTAACGACCACAACTGCCGATTTAGGCGCTGTGGGACCAGGTTCAAATCTCGGCGTCAGCTCAACATCCTGTGATTCTGTGCAATTAACTTAATCTCCCTGTGCCTGCCGAATGTGTCCTTGTCTCTCTCTCTACCTCTCTCTCTCTCTCTCTCTCTACACCCTCTCTCTCTACACCCCTCTCTCTCCACACCCCTCTCTCTCTCTCTACCTCTCTCTCAACCTCTCTTCACCTCCTTCTCTACCTCTACCTCTCCACCTCTACCTCTCTACCTCTACCTCTCTACCCCTCTACCTCTCTACCCCTCTACCTCTCTACCCCTCTACCTCTCTACCCCTCTACCTCTCTACCTCTCTACCTCTCTCTCTCTCTACCTCTCTCCCTCTCCCTCTCACCTCTCCCCCTCTACCTCTCTCAAAGATGGCTGCGTCTATGTGGGATGCGGTGGACTAAATGGCAGCCGGAGCTGATAGCACTGCTTGTCCTTTAAAAATAAAAAATAAAAAGCATTGGCATAGACAATAGGTCTCCCTTTTGGGGCCTTATAAGTGTTTAGTTATCCAGTACAATATCCTTGGTGCAACAACATCAAGTGTTGCATGGCTAAACACTTATTAGGTCCCAAAGGCAAGACCTATTAGCTATGCCAGTGCTTGTTTGTTTTGTTGTGCTACTGTGATTGCCACCTCTTATTTCATTTTACTTTTTCAACTTTCCGGATTTTTGTCTGTAACGTGTACGTTTGTAAATCTCCTTATGTAACACACTTGATTCTATTTTAAAGTGAACTAACACTTTTGGGTAAAGTCTGTGCTATATAAAATTGCATGAATAAATAGTTTGTTAAGTGCAGGCCTGGTGAGGCACATATGAGGCGTCAACAACCCGCCTGATGGCGGTGAGTTCAGTGAGGCCCCCTCGGAGGCAGAACATGACGACTGTGCGGACCAATGCACATGGGCGGGCCGCGGAGCCATATCATAACTGTCGGCGGTCATTGCACCTCCACTCATCTAGTGGTGCCTGCCTTTGCTGGAAATCCCCAATATCCATTGTGGTCATCCCCAGGCTTGTGAAGCCCTAAACGATCTCCGATGGAACAGAGAACTCTATGGCGGGATTGAGAGTGGCGGAATTGTGGAACTATTAACGCTTTGAATCTTTGGGATATTTTCCCTATTTGCTGCCTTCAAGCCTCGAGTGACAATGGTTGGATCGGCTGCAGGGCCAGCGGACTATCGGCGAGTAGGGGGTCCCAATTGAACTGCGGGTGCTTTAAGACTGCTGGGTGATTCCAAACTGCAGCCCCCCTTTCCTTAGATGACCTGCTGCTTGAGGCCACAATATTAACACGCTTGGCTGGGGACTTACATTGGGTCCATATTATACGAACCGCTGTGGATTGTGCTGGGATCCCATGCCATGAACCAACTTATATACCTGGCCCTACGTTATTTCAATTGTGCATCACAGTGATTGGCCCTCCCCTTCACAAATCCATTGCCCTACATGGACTTAGAGGTGCTGAACTATAAAAGCAGTGGGGGATTGAGGCAGCAGGTCTTCATTCCGACTACCATTCGACACAGAATGGCTGATTCCCACCAACAGGTTCCTAAAGAGCCATTTTGGGATGATCCTTGACTACGCTATAGGAGTTGCGGGCTTAACTCCTGATGCAACCTGCCTCCAGCCTTGATACTGGTCGCAGACACTGGAAGAGGCACACAGTTGGGAAAACAGACAGGCTGCACCTGACTACCTTGGTAAAGAGTTTCCCTGGCTGGCAGCGGCAACTACCTCAGTTCCCCTCTTGCACACAAATAATTCCGATCCCCAGCAGAGATGACTGGGGACAAGGGTGCCCGGGTGGCACATCAAACATAACTAGATCAGTATGCACTTACCCGATAGGGTGTGAATAAAACTGGAGGGGAAGAAACCCAAAGTCCTGCTGACCAACCTCCGAACGACAGTGAGACACTCACACTTAAAGACATTATGGCAGTTATTCAGGGTGTCCGGGGATCCCTGGGTACAAAAATGGTTACGGTCTCCACGAGGTCACACGATTGAAGGACACAGAGAACTCGCTCAAGACCCTCCAGTCATAAACTGCGACCCTTACGAAGCAAGTCAAAGAGCTGTGCACTACCACAGAGGTCTTGAGGGGGCAAAATGGAGGAATATGAAGGGGGAATCAATGAGAAACAACGTTCACATAGTTGGAGTCCCTGAAAAGGCAGAAGGAACAGATTGTGGCCCTTTCCTTTAAAGACCATATTCTGAAGGCACTATAGCCCAAGGTTTATCCAATTACTTTTCTCATGAACAAACTCAAAGGGTCCCGGGGTTCTGCCCAAGCCTGGGCCACCACCACATACAATTATAGTGAGAATTCTTAACTTCAGAGATTATCCTCCAGATGGCTATTCAGACTTCATGCTCTGTATCCAGAGACTGTGTCTCGGTTTTGCTGAAGTTAAATGAGCCCCACTAGAGCAACCCCTAAAATACTCCAAGATGTTCCCAGTTCAATCGCAGATAGTAGCAAAAGGAAAGACCTGGCATTTTACAGCCCCAGAGGTAGCGTGGCACTAGTTGGAGGAGCGCGACCACGCAATCAATTTCATCAACAGCAATTTGAACATGACCCCTTGGACCATAGCGAAAACATTGATTAACTGCATGAGAGCCAAATATCACTACAACAACAGACTGCTGGGACAGCAGCTCACCATCATTAGCACTGATTTAATGGCGCTGGGTGAACTTGATGTTTCTCTAGACCGCAACTGTCCTATATATTCACACTACGACGGAGCAACTTCCTTTACTTGGGGGCTGACTGCTACAACAGCCAAGAACATTTCTGAAACCAGACCACGCTGATGTCATTTGGTAACACATAAGCTTTCTGGGGAGAGGTGGGGGTATTGCGTGTGGCAGCCACTGTCTTCTACTGTTTTAGTATTGATTTGGGGTGCAGGCACTCTGCAATGTTTGGGGGGCTGGCAGTTTTGAGTCTGCTGTGCAGGGACCTCGGGGTGGGTTTGTTCTGGGGATTCTTATTTGTGACTGTTGTTATTTTTTGGTTTGAAAGTTCAGTTGTTTTGTGCAACACTGGCATTGCCAATTCACTCAAGCATACACATAGTATCCTCACACTCCGCCCCAGGTTTAATATTGGGTTAAGTAGATCGACATCCCTCTACGACTCCGCAAACCCGTTGAAGACTGCCCTGACACATCAGCCACAAAGCTATTGTCCTAGAATATGAATTGCCTGAGGGACACAATCAAAAGGGGGCTTGTCTTGCAGTATATCAAGCACCTCATGTAGTGCTCCTTTAGGAGACTCATATGCTGGGTACTATCGATCGTGCTCTAGATCAATGGCAATACAAAATGGATGCCCAAGCGGGATAGTCGGTTGGCTCCAGGGATGTGGGTATTCTAACACTAAAGTCACTTTCACCTATTGTTCAGAGGGTTTGGCCATATACACATGGTAGATATGTTGCCCTTACTGGGAGATGGGAGTGAGTAACACTCAACATCTGTTCAGATTATGTCCCACCCTCTCTTCATGACCTTGTATTCCCTGAAACGATTGCCCTGCTTCTCCGGAACACTGTTGTTGGGTGGCGGGGAGGGGAGGGGGGCTGGGGGGTTAAAGGTTTCTTCAACATGCCTTTATGTGACCAAAAAGACCAATGGCCCCTCAAACCAACAGGTTCTTCTCGCCGATCAATGGCCAATTTCTTGCCGGTCCTGGGCCAGACTGATATATGGCGTGTGTATAACGCCAGGGACCCGACAATCCATATTCTACTTAGGAGCACATGTCAGATTTTTTGTATAGACTATCCCTTTACCCTCACACACCAAATGCAGTACTATTAAGGGGCCCTACTTTTGTCACGAGGGATAAAAGACCATTAACCTACATGGGCTGAGTTTGCTCTACACAGAGGCTCAGTCCATTGAGACATAGTGCTTAGTCCCTGGTATCTTATGGAACCTCATATTAGAGGGGGGGCTTCTTACTACAACAGGGCCATATTTTTCCACCAATGAGAAATCGGTAGACTCTGCTCAAACACTATGGAAGGCGTGTAAAACTAATAAAAGGGCAAAGCCTCTCCCTGATTGTGGGTCATAAACAAGATAAGAGGACTAAAATGGAAAGACTAGAGAAAGAAATTCAGACATTAGAACACAACTTAATTAGTCAAAAGTGTACTGATACTAAGCATGTCCTATACCTTAAAGAAAAAGAATACAAAGATCGGCAACTGATGCGGCCAAGGAGTGTCACAGAGCCACACAACACAGCCTCTACAAGGTGGGCTATAAGGCGAGTAAAAGCCTGGCATGGTTAGACCAAAGAGATCAAACAGACGATAATGTCCCCGTAAGGGACAAACAAGGAATAACTAACGCCTTTGCCACCTATTATGCTCAGCTCCATTCTACAGCAGTTTCTGCCATGGCGCAGGAGTACAAGAAACTGACCAATATTTGCTTACCCAGACTCCGGCTACTGATAAAGCCCTACTTCATGAGGAGATAACAAAGGATGAAATAGTGACAATCATACACAACTTAAACTCTGCTAAGGCTCTTGATCACAACGGACTGCCGATTGAACTGTATAAGCCACCGGCCCGAAACTTGCCCCCCACCTCCTCCTCATGTATAAAGAAAGTCGCCAGCCCAGAGTGCTTCCCGGAGATCAAAGGTTGGCCTCCATAGTGGTCATTCACGAGGTTGGTAAGCCTCCTGATGAATGCTCTTCATCCCAACCAATATCTCTCCTCAATGCAGAGGTTAAAATCCTGGTTAGCGTGTTGGCCTACCACTTAATAAAAGTGATAACAACATTGGTCCATCTGGATCCATTTGGTTTTTTTCCCAACAGAAGTACATCCCACGATCTGAGGCGCCTTTATGGCATACTGAGTCAGGCAGGTAACCTCCAAGAAAGTGCGATGATAATCTCGCTTGACGCCAAGATGTTATTTTAAACTGTGGAGTGGGCATATATGTTTGAAGTACTAGCTAGGTTGGGTTTAAGGCCCATGCTTCCTGAAGTGGATACGCCTCTTATATTCTTGTCCGTTAGCTCAAGTGAAGGTCAATGTAGGAAGATCGCAGGTATTCGAACTTCAAAGAAGCATACAACAACGATACCCTGTGTCACCACTAATATTCGAACTAGTGCTAGAGCGTCTTGCGGCCTGAGTTCAACATGACCCTTGGTATGCAGTCTACGCTGGACGGATGACTGGGAAGACAAAATATCGTTGTTCTCAGACAATGTGCTGCTCTATGTTCCAGGCCCGTATTTTACACCTGACAGACTCATGCAGATATTCTCTTCATTTGACCGGGACTCGGGTTACACAATAAATTTACATGAATCTTTAAATTAGAACCTGAAAGGCCCAACACCGCAACTGCCCTGTGACTGTGAGGCAATTATAGCCATAGGGGTTCCAGTATTTCAGAATACATATCACAACTGACCCAAACTTGTTTTTTGACAAAATCCTATCACCTCCACTAGTCAGACTGAAGAATCATGTCCGGGCACTGGAGGTTCGTGCCACTCCTCAGTAGATCCGAATTATTTAAGATGAGGCCCCTACCCCGTTCCCTCTACGCTCTACACAACATGCTCTATGGGGCTCACAATATTTCAAGACACCGGAGGGCGAACTCCGGACACAGGTCTGGGATGAGGGTCAAGCCCGCGTAGCACTACGCAAACTCACGAGGGGGTGCTATGATGGAGAGATCGCCCTTATTGATATCCAGAAATACTACTGGGCAGTGCAACGACTACCATAAATAGCTGGTTTTCCAGCCATTAGATGAGTCTGCGTGCCGAATGGACAAACTGATGATGCAACCGAGGGGACAAATAAGTGTTCTTTATGGAGCTATTTGAATGCACAAAGTCCAAAATCAGACAACAGTGGTGATACACTTCTGGCATACAGCCATGAGGGCACTGGGCTGGATAGACAGGATCACACAAGTAACACCCCTCTGGGCTATTGCAGATTTGGGCTCCCTGGTAACACAATCAGGTTTTGACAAGTGGGATCTTATTGGCTTCTCTCATGTTGGAGATTTATGGGCTCAAGGGGATGTCATCCGATTCATAGACCTACACTGAAATTGCAAATTGGTGCCCTCTAAGACCTTTCGTTACCTGCAAATAAAGCATGCACCTAGAGCGGCGTTACCGAAGGGGACGAAACACCCTGATTCCCCGCCCCTGGAAGACAGACTGCTAGATGAATATATGCCATGCAAAGCCACATCACTGATGTATAAAAAGTTGATCAACAACATCCCTGATGCCCTGCTACATTTAAGGGACTGATGGCCTCAGGATTTAGAAGGCCTCGACAAGAGTGGTCGGAGGCCTTAGTATCCACAAGAGAGGTGGCCATATGGGCAGGGTTTCGCCTTGTCCAACCAAAAATACTACACCACTCCTACTATGCACAACACACTATGTTCAAGATGGGTAAAGCAATTGTTTAGGATTGTAGGCGCGGCTGTGGACAAATTGGCACCTTTTATCACACTGCATGGGACTGCCCGCTGATACAATTGGGACTTGATTGGGAAATGTATATGTCCCCTTTGCAGTACCAATGTTACTATCTCTGCTAAATAGTGTTTACTCAATATTTGGGGAAACCAGATCTCAATCGCATGGAGCGAATATGGGTTACATTGGGGCTGGGCATAGCCAAAAGGAACATTGCACATCTCTGGGGGCAGAACAGATACTGCAACGGTTGGATTGGCAGAGAGACTTGGACTGGTGTATGCTGGCGGTGAAATGGGATCAAATTTGGGAAATTTGGAATGGATATCGAGGTTTTGTCTGAGATTTTTTTGCTCCGGATTCTTTGAAAACATCCAAGTCAGAAAATTTGTGATCAAACTCAATTATTGTCAGTACAGTGGGGAGGGGAGGAGATTATGTATGCTGAGATGGTATTTAAGTTGCTAATCATGTTGATGCATGACCATGTTTTATCTGTGTTTCTTATTACACTGTCAAAAAGAGTTCTAAAAATAAACAGCAGTATTCCTGACTATGATGAGGACCGGTCTTTACTGGTGAGATACCAGTTAGAGCATTTCGCACCAGTCTGGGAAACATCAATTTCCAATGCTTGGGTGCTTACAGTGGTAAACAGAGGGTGCAAGATAGAATTTTCGGCTCCGCCTCGACCAATGGGAACCATATTTACACTTTGCCCAGCAGACTTGACCAGGAGAGAGTCTATGTGGGATTCTGTTCAAACTCTGTTGGTGAAGGAGGCAATAGCATCTGTCCTTACAGAGGAGGAAGGCTAAGGGTCCCTTTCAAGATGGAGATGGAAGGGAGACTTCTTAATCATAGTTGATTAGGAGGATGTCTGTCTCTATGTTCCAATGTGCCAACATCATCAAACATTCCTCCGTTTTTTCCGTGAAGTCATCATTTCCCTTTGTCCCCAACACCATAAAGTTTGCCCAAATTTGCAGCCAGTTTGGGATCCCTCTCCTGAACTTTTTTACTTCGCAACAACTAAGTACCAATTTATTTTCTCGGTTTCCCGCTTCAGGGTCCTTGGGCGTGGATGCTCTCTCTATACTCTGGCCTCCTGATTTCCTATATGCCTTTCCATCAGTTCTATTAACTCCCCAAACATTGCTAACAATCAAGAAGGAGAGGGCAGCGGTCCCAGTGGTGGTACCATTCTGGCCTCGCACAGCTTGATTCTCTTGGTTGAAGGAGATGTCCATTCAGCCTTGTTGGAGGATCCCCTGGTCTCCCACTCAACTTGGGGACCGGGGGTATCTGCTTCTGGCTCGACTCTCTCTCTAGGTCTGAAAGTTGTAAGAGTAGGACTGCAAAGTAAAGGAATCCCAAAATAATTCGCTGAGGCAATCCAGAGTTCTCATTCGTCCCTAGACACAGTTCTAACCATTGGAGGAATGTTGAGCTGTGGTGCTTAGGGCACTCAGTTTCTTTGTTAGATTGTAATATTTCCACGGTTTTCCAATTTCTTCAAGATGGCAATAAGAAACTGCAAATTACTCTTTCTGAGCACAATGGGCAGCCAGTCGGGCATTTTAGGTATCAGATGGGCTGCTTCTTCAAAATGAGGACCTGGTAGTCAGGATCATGAAATGTTTTACCATTTCTAGACAACAGGTTAAACCTATGCAGCTCTTTGGAATCTGCCCCCCCTAGTGTTATAGGCAATACATGGTGTTTTTTTTAGATTTTACTCTTTTTTATTAACAGTTTCATTGTACATACATTTGTAGCTCTGCCATTTAATACACTTGAAAGAAGGAAGTATTGACAAGACTCTAATGCTTGCAGTTCTGACATGTCCTTCGCTTACATTATGCTTCACCCCGATTATACGAGTCAGTACGTTTGCTAAAGTATAAGTAGACCTAACTAGAGGAGGGTGAGCACTGGCCCCCGACACAAAACACAAACTCCCTCACTCCCCCACCCTCCCCACTGGTATGCAGTTTTCTCTTTCCCGGTTAACTTCTTCACGAGCTTGGGCTCTGTGCCTTCACTGTGCCTCCGAATTATCTTCCGTTGCTGTTAGTCGAAGGAGGCAGAGGTATTTGGGGCACATAATCTCATTAAATTCGTAGGACAGTAAGGAGAGAAGGGGTTTCCACACCTCCCTGTAACTGGACACCCTACCCGAAAGAGAAGCCTGAATGCGTTCCATCCCCAAAATATACCACAATTTATAGAGCCACCCCGTTTGAGTGGATTCCGTTGGCGTGCCCTACAACGTTATTATGTTTTGAAGAGCCGCCCCCAGTGCTAAGCCCATCTGCTTTCCTTTGCGGGACTTCAGTGGGAAGGTAAGGGAATTGGGCAAACCTAAAACCACATAGCTCTGGAATCTCGGAATCTACGTCTCAAAGTGCCCGTCAATTTCATCTAGAATCTTCGGCCAGTACTTAGATAGAATCGGGCAGTCCCATAACAAATGGAGTAGAGTCTCTTCCCCCCGCATCCTCGCCAGCAAGTTGGGCTGCCTTCCGGGTTCATAATCAATAGAGAATGGACACTTGTAACCACGTTACAAATGGATTTTTTGGATCACCCTCATAAACGCTATGTATATTATGCGGTTTATATCGTTTTTCCGCCCCACATATGCGTTATGGCATTATCATCGGGTGTTCCAAATTTGTGCAATATGCCAGCCTCAAGCCCGAGGCAATCTCTGGTGTAGCGTGGTAGTGTCCAGAGATATAAGTGTACCCCCCAAAAAGTGGAAGGATGTATTCCATAAAACCGAAATTTCTCCTGTTTTAAACTTTAATTGTCAAGAGAGAATTTTCGTAGTTAAAAACAAGGGGTATAATGGAAGATCGTGTTAATGGATCTCTTTATATCACTTCCGAGAAAGTCGACATGTTTCTGTCCCATCATGCCCAGCCAGGTCTAAGGGACATTCGTCAGGACAAACACACAAAGTTAAAAATGATTCACACAATTTGTGTTGGATAAAGTGGTTTTTCTTCCCACTCTGCCTCCAAATAGGTATGTTCTACCTGAAATGGATGTGACAACGTATCAACAGGGGCACAGGGCTCTCTGGTCCTAAGCCGCACTTCGGAACTGCTCCGCGTCTGTTGCTGATTCAGAAAAGGGGGTGGTGATGAACAGAGTGCCTGAATTAAGCAGACCACTCTTACCCAGTCCAAAGATCAGGGCTTGATCCATCACCGTTTTTTAGCTCACTGCACCATCCCAGCTCAGAACTTGGCTATATGCAAATTAGTCTGTTCCTGTCCCAGTGCATGATGGGAACAGGGCAAACCAAACTACCAAGCCAATTCTTATACTGGGAAGGAAACAAGCTTCCGGGGACCGGTTTCTGCCATTTCAGGCGTCGTCGGCCCGGCTTGCTTGAATCCTGATGGTGCAATGAGCAAGGGACTCACATCCGAGTATACCCTTCCACGCATATGGTGGACAAAATGATTCAGAAAAGGGGGTGGTGATGAACAGAGTGCCTGAATTAAGCAGACCACTCTTACCCAGTCCAAAGATCAGGGCTTGATCCATCACCGTTTTTTAGCTCACTGCACCATCCCAGCTCAGAACTTGGCTATATGCAAATTAGTCTGTTCCTGTCCCAGTTTTTGGCCACTATAGGTGTGGCAGGGTATACTCAGACATGAGTCCCTTGCTCACTGCTCCATCAGGATTCAAGCAAGCCGGGCCGACGAGGCTGAAATGCCAGAAACCGGTCCCCGGTAGCGTGTCTCCTTTCTGGTGAAGAATTGGCTTGGTAGTTTGGTATGCCCTGTTCCCATGATGCACTGGGCCAGGGACAGACTAATTTGACTCTGTTCATCACCACCCCCTTTTCTGAATCGTTTTTGGCCACTATAGGTGTGGCGGGGTATACTCAGACATGAGTCCCTTGCTCACTGCTCCATCAGGATTCAAGCAAGCCGGGCCGACGAGGCTGAAATGCCAGAAACCGGTCCCCGGTAGCTTGTCTCCTTTCTGGTGAAGAATTGGCTTGGTAGTTTGGTCTGCCCTGTTCCCATGATGCACTGGGCCAGGGACAGACTAATTTGCATATAGCCAGGTTCTGAGCTGGGATGGGGCAGTGAGCTAAATAACGGTGATGGATCAAGCCCTGATCTTTGGACTGATCTTTGGACTGGGTAAGAGTGGTCTGCTTAATTCAGACACTCTGTTCATCACCACCCCCTTTTCTGAATTGTTTTTGGCCACTATAGGTGTGGCAGGGTATACTCAGACATGAGTCCCTTGCTCACTGCTCCATCAGGATTCAAGCAAGCCGGGCCGACGAGGCTGAAATGCCAGAAACCGGTCCCCGGTAGATTGTCTCCTTTCTGGTGAAGAATTGGCTTGGTAGTTTGGTCTGCCCTGATCCCATGATGCACTGGGCCAGGGACAGACTAATTTGCATATAGCCAGGTTCTGAGCTGGGATGGGGCAGTGAGCTAAATAACGGTGATGGATCAAGCCCTGATCTTTGGACTGGGTAAGAGTGGTCTGCTTAATTCAGACACTCTGTTCATCACCACCCCCTTTTCTGAACCGCGTCTGTTGCTGGCTTTGCCCCCGGACCTGGTAAGAAAAACCACTTTATCCCACACAAATGGTTACAAGTGTCCATTCTCTATTGATTATAAATACTGAATTGGGGATTTGAATGGACAATTTAATTCCTCCTCCCTACTTTGATTGTTATTGCCTTCCGGGTTCCCCTGATTCAGGCGCACTGGTGTCAAGTACCAGTATGTAACTATCTTAAACGCGGTTTCCTTACTGGCGGTGTTCCTCGCTGTGTGTTTGGTCCTGTAATAAATGTCTCCCCAGTCCTACCTCATCAATTCCCTACCTAATTCTCTCGTCCACCGCCTCTGACTGGGGGTCGGCTCAGTGGGGGCTGGCTTGCGGAGCATGTTATATATTTCAGAGATCAACCTATTGTTCGATGTCTTTGTGACCAGCCATTTTCCATACTTCGTCAGCTTTCTGTTTACCTTGGGGTGTATGTCTGGGTGTAGAAGCCAGTGTCGCACCTGTGTGTAGCGATACCATTCTGTCTCTGGAAGCGTGTAATCATGCCTCACTTGCGTAAAGGGAATAATCCCGTCTATATCAAACAGGTGGCCTGCTGCTTTAGAAGGTGTGGCTTGCCATGCTAGAAAAGCCTTGACATCCATACCCAGTGAGAATTCCTTATTCTCGAATAAAGGCATCATCGGGGAGGGAAATGACATAAGCTTCTTTTCCGTGGCCACCCCTTCCCAAGCGTCCAGCACCGCCCTAGTAATGGGGGAGCCCCTTAAGCCCTGCGACCTATCGGCCTTTTTCAGGAAGGGCACCTTCCACAGAGAGATCTGGGCCAAAGCTCTATCTTGGAAGAGTCAGCGCTTCTCGACTCCACTCCACTATCTCAATTGAGATGCTCTATAGAACTCTTTAAGGTTCGGATCCCCGGCCTTCCCTCCTATGCCCTCAAGTAGCTTAATTCCCGGTGCTTGCGTGGTCTCGCTCCTGCCCATACAAATTGAAAATTCTCCTTCTGTAAGGTCTTAAGTGTCCCTCTCTGTGGCTTGGCCAGTAGCGTCTGAAACAAGTATAACGCCTTCGGAAGGATCAACATCTTTATTGCAGCCACTCGGTCCATTAACAACAATTGGTGTCGCCGCCACGCTAGCAGATCTTTCGTGATCTGTCTAGTGATTTTTCATAATTTGTGGTAATCGTTTGTTGGACCGATGGAGCTAGCTCGATCCCTAGCTAGGGGATCAACTTCGGAACTTGGATCCCCACGAACAGATCTTCCCCCAGCCTTGAGCCCGACTGGGCATCGGCTAGGTTTAGAACTTGCAATTTCCAAACGTTAACATTAAACCCAGATACCCTTCCAAATATCTCCAGCTCTCCAAGGAACGCCGGAACTGACCTCCCTGGAGCCTTGAGTGAGGCCAGAAGGTCATCCGCATACAGACTTATGGTATGCCTCTCCCCGCCAAAGGGTATGCCTGTGACGTCCGGATTGTCTCGTACCCTCTGTGCCAGCTGCTTGATGTATAGAGCAAACAGGAGGGGCAACAAGGGGCACCCCTGCCTGGTGCCCCGTCGAATTGGGAAAGGACAAGACGAAATCCCGTTGACCCTAATAGAGGCGGTGGAAGAGCTATAACAGCTCGCGATCCATGCTCTAAAGCGTTCCCCTATCCCGAAGTGAACCAGCGTGCGTTCTAAGAAACCCCAGTCAACTCAAACGCTTCGACCATCAACAGTAATGCGTCCATATTCGTGCGGTGGGGCTTCTCTATCAGGTGAAGGATCCATTTTGTGTTGTCCCCTCCTTGGCCATTCTGTATGAACCTCGAATGCTCTGGTTCTATTATTCCGGGAATCACTGGACCCAGTCTCGCCGCCAGAATTCCCGTGAACAGTTTGAGATCCACATTCAAGAGGGACACTGGGCGATACGAGCTGCACTTTGTCTTGTCCTTCCCTGGCTTAGGGAGGACCACTATAGATGCTGTCAACATATCAGAAGGAATCAAGCCCGACCCCACAAATGAATTAAACAACCGTGTCAAGATTGGTGTGAACAGGTGGCAAAAGGACTTATAAAAACCCCAGGAGAAGCCATCCGGCTCCAGTGACTTAAGAGGTTTAAGACTTGCTATCGCCCCTATCACATCCTCTAACCGGATCAGAGAGCCCAGCGACTCTGCCCGGTCCTTAATTAGCGCTGCCGTCTGCACCCCTTGTAAGTAGGATGTCGCCAAGCTATCCAATATTTCCTCTTTGGAGTATAAGTCTATCTAAAAGTCCCAGAATGCCCGTGCTATGTCCTCGCCGTCTGTTAGAGTCTCCCCACTGTCAGTCTCTATAGTCTGCACCCTCGTCTGCTGGTTTCATGCCCTTAGTTTACTTGCTAGCATTCGTCCCGTCTTGTCTCCGCAGCTATAGTAAGAGTGCTTTAGCCTCAGTGCTGCGTATTCCGCCCTGTCTAAGTCCAGCCCCACCAGTTGTGTTCAAACTGCCTTTAACTGCCGCCAGACCCTTGGTTCCCTTGTCTGGCTATGTACTCTTTCCAATTCCAACACCTGTGCTGAAAGCTCCGCCCTTTTTTCTTTAGGCTCCTTATTCTCCGCTGCAGAGATCGCTATTAATTCCCCTCTCGCTACCGCTTTCAGGGCTCCCCATATTGAGGCTGTTAGGGTGTCTGGGACGTCGTTCACTTCGTGATACCCATGGATGCACTTGGTAAGTTGTGCTTTCACCCCGTCTTTGTGGAGCATTGTTTCCCTCAGTCGTCAGCCCCCTTTTGTTCTCCGTTGCGGTGGCACCTGCCCAGAGACCATCACGGCATTGTAATCGGACAATGTCGCTGGGCAAATGTCCACTTCCCCTACCATATGATTGATCTCTATTGTTCCCAGCAAGTAATCCAAGGGTGCATGAGTCTTGTGTGTGTGCAATATGAAAATTGCAATGTGTGTGGATGAGCCTCCCTCCATAGATCCACCAATCCCAGGGAGAGCAGCCACTCTCTGCCTTCCTGTGATACCTCACCCATCTGTGAATATCGTTAACCTGACCTGTCTTGTGTCTCAGCCTTCGCTATGTTCTGATCCCCCACTACGATCGTCTTACGTTCTTGACTGTGCATGACCTCCGTAAGAGCCGATCTCAAAAAATGTTCTTGACCGGTGTTAGGTCTGTAGATGGAGCCTATCAAAGAGTTGTGTCCCCCCAATCCGGAATACGTGAGCCAGTAGTCTTCCTTTGATCTCGACCACCTTCTCCCCCACTGTCCCCCTTAAACCTTTTAGCCAGCAAGATGGCCACCCCCGCTTTTTGTATCCGATGTAGATGAAAATAATTGTTGTGGAAAGACTCTGGATCTCAATCTATGCCAATCTTTGGCAAGGAGATGCGTCTCCCGAAGGAGGCATATATCCGCCTCCCAATTTTCCAGATAAGAAAGGATGGACCTCCGTTTGATGGGATTATTAAGGCCTCTCACAATGAGAGTGAGAATCTTCATCGTGGGCTGGGCCATTACTCCCTGTGGGGTGTGTAACTTTGTTGGCATGTCCCTGCACCTGTGCGCTCCTCCTTCCCCCCCACCCTGTTGCCCCACCCTTCGGTATCTAGTGCCTGACTCTTTCCACTCCATGTCAATGAACTGCATACCAGTGTCCCCCCCCTCTCCCTAACCCAAACTGTGAGCCCTCGTGATCCCCATATTGTCCAGAGTCCGCCAAACATGTTCGCCTGCCCTTGTTATTCAGAAAGGTTGGGAGCATCCTGTGCCCAAAACCCCCCTCACCTTCCCGCTCCCGTCAGGTAGATCTGCCATACCCCCAGCCCTGCGTATGTCACTTATCTGTTCCTCAATCGTCTGTGGTATCCGCATTAGGGGATGTCCCTCTAAACCATGGGTACTCACAAACTTTCTCTCGGGCCAAATTTACAGTGTGGTTTGTGACCGAGGACCGTACAGCTGGGGGCGGGGTCAGTGGGGGGCAGGGCTAGAGGAAAAAAAAATCACTACCGTGAGGCTAAATATATGGTACAGTGTAAACGTTTCGCTTAAGATTATAGGGCAAAACTAAGATAACCCCGGGTTTGATTTGCAATCTTAGGAGTGACACTAAAGGCAAAGGTTTTAGTTATTATTAATAGAAATCACAAAATGTTAGTATTAAGCCACAACTAGCCATATGTCAAGCCCATGAATGTCTAACACACACTGTTAATTCATGCATGTACGGCTTATTTAATGGAACACTGTATTTAAATATCAATAAGGGGGAGAATAAGCACACTTGAATTAAAAAATGTGTCCAGAGAGGAAGGTCTTCAGTAGTGTTTATCCTCAATTATCTCCAGTTACATCATCATCAATGTAGTCATCATTATTTCAAGTCTCACACATCATCGGCACCTTTCTTCAGATCTCCAGTTGTATTTTGATTAACAGACCTGATAAAATTGCAAAGGAATGCACTACGTCATGATTATTAATCAATTTCACTACCACTGACCAGTTTTACTGGCATTAAGGAAGTTCAATGGAGTTTAGCAAATGCTAGCTATTCAAACTCACAGGCAGCATCCCCTCCAGTGCTCACATGGACTCCCTGTAGTACGATTGTGGAAGGCACGGTCACCCTCAAACCAACCACCAATCGTAAACATCAATCATTTGAGACCTGCTATAAAGATAAGTTGTTTTCTTTAAAACATAAGAGAAATGGCCAACATTAGTTTCTTTAATGATGAAATCTCCTACCAAGGCCTGCAACTGGCACGATTTGGTTTAAAGCCCGGTTCTCTGAAACATCAATGACGCACTTAACAGCAGCAGGAATTTCGGATGAAAAGGAAGGATTTTCAATATACAAAAGTTGGCATTCAGGGCACTATGTTTTCACCCACATTGAGCCCAGTCACCTGCGTGGTCTGAGAAGCTCTGCATATTTCCTTCTCAAACCAGACACGTACTCGTGTAGACCTGTTCAGCGTGTGTGCGCCTTGCACACGTCTGTGGGCTCTTCCTGTAATGATGAGAGGACATTAGTATGTCCTAGTGCTGAAGGAACTGCAACATGGCTTGGTTCTGAATGAGCGCGTGCTCGGCCCTCGTGCTGCGCCAGTTACCGCAAGTAGGGAGTGCAGTCACATCTTCCAATGCACTTCTCGGCATGTGCTCGTGCGCACAGAAGGGGGCCAATTAAACGAAGCTGTTTATAGTGCATGAGCATACATACAGCATTAGAACACAGGGAAATAAAAGGATGAATTCCTTACAAGCCAAGCGCAAAATTATGTGATTCTTTGAAAATACAAGCAGGGGGACAAAAACAGAGCTCTCCAGAGGCGGCCTTTTGTATGATACTGAATTTAACCCCTTCCATGCTGATGACGAGCTCAGCTCGTCATCAGCGTTACCTGCCGTACGCTGATGACGAGCTGAGCTCGTCATGTAACGCGGTAATTTAAAAAATGCCGCACACAGCGGGAAAAGCCGCCGCACGCATGCGGTTAAGGAACAGGCTTTTTTTCGCCGTGGCTCGTTTTTCTTGAAAACTAGGGAACAGCACATGCTGGTCCACTAAAAGTCAGCCGATGCCATGCTGCAGTGAAGATTCTCCGGGTCTGCGGGCGGACAGGACGTTGTCACCAAGGACACAGGAAGCTCCCCAAAAGGTCCTTTAAAAGTCAGCTGTAAAGGGCCTGTGCTTCCCGCCGTGTGCCGTGTGTGACGTCAGAAAGGCGGCGGGCCCAGAGACAAGCAGTAAACAGAGATGGCCGCAGGAGCAAACATAGTGAATGCGTATTGAATACGTATTCACTACGTTTGCTCCTGCGGCCATCTACTCTGCTTACTTACAGAAAGGAACGGGCATATGGCAACAAGGTCCGCGGGCCGCCAGTGAAGGCCGGCCGGGCCGCTGGCGGCCCGCGGGTCGTACTATGAGTACCAGTGCCCTAGACAATGTCTCTAACACTGCTGGTCTCTCCTGCACCATAGTCGTGGGATTGGGTTTCGCCGCTCTCTCTGTGCTTCGCCTTCCGGTGACCTTGTGCCATCTCTCCATGGGGGCCTTGCTCTGTCTAGTCTCAGCCTCCCCTTGCTGTGGGTTCTTGATGCCCAACACTTGGCAGGTGTCCTGTAGGGAGCGAAGTTGGTGTCCCCATGAGTACGGCACCCCCTGGTTCTGGAGAGGTGTTGTTGCCACCCGAAACTCCCTCTGCTTCTGGAAAGGTATCAGGACCAAATCTTGATACAGGGAGATTGGGTGATTCTGATATTGTATAGGTTGCTGGTCTCTGGCTGCTCGCAATATGCGTTCTTTAAGCTGGAAGTCCAGGAGATACGCCAGTATATCCGGCGGGGGTGCCGGTGCGGGAGTCCCACTAGATGAGCTCGGTCTATTTTTATGCCCTCCAGCACACTCCTGAAGAGACCCTAGAGATATGTGTAATGTCCGGCCATTCTTCCTTGAGTGGCACTCCTTTAACGCGGATATTATTTCGGCGAGAATGATTTTCCAAGTCCTCTATACGTGCTTGTTATTGATCCTCTATGGAGGCCACTCGTTCGTCCACTGTGTCGATGTCTCATCTCACTTCTTTCATCTCCCTCCATTTCCTGAAAGTCGTCCCGCAGTGTGCCGAAGAGCGTCTCCAAGAAAGCACCAGTGACCGGAGCGTCGTGGGAGTCTGTGTCCCGCCCCGCTTGTGATGTGGGGGAAAGTCTCCCATCCCCACTGCTAGATGGAGGAAGCTTGGTCAGCATCTCTTTAAGGGTTCGGTCCTTCTTGCCCCTCATCGTCGACATGGCCGCACTACCTTACACTGCCTCATCGGGCCTCCGCTTCCCATCGTGTAGGGGAATGTCACCTGTCTTCGGGCAATGGCTGTATACTAATACGACCACCCGTCTCCCCGGACTCTCGAGGGGTGTGGGTCAGTTAACAGAAGCCCATGCCAAATGCGAATCCCTGCGAAGCTGCGGAAGACTCCCCCTGGCGTTGCCGTCGGTGCGCACCCCAATCTCTCCCTGCAGTGGACTGCATGCCCCCAGAAGGACGGTCCAGCTGCGCTTGCAGTCTCCGAGGTCCTTGCGGTTTGCGTGTCCACCTAGTCAGTCGTACGCCGCCCTGCGCTCCCCTACATTTGGTTCCTGCCTTCGCCGCTTCTTCCGCCTATGTTGCGCACACGGCTCCACTGGTCGCAGGCCCGCCGCTCGCTCTTCTTGCCCAGTGTAGCGCACTCCGGCATGTCACCCACAGGCGTGGGCCTTCCTTATGGGTTCATGTAGCTGAAGCCTCAAGCCCCTTTTCCCTTCCTGGGGGCCCCCTGCGCTCCCAGGGCTCTCGCTGGGTCCACTCTTTGCTCCCCGTCCTCCTGAGTTTCCCCTCAGCAGGCCTGTGTCCGGGGTGCAGTTCCTCCCGCCTCGTGCTGACTCTGAATGCTGCCGTGGGCGCCTCGCGCTGGGCCCCCTGGGAGCGAGCGTCTGCCCCGCGGCCTTCGTGTGCTCCCTGCCTTGAGGGTGTGCCTGCGAATGCTCGCCACTGGGTGCCTCCTCTCTCTAACAGGCCCTCAGCCTGTGCCTGCCACCCGGCTCCATTCCTTACGCCGTCCCATCTCTGCCAGTCAATGCCTCTGGCCGCCATACTGTGGGGTGAGGAAGGCTCCCACTTGGTGTTGTTACTCCCTAAGGGCCCTCTTTCTGCCGCCTTGGCTCTCCGGCGGATATCCGGGCTCAGCCATTGGCGTGGCCCGCCTGCTGCTCGCCTCGCTGTCCCAGGCGGTCAGGTGCCGGCCTGCGCTCCAGCACTTCGAGCTGCTCCTGGGGGCCTCGCACCCCTTGGACCGCTCACCAATTCCCCGCATTGGAATTACCATGGAATGCAAACTATCAATGAATTATTACGTGGATAAGTTAGAAACCCAAGCTTCATTACTATGAAAACTTTACGAAGCATCTTCTCCCCACCTAGGATTTTCACAAAAGTTCCAAGCTACTATCTCTCTTGTACGATCAAAACTTGATTACGCCAATGGCCTCTACAACGGATCATCTTTATCAACTATGAAAAAACTACATGGAGGGGTAGTACAGGAAAGGCCTCAAAGTAAAGAGCAATCGGTGGCAGGAAGATGTAGGGGAGGGAATATCTGCCAACCAATCAAAATTCAGGAATGACCATTCAAATTGGGCGTGCTCCCATGGCTCATTTCTACCCGCTGCCAAGAGGAGAACTAACACGGTCCGGCTACTCAGCGCTATTGAGGTGAGAAACCGAGGGCGTTGCAAGCAGAAGACAGGGAGGGAGTAGACAAGATGGAAAGTCAATCTTTTAAATAAATTACACTCAATGCACTTAGTTTAATTGGGCACTCGCCTTGTTTTCTTCCCTGTATTCTAGAGCGCATGAGACGGAGGAGACGCTGGATTTAAGCTGCCCCACCGTTCTAAATAAAATAAAATATCAAGAGAACCTGGAGGCAGTAGAAGGATTATATGTACCCAGAAGTTCTTGATGTTTTAAGATAAGAAGGTAACGGGTCAAGTGTTTCAGTCTAACTTGTTGGATATGGAAAGACTAGTAGTGGGGGCTTAAGCGTGACAATCATGAAATTGGGTTCTAACAAAAATTATAACAGCATGTAGTATGGAGTGGTAGGGCTTGCATGGGAGGTTTTGGGCCTCATGTACCTATGTCGACACAGCCCATCAAATAGACAAATGTGAATTGCATTAAATGAAGGTGTAAACATTGTCTTACTTTGCAAAGCGAAAGATGGCAGTAGAAAATGGAGAAAAAAAATTCTCATAAAAGAAACAAAAAAATGTGTTTGCAAATCTGTTGTACAAAAATGCAAAATGCTTGATACTAATCAAATGTTGATCTGCCTTTGATGACTAAAACGGTGCTATTTAAATACAGTATTATATTTGTCTTAAACAGGACTTGTGACAGGGGCTATATTGCAAGATTTTACAGAGTGATTTGAAAATTCTTGGTCTTGAAAAAGATGGAATATTAATAAAACCCATCAAAACACGTCAACGCATCCTTTACATAATCCATGGAGGTAATTGGATCTGTAGATACTAAAAGGAACAGTGTATCCAGGCCTAGCTATCAAATCGTTCCATCGGATATGTTTTATGATTGACAAAGTATACTGTCTAACTTTTCTCTCGTTTTTTGTCATGTAACATTGTGTTGTTTAATTTTCTTATATTATACATGTCGTGTTTTTTACAATTTTTATATGAATTGGTGACGTAGATTATGTGTGATTTTTGATGAAGATACTGTAACATGTATAAAGGATTTTTATTAGAGAGTATTTGTGATAATTTTTGGGTGTCATAAGTGGGAGTCTATTGTATGGGCTGTATTGTCATTTCTATTCAGAGGTGGGATTTGAATGTGATTAGAGCTCTTTTTGACTGTTCTTTGCTCATCCATGGGATCATTTATTTTTACTTGTTAATAGTACGCCATTCCCTTGGTAGATATAAGGGGTCCCTCTCTTTATCTTATACATAAAATCACTAAATACATACAACAAAAGAACCTCTGCTCCAGTTTGGCACCCTGCCTCAAAACCCCATAATACAAGAAAAATAAACACTGGTAGTACATATTTATCTGTTCAAACAGACAGTGTAATTCATTACACCCAAACATAAGATCCTCTGATAACTATCTTATCTTCAGAAGACTACTCAAAAGTCGGTTCTTTCAGACATGACCACCATACTCAAAAAACAAATGTACAGCATATGCTAGTGGAGAGGTGTGGCTCACTGGTTAGAGGCGGCAGACCTGTAAGCAGAGAACGGCCTGGGACCAGGGTTCAATTCCGGACGCGGCAGGATCTTGGACCAGGGTCAACAGACTCGATAATTCTCGCCTCAGTGCCTACTCTACCCAGGGAACACACTCGGCAACTCTGGGCATTAAGCTTGCCTCATCTCTACAACGGCCCCCACAGACGCCAGGGATGCCTGGTTTCACCCTGGAGATACCCAGAAAGGGACCATCTCACAGCGAAAACCAGGACGGGTTCCCCAGCGGTCTACAGCGCCAGGACACTCGGGTAGAGTAACAGTGCGCTTTACAAGTATCCCACATTTACATTTATATGAACATGTCGAATTTGATTATATGTCAGTATTTAGATATGCACATTGCTTTGCACATATATACTACTTATTGTATACAAATATATAGATATTCTTACAGGTCTGCTTAACAAATGTATATATTACTTATGACTAAAATAGATGTATATTATTTAATACTCAACATGTATTTAGGTCACTGCATAGTTTTCATATAAATTATTTGATGATATTCTTATGGGTCTCTGTTTTATTTGATCTATCACATTGTGTATATATGAGCATAACAATTGTATCTATAAATGCTTCACTATTTAAATATCGGGGGAAAATATAAAATAAATAGACATAAATAAAACATATAATTACCACACAAAAAATGTGCTTTATGTACAGCAACACTTGAAAGTCTGAGCTCCTACATACGTATTTATACATGTACATATTTGACTTTATCCAATACGTTTATTTTTTATAAATACATGTATTCCGTTGTTATGTAGTTCTGTATCCATATACACTAAACTCTCTGACTCATCTCAAACCTCATTTTACTATTATTTACCAAATAACACTTTCTAGACTCTTCCCTCGTCTATCTTTCCTTACACCTATTCAATACAACTAATAGACGTACATATCCACCACTGCAATTAACATCATATATCTCCTATACTAATCCACCACCAATTCCCTTTTGGCTATAGACTTGCATGCTACTCGCCGAAAAGCGCTTCAACACCACATCAGGAATAGTAAGCACTATATTAATACAATTAGAAATTATTTTTTATTATATATAAATACAATTATCAGTTAATTCTCTGTCAGTGTTTTCTCGGATAGCCATCAATGGTTTTGGTTACTGCATATGGTTTTGGTTTAAGAAGCTGCATTTTTCTTTCATTAGGAAGTTACAAATTAATTGATAGAAAAAATACCATTGAGGTCAAAATCGGTCACTCTAGCTAAAAGAACATATAGGTAATATCGAGGACTGCTTTGACAACATTTTGCCATGGTTCTCTCCGGTATCATGGGGCTTGTCACATTTACGAACGGTTCTCGCCAGATTTCTTAAATATTGTTATAGGGCTTGTAGTTCTGTCACCGTTTACCTTGTCTGAATGGTTTAAACACCCCAATTTTTAAGTCCTCAAGAATGCACGAGAAAGTGGTAGAGCTCGTCCACATTGAACAAGCAGACGCATCCTGAGATAGATAACTCGGTACCAGCTTACTCAAAGCATGAACTGAGTGATAAAACTACAAGTCCCATAATGCTTCAGTACCCTGCGTTCTATAATGCCTGCCGCTCGTTTTCCGCTTTTTGTCCCCCTAATTTCCCAAAAGACTCTGAGAGCAGTCGGAATGCCTTCTCCCTTCCAACGCGACCAGCCGGACTAGTACCTTCAATGCTCTGTCCCGCCTCCTCCTCTTCCCGCCATCGTTCCAACAACGCCGGCCGCCATCTTGCCCGGACTGAGCCCCCTTGTGTGACCATCCAATCGCATCCATGCGTTACAAGCCTCGTCCTGCTGTTGGATCTTTCACCAAGTAACAAAGCGAGGCTTGAAACGCATGGGCATGTAGCCTGCACGCAACGCCTTTCAGTGACGAAATAATGTAGTATTATGCGAATGACATTTATTTTGTATTATTTTTGCAGTTTTATAGAGCGCGAACTCGACCCGAAGGTACCATATTTCTAACAAAGCAAACTCAGCAATAAATGAAAAGTTCAACATTTATATTTAATATTATGTCACATTTGGGGGGGGACTTCTAGCATTTCGGGTTGTCACATTCTGCAGTGTAGAAAACACTGATCACTGTATCGGATTGTGGAAGAAATAGATCCTCGAATAACAGTTATTGGAAAATCCCCTTTATGCTTTAACAGATCAATCGCCTTTAATTTAAAGCCCATTTCTTTTAAACTGTTTTACTATTTATTACTTTAGGTCTATATTTTAAAGGGAAAAACACTGGATTTTAATTATTCTCACGATTTCTTTATTTTTGAACTGTCGCTGCATGAAAATACAAGCCAGGCCTGAAAAATACTGGTTAGGTGCCAAATTCTAGCTTTATTTAACATAACCGTAGGTAGGAACATTTAGATAAATATATTTCTGGTATAGGAATTTATAAGAAATTGGATTATAAAGGGGGGGGCGCCCACCATAAGAAAAAAAACTCAACCCTTATCTCAGCCCTCAAAGTCCCTACATTACACTGAGCTCAACCTCCCCTGGTAGCTATGGCGTTTTGAAAGTGGCCAAGCCATCTGTAGGAAGAAATTGCCATGGAGAATATCAGAAGCACCGAGTGCATCCTGAAGTACCTTTAAGAAATGACTGTGAAATTCAGAAGATAACTGTAGTGAATACACTTAAACAGGTTAGTAGATACAAGTATTTATTCCGAAACTTAACCGGATACAACAAAGGCGTGTTGCACCACAGCAAACAAGGCTCTCAATAACTGCTATTACAACGTTCACAGTTTAAACAATGCATATTACTGTTACAGCAGCGCGAGGTAAACAAAGCGCGAGATGACTATTTTAAAGGAAAACTCCGTCTGGTCTCTGCTTGTCCACGTGCTCTGCCCAGCCGGACGAGTCACACGAACAAGCAGACACTACACATCTCCTCCCTTGCAACAAAACAAAAAATATTCACATACATAGTCGTTCAATGTTTCAGGACGTCTAATAACTCTTTTCTCTCTGATGACATGATGTTTAATGGGAGAAGAGGTCTGTTTGGTGTTACTTTCATCCTGAAACTTTGGAAAAGATTGTTAACCATTCTAAGTAGAAATACAATTTTCACCATGTCTAATAAGAATTTGTTTAGAAGGGGGAGCATTACACAGTGCTACTCTTTTGAGGTTCTAACATTTTCTATCTTCTTTTATGACAGCATTTTTCCTCAGGGCAATAACACATTGAGGATCACTGAACCTGCTCACACCTTTCTTAATAAAACCTGGTTTCTTAATTTTGACCCATTGTCCAACATTTATTTTCACTTCTTTAGTAGAATGCTTAGCATCATAAACCTTTTTATATTTGTCATGCTTGAGAGTAAGATTGTTTTTGACTTCTGTTGAAGACCAGTAAACTTCACTAAGATCTTTAAGCCATCCAGGATAAGATTTAGACCTGGGTTACCTCCCTCTCATTAATTCAAATGGAGAAAAATTAGTGGAATCTGTTAAAGCAACCCTATAATCCCACAAAGTTTTCATGATTTGAATTTCCCAAGATACATTGTTCTTACAAGCTAATTGGGATGCTCCCTTGAGAACTCTGTTATACCTCTCAATTAAGCCATTACCACTTGGGTTATACAAAGAAGTAGTTTTATGAATGACTCCACACTTCGTCAAGTAATTCACCATAGCATCCGAGGTAAATTGCACACCATTGTCACTGATTATGGTAGCAGGTGTACCTTCTGAGATGAAGACTTCATCAAAAAATGCAATGACAGTGTCTGTATCCAATTTTTTGATAATCTTAACAGGCAACTTTGAAAAAACATCCATTATAGAGATGACAAATTTCTCTGAACTACCTACCGGACCCATAATGTCTACAGCAACACACTCCCAAGGAGCATTGGGACATACAAAATCAGCCATAGGAGGCCTGAGGGTTTTTAGGGTCTTGTCAGCTGAAGAACATCGATTACAATCTCTGACCATTCTCTCTACTGAAATGTCTATGCCTGGCCACCAGAATCTACTCTTAACTATACATTTGGTTTCGAAAATACCTAAATGTCCTTCATGTCACAAAGCAAGTATTTTTTCTCTCAATAGGGAAGGTGGAACGATCATGAGAGTTCCACCAACAACAGACAACTCATTTCTGAGCTCCCAGAAAGGTTTAACTTCACCAATTTCAATTTTTCGAGGCCAACCATTCATGACATATTCTAGTACAGCTTTTAAGCTACTATCCTTAGTCATAGAGTCCTGCCATTCCTCTTTTGTAAAGGATTCAGTTCCATTGTCCCAAACCAATGCTACTTGGAACTCATCCATCAAATCATCCTGATTCTCAACCATTTGTACAGGTAACCTCGAGAGAAAATCAGCCACTGCATTTTTCTTGCCAGGTAAGTATTCAACCTTATATAAAAAATCCAACGGTCTCATTGAAATACGTGCCAACCTGGCCGACACATTTATCATACCTACATTGGACAACACTTTAACGAGGGGTTTGTGATCTGTTCTTATGATGATCTCCGAGCACCATACAAAAGTGTGTAAATGTTCCAGTGCCCAAGCTAGTGCTTCCCGTTCAATAACTGCATAACGTGATTTAGCTGGAGATAAGGACCTGGAAGCATAAGCAACAATGGACTCTTTACCCATAGTATCAACTTGCGAGAATACCGCACCAATGCCTGTGCCACTGGCATCTGTGGTGATGATGTTTTTGCCGTGGGTATCAAAACCTTGGAGTGCTGGTGCAGAAATAATGGCATTCTTAATGTCAGTAAATTCTTCTTCACAAACCTCTGACCATGAAAATGTAGTCTTGGATTTCAATAACTCTCTAATATTGAAAGTCCTGCTGGAAAAATTCTCTATGAATTTTGAAAAGAACTCCACTAACCCTAAGAATGATTTAACTTCATCTTTGTTTATAGGGCTGGGAGCATCCGAAATAGCAGATACCATTTTTTTCTTGGGGAAAATTCCAGCAGCACTAATTTCATGTCCTAAGTAGGTAACTCTAACTCTGTCAGCAGCGAACTTACACTTTGAAGGTTCAATGGTTAATCCGAACTTACTCAAAAGGCCTATAACATGAAACAGTTTCTCTCTATGATCAAGGCAATTCCGTCCCATAATCAGGATATCATCTTGAAAAATTAGTACATGCTTTAGATCACCAAATATATTATGCATTAAACGCTGGAAAACCCAGCCGCGGAAGCAAGGCCAAAAGGCATCCTAGTGTAACGAAAGAACCCAACATGTGAAATGAAAGTAGTTAAGTCTCTGCAGGAATCCACTAGGGGAATTTGATGGTATGCCTGTGACAAGTCAATTGTAGAAAATACTTGCATCCCCTTGGTTTTTGTAATCATTTAGTTAATTTTAGGTATTGGGAACTGATCTACTAGTATGTTCTCATTTAAATGTCTTAAATCTATGCATAACCTGAGTTTGCCATTGGCTTTTCTGACTGCGACCAATGGAGAAACCCACTGTGAAGCTTCCACGTGTTCAATGACACCTTTTTCTACTAGAGTCAACAATTCCTTCTCCACATCATCTCTTACAGAGAAAGGAATGTTGCGTAATTTGTGAACTTTTGAAGAAGCATCAGGTTTAAGACGAATTAGATGTTCAAAACCATTGATCTTAGCTAATTTGCCAGAAAATACATTAGGAAACTTTTCGCCTAACATTTTGTACAAAGATTCTCCTTGATCCAACACTAGAACTTGCTCAATGCCATTAGGGTCTAAAATAATGTTTAGTTTCCTTTGGTCTTTCCAACCAAAGACTGATGGACCTTTTTCCGAGATGTATAATTTGCATTGAACACTTCTATTTTTAAACCTGAAAATCAAATTTCTGTAACCAAGGAGATCTATTGGTTCCCCATTATAACTCACCGGTGCAATGTCAGGTTGAAGTAATTCTTGTCCTAGTTTCATGACACATTTTTCCACCCAGACTGACTCATTAACAATGGTAAACGGAGCACCTGAATCTGCAGCGATATGAATGTTAACACCCCAACAGACAAATCACACATTGGTTTACTCGAGTCATTATCATGTAAAATGTTGAGAACCACCTTATTCATAGAGTCCGGGGATTCATCATCAGCGTCATCATTATTTGAAGAAAAGGAACCTTCTTCAATGCACTTGACTTTTTCTTTCCTGAAGTTCCTAGCATGGTATACCTTAGAAAAATGACCTACTTTCTTGGAAATGGAACATCTTTGTCTCAAAGCCGGGCAGCTTCTAGCATTTGCTAAATGATTCTTACTGTCGCATCGAAAACACTTGAATGTTTTGTCATTATATAGAGCTTTCTTCTTGGGAAAATTCATGAAAGATTTGACCTTGCTCCTGTTAGATATAATCCAAGCTACAGTATCCAGTTGACTGTCCTCAGAGTTTTCTTTTTTAAGAACTTTTGCACAATTACCTGAAAGTTCTGCTTTCCTAGCCACCGCCAAAACATCTTTTAAAGCATTGTCTCCATTGACCCATAACCTATCTTGGATCGAAGAATCATAGGCGTGCATCACCACTTGGTCCCTGATTAATTCTTCCTCTAGGGAACCAAATTTACAATCAATGGCCAATTTTTGGAGAGCTGTTACAAAGTCATCAAAGGTCTAATTTTTAAGCTGTTTCCTTCGAAAAAATTTGTAACGGGTGACACCAATACAGTCTTTTGGAGAGAAATAATTATCAAGTTGTCTTATGGCTTGATTGAAAACATGGTCATCCCCTGAAACGGTATCTTTGTTCAATTTATTGTAGACCCTTAAACCTTCAGGACCTAAACTATGCATCAAAAGACCCTTCTTCCTATCAGCAGATAACTTGTTCGCATGGTCAATGGTGAATAAATAATTTATGAAGTATTCTTTCCATTGCAACCATGGAACTGGGGGATCTCCAGGGATACATAGAAATTCTTTGGGAGGATTAATAGTAATATTCGTTACAGGTGCAGACATAGTTAAGAACGGTAAAATAGGAATATGCAAACTTTGTAATCCAAGAAAACGTTAAAGTACCTGTGAAAAAACAAAGGTTAAAGACTAAAGAACATTGATAAACATAAGGTTACAATTGTCCTATTCGGTGATAAACACGTGAAAGTACAATTTCAAACACTCATAAATATAAATGTGCCAGAAATAGAATAAACAGAAAATACACAGGAGCACTTGAGCAAATAAACTGTGCAAGTCATTGGAATAACTTGCAATGAAAGAATAATAATAAAAAAAAAAATTGCCGGTGGTACCGATGTTGAACAGAAGAAGGCAATGGTGTATGCCTAATGTTTCTTGAAGAAAACTGCTGGAATCCAAGAGTAGTGACAAAATCGACCATAAACGTGAGAAATCCTTAAACTGGAATGACAGTACAGTAATTATACCAATTACATCGTAGAAATTCCATGAAACGAGGACCTCACAACCAAAAGAAGGGTTTATGATAAGAATTTCCAATATGTCCGGCGCAGCACAATCAATAAAGATCTCACCTCAGAACGGTTACAATCACCGTTGTGTACTGTAACCACAGCCCCCAGGTCGCAGGATTGTTGCCCGGTGCACCAAAATCGAAGGAAAAGGCTCCTCTTACCGCTCGCTGAAGGCTTATGTGGTAGAAGGGGTTAACGCCGCTAGGTGGGCGTAACCGAAAATGTACCACAGTCACAAGTAGAAGGAGCGTCAGAGTGAGCCAAAGCGTGCAGCGGAAACGGAACAACACCTTTTGGGGCGGGATTATCCAAAGAAGAGTGACGGTAGACCGATCGGAGGAAGAAAACTCCGGAACAAATCCTGAGCCGATGAAGGAAATGAAGGCAGCGCGGTTGAAAGTAGGAATAACTCGAGGCAGCAAAAATCCAGCAGTCAAAATAAATCCGCATGGGCTCAATCCGGTTAAGATCCTTGTCGCCATAAAAGTAAGTGTAGTGAATACACTTAAACAGGTTAGTAGATCATAAATATGCTCAGGCTAGGCGCTATGGGGAGGGAGACCGCCCTGGAAGGACGCTAGCCACTATGCTTCGGAAACCTAGAGGTGCGGAATATATATTGGAATTGAAAGTTGAAACTGGTGAACTTATCAGGGCGCTGCATGATATATTGCACACTATGGAAGAATATTATGAGACGCTGTACACCTCCAGGGTGCAACCGGAGGACCAGGTAATCACAGACTACCTAGACACGATAGCGCTGGCGTGGTTCAACAATGGGGCGCGGGAGTACATGGATCTTCCGATAACGCAAGAGGACATACGAATGACCATAGCTAGCATGCCCTCAGGTAAAGCGCCTGGGCCTGATGGTCTCACAGCGTCGTTCTATAAGGAATACGCCGACATCCATGTCCCCAGGCTACACAAGCTGTACATGGAAGCGATTGAGACTGGGAGTCTTCCCCCGTCGCTTCGGGAAGCCATGATCATTACACTCCTAAAGCCGAACAAGGACCCAACGTGCCCGGACTCGTACAGGCCGCTGTCCCTGATAAATCTCGACGCCAAGATTTATGCTAAACTTCTGGCGGAACGACTGAAACCAATGTTGCCCCAGCTAGCACTGTCGGATCAGTCGGGATTTGTAATAGGTAGATCCACCTCCCACAACCTGCGCACCCTGTTCGGATTACTTCATTACCTGGACCCAAAGGTTCAGGCCGCAGCTGCCTTGTTGGATGCCACTAAGGCTTTCGACTCTCTTGAATGGAAGTTCCTACAGGCGCTATTCACCAGAATGGGATTCAGCAGGTTATTCATTCAGAAAATTAGCATCCTCTCTAATTGCCCCACGGCTAGAGTGAAGGTAAATGGGCAAGTCTCGCAGCCTATACGGATTACGAGGGGGACCAGGCAGGGCTGCCCCTTATCGCCACTGTTATTTGCCATCGCCACAGAACCGCTAGCGGCAAGATTAAGGCAACATAACACCTCCAGGGGGCTACTAGTGTCTATGTACGCAGACGATATAACAATATTTATGCAGAATCCAGCGGACAATTTTGACCCTCTCATGAGAGAACTAGTGCGGTATAGTGGTCTGACTGGCATAAACATTAACTGGTCTAAATCCACACTGCTGCCACTGACAGATGGCACGGCTAAATGTCACACTGAATTCCCCATAACTTGGGTAGAAGATGAGGTAAAATATCTAGGAATTCACATCAGTCGCTCGATACAGGACCTGTGGCATGTGAATTATGGCGTTGCGGTGGAGTGGCACGAGGCCAAGGTTAAAAAGTGGGTAACCCTGCCGCTATCCCTGACGGGGCGTATAGCCATAACAAAAATGGTTGTCTTACCAAAATGTTTGTATCTATTTGCGAACATACCCCTACCGCTTACGCTCTCCTTCTTCAAACGCATACCTTCCGCGATTTTGGAACTGATATGGGCCGACAAACAGCCTAGAGTTCAGTGGAAAGTGCTAACGCTGCCTTTCCGTCAAGGCGGCCTAGCTGGCCCGGACTTTGAATTATATGCTTACTGCGCCCAGGCCCAATACCTGCACTACTGGCAGCATCCGATCCCGTATCAGCCACACGTGGCGATCGAGAAGGACGTGTCGGCACTTGACTACGACGCTCTATCGTAAATGTAAGCGTTCGCCGGAGGGCGTGGACAGGGTGGAAACGGTGAGGTGGGCTTGGCAAAATATAGCGAAGCGGGCAGAAATTGCTGAATTATACGCCCCGTCCATGCCGCTGAGTGGTAATCCGCTACTAGGACCTTTGCGAGACACGGCAATATCAGAGAGAGCGCGCAGATGTGGTTTGTCGGTTGCAAGTGACCTTTACCCAGACGACACGTTCGTGACGCTGGAGGAAATCTGCGAATCAGAGGTACCCACGGCTTCTGAGTTACTCCTCTACTACCAATTGCGAGCGGCATGTAAGGCCAGATACCCGATGTTTCCGGCAGTGCCCCCATCGCTCTCGGCGCTAGAGAACATATTAACTAATAGCTCCTCGAGCAAACTGATTACCCGGATCTATAAAATTACGCAAGACACGGCGCCGTGGATATGACCTAGTTTGAAAATGCATTGGGAGGCAGAGGCGGGAATCAGCATATCAGATAAACAATGGACGTTCTGCTGCACCCAGCTCGAAAACTTGTCGCCTAATTACAGGCTGAGATTAATCCACTTTAACTTCCTGCATAGAACGTACCGCACGCCTGCGCAACTCTTTAAGATGGGGTTGCTGGCTGAGGCTAGGTGTTGGAGATGTGGAGCTGAGGATGCCAGTTTCTTTCACCTAACATGGCAATGCGCGCCCATAAATTGCTATTGGGCCGAGGTATTTACGAAGCTGGGACAAATTGTAGGGGAACAGTTGGCTCCTGATCCGCTTATGGCCCTACTGGGAATTGTGGCAAACATACCGAGTGCTTCAAGAAAATTAGCCGCCTTATTACTCTTGCTAGCGAAAAGACAGATTGCACTACATTGGAAGCAGAAGGCCCCTCCGAAGACGGCGGGCTGGATTAATTCTGCGCTATACTGTAGAGATCAACTAACCACCTATTGGGAACTTCTACCTCTGAGATCTAGACCTGCTGATATCTGGCAGCCCCTGACGACCTGGTTGACTGGGGAAGAGATGGACGAGTGAAGCAGCTGGTGAATTGGGTGAGTGACTGAGTTTGGAAGGCAGGTGGACTGTATGGAGATTAGAACGCCGAGAGTGGTAGAAACAATGGGGAGGTGATTAAATGGTTTAGCGGTGCGTGTGGATGGGCGCTGAACGTGGGACTGACTGTGGATGACTGGCTGTGGTGAGCGACGCGGGGTTACCTGGTGGACTGGACCCCCCCTTTGAGAGGTGCCTTACGACAAACTTGTGGTGATGACATTTTATACTTCGAATTGACGAATTGATCGCTTAAATGCACACATCGCTTTTAGTTTGGTTGTATAAGTTCTGGTTAAACTCATACTGAACGACATGTACAAGTGTGAAACAACGCGACCACATGGCGTGGTCCTGATGCTACTACTAATGCTGCCTGCCTCCGGGTTGTTGGCTAAATAGTGGTGTAACCACTTGTGTCACTTAATAAAGGTTTTGAAACTTAAAAAAAAAAAAAAAAAAACAGGTTAGTAGATAAAAGTATTTTTTCCGAAAAGTAACCGAATACAACCAAGGCGTGTTGCACCACGGCAAACAAGGCTCTCAATAACTGCTATTACAACATTCACAGTTTAAACAATGAATATTACTGTTACAGTAGTGCGAGGTAAACAAAGCGCGAGATGACTATTTTAAAGGAAAACACCGTCTGGTCTCTGCTTGTCCACGTGCTCTGCCCAGCCAGTCGAGTCACGCGAACAAGCAGACACTACAATAACCTGAAAATAAAGGTGACAAGAAAAAAAAACATGAGAAGATTTATCAACGCTACTGATAGACCTCCACCAAAATTGGCCACTTACCACACACCCACAAACTAGTGTGGTATACTTTTGTGTCCTACAAAAGTTTCCCCCGCCCTGAAGAAGACCTTCCATCAAAATATCTCATGGTTCCCCCACGAAGGTAGAAACGCGTCAGCACCACCTCCCCGAGGGCAAGAACAATCATCTCCAAATATTGCGCTAAAGGACAGACAGTCTAAGCTCTATTAAATTGGCATAGACAAGGATTATTATATTTACACTCTGACCTCACCAGGACCACACACTAAAGAAGTATCGTGGAGAGAGAGTAGATAGGTTCCGATACACAAAAGCATAGTAGGACATATAAGATCTATTAAAGTCCATAAATATCCAGGTTGACGTGTTTGTGACATTTATTTATAAAGTTCTGTATAGTGCGAACGTGACCCAAGCGGGTATCTGAGCGCTTTACAGATGTACCGAGGTACAAACAGAGTTGCAGGTAAAACAACAACAACAATGATAAGCAAGGTAATGGAGACAATAGAGGGGCAATAAAATATGCAAGAGGTCCATTTTAGAACTCATTAATTAGTTTCTCTGTGTGTTGTGATTTGGACGTAGCAGATACATTTGTTGATTTGTTTATGTTTCAGTCTTGTCTCCAACAATGCATTAACTGTTTTGCTTGTCATAATGTACTATTTCACTGTTGCTTTTAAATAAAAAGTTTGATACAGCAAATGTGTATGGCATACGAGTAAAGAAAATTGGTATCACCTACGTTCGAGGCAGCCATGGGTTTTGTGATAGAGGAAGGAGAGTACAAAAAGTAACAACCCAGGATCATACTAGGCTTTCGCCAGCTCCAAAACGTGGTGGAATATGTGGATATTAGAAGAGTCTAACCTTAAGCCCTGTGGCAATAGCTGCTAGTGGGGTAGTGCCCACCAGGTCAAGCTCAGGTTTGGCATAAGGTAGGCGGGCATCTGGATGGTACCAATGATATGCAGACTGTGCCTCAGTGACAAGCAAGTACATCTGGAAGAAAAGAACAGCAAACCCACCCCGGTCGTAGGGAAGAATAAGGGTATTCTGAGCAATTTGTGGCCTGCCCAAATATATTTTTAAAAGGGGACTACATAGTGTGAGAAAGAAGGAGTTCGTCAAGGAGATGGGTATATTCAAGAACAAATAAAGTGGGGGAGAACAAGCATTTTAATAATGATAATCTGGATTAAGGAAGTCGAATCCAACATTCAATTTATACTGAAAGCTTATCATTGTCAGGGCCGTAGTTTAGGCAAACCATCTGCTCCTTGTCTCTATGGAAAATTATGCCCAAATATTTAGTCGAGCCCTCACACCATTTGAGAGAGTATATTTACAAGGAATAGGATTAGGGACATCTGTGACGGGGGAAAAGCTCTGATTTTGCCCAGTTAACGTGTAGACACTTTGACTGTTTTTCCTTGAAAAATGTTCTATGTATTTCTATGGAGAGAAATGACGTTATTGGTTAACAGGTAAGTACTTTGTTGTGGGAGTTTGTATTCTAGGGTTAGAACCAGGGTTCCCCCAGGGCAAAGGATGCACTCTTGAAACACCCTCAGCGGCACTAGGGCAGCCGGGTGCAGAGTGCTGAGGCCCAATGTTATCCAATGGGTGATATGGGGGCCACCGGTTGGCGGCGGTTCATGAGCAGGCCAGAGGGTTGTGGTAGCAAAGCTCGTGGTTTTAGGCTCAGGGCAAATGGGGATCCGAGTTAGCACCTAAAGTACACCCGCAGCTGTACAGGGGCGGCTGGGTGCAGGGTGATGTTTTGGCGTCAGGTGCCCAGTTGATTTCAATGGGGATTCTCTGGTTGCAACAGAGACTGCAGGTTCGGGGACGAAGATCTTTTGGAGGTGATCACCGGTTGGAGAGGTAAGTTGGGATGCCTTGGGATGCCTGGGGACACTGGGACACCGTCGGTTGGGCCACCCAAGGCCGTGGGACGTCGGGTGGATGGGTGTATTTATGCATCAGGTTTTCTTACCAGCTCCGGTCGCGGTCGAGGGGATCCTTCAGAAGGAGGCTGCAGGCTTCGCTTGGAGATTCGAGGCAAGTCGGAGATCACCAGATCTCAATTCAGGATCAGTGTGGAGACCTCCTCGTGGTGTTGGGCCACTCGAACTCAGGCCAGGGGTGTCGGGTGCAGAGTGGTGCATACTCACAGATTTGGCAAGAGCCAGAGTCTGTTGGTGAACAAATCCGGTGTTTGTGGGAGACAAAATCTTTCCTGTGGAATGCGGGGCAGGTCCTTCGGGTTCTTGAGGCTGCTGGCTGCAGTACACACCGGAATTTCGCTAGAGCAGGTTCAAGAAGGTGGGGACAGGCCGGTAGACCTTGGGCCAAGTCAGTGGGAGTCCTCCTCTTCTTAGATTCAGTATGGCTCTTCGGTCCTTCTTCTCGGTCAGTTATTGTCTGAGGAGGCAAAGTTCAGGGGTGCCCCATAATACTAGATTTATGGGTGTTACAGCTAAGTTAAGATTGGGACCAATGGGTCCCTTCCTTGGGGTAGGTACACCCCCTAGTATACCACCTTCCAGTGGGAGGGGGGCATATGCTTCACTCTGGTTGGCTGGGTCCCCCCATCTGCAAGATGGCGGGGACTGAGAGTAGTACTTCACCTCGCCTCCCCCTCCTGAGGGGTGGGGTTTTCAAAGGTGGGCACACCTCCCTTTCTCACTTGGTTTTCCCACTGATTCTCCTGCCCAAAGTGGGGGTCATAACCGGTGGGGCCCAGTTGCTGGAAGCAGCAAAGGCCTGGGGTAGCTCACAAATGCAGCAAGCCTTTGAAGCTTCCCCTTCGAAGACCCTGCCCATCCTGGGGGAGGAGGCCGGGCACCTCGTCCCAGGATGTGCATTGTTTGAGACCCCCGAGACCAGCAGGCTCTCGACCCAGGGGTCCAGAAACATGTCTGGTGGTGGCAGCTAGCAAGCAGCCACTCAGCCTATACACTAGTGTTAGGTCATTTTTCAGGGCGCATCTCTAAGATGCCCTCTTTGTGCATTTTTCATTAAATCCTACACTGGCATCAGTGTGGGTTTAATGTGCTGAGAAGTTTGATGCCAAACTTCCCAGTTTTTAGTAAAGCCATTATGGTACTGTGGAGTTCGTAATGACAAACTCCCAGCACCATATACACTTAATGGCATTACTGCACATATAATGTCTATGAAATTACTTAGACACTGTAGGGGTACAGGGCTCATGCACTTGTACCCTCACCACTGGTATAGTGCACCTAGCTAGAGAGGTGGCTGCTCTATGCCAGGGCAGTGGGTTGTAGGCATGGCATACAGGGACGTGTGCCATGTCAACTCTTCACTTTGTTCTGCACCAAAACACGCAGTCTGCAAAGGGCAGTGTGTGTATAAAGGTACAGGGCCTCGAAGGCTGGCATAATAAGTGCTGCAACGCTTAGAGGCCTTCCTGGCCACAGTGGCCTTGGTACCTGTGGTACCATTTACAAGGGGCTGACCTGTGGCAAAAGAATGCCAATTGGGTTTTGTCTTATTGCAGTTTTAGGGAAATGACATAGGTCCTGGATACCTGCTTGGCAGGAGCCCAGGGCACACTCTGTCAAAGTACATCAGCAGTTTAGCAAAAAGTGGGGGCAACTATGTAAAAAGAGGGCACTTTCTTAAAAACCAATTGGCCTGAGGAATTGCTAGAATAGCAAGAAACATGTCGACCTAAATAGAGGGTTGTAGGTATTGCGCCAGTCTGACGAGGAGCAGAACCCATATGATGAAGCATGACACCTAGCTTGCTGGGTGTGTGAGGGTTCTAGTTCCCAAGAGGGAAATTCCCCCCTTCCCTCTTGAATATCTTTCTCTCTACGCTATACATACACACAGGCCATTTACTTAGTCCTATCGGGGAACTTTATACTTCTTTTTGCTACTAGGAATTGGATTTGCCCCGGTGTAAGCGAGACCATAGCTATTTCTTTAAAATAGGACAAACATGAGGTCTCATCGGGATCCAACTGCGAAGTGTAAAGACGTGTTTAGTAGGACATTAATTCACAGAGAATATCTTTGTTGCTGGTAACATGGACACCAAGTGGAGTTTAGTGACACACTCTGGGCCCCGATTGGGGTGCAGGAGTTGGGCTAAAGTGCGGCGGGGGCTTTCCCCCATGCCATATCTGCAGGCCCTGGAGTATTTACCCAGATAGGTAGTTTCTCTCTCACAGCTAGGTCCTGGAATTCCACAATAAGGGCTGAACATCTGTGAAGGGAGGGAGGAAGAGCATGTTGGGAGTCGGGACATTCTTTAGCAATGAGTTCGCCCTACATGCACAACAGGCTATTGTGGATGTTGCGTAGTACCCCTGTGTGTTTCATAAAGCAGATTCCACTGATGTACGCCATGAAGACATCCCATTACACAGCATGACCAAACACAGCCCAAATTGAATTCAAAATATACAAGGATGGAGTCGGGAAGTTCGGAACGAAAAACCACATCCAATAGAGCTGTACCAGGGAAGGATCTTCGATGCTTCCCTCCTCCACCGTAGGGGAACTCTATCACCAGCTTAACTGGGGCATAATCGGACTTTGTGAATGGCAACATTTGTGCAACACTGAGCCACAGACCAGCAGCACCCTTGGAAACATACTGGAGGAGGCTGGTTTAGTATATGGTGTACACTTATTTAAGTGAAGCAACCTGCTCAAATCTAGGCAACCCATATGGTGATTTTAGCAGTCTTAGGCAATAATAGAAAGCTCTCCAAGTGGTAGCTGTGGAATTCACTCTTCAGACTTATCCAGGAGTGTTAAGCACTTGTTTTACCAGGTATAATCATGTAGTGTAGGTTAAATGAAAAAGAACCACACAGTGTATATCTAAAAATATGCCTATTTAATACACACCACTCACTGATACATTGGTATATGTCCTACCTGGAGATATAAACACAAATACACAATACTACCTCAATTGCAATAGGTAATTAAGCACAAAATACAGTGGTCTCCAGTGGGAGACCAAACTATATTCTAAGAAAAGGGAATGCAAACTGCAACCAAAGTCCAGACTTGGACCAGGAGACTCAGAGGAGCTGGGATACAAGGAACCACCAATGGTAAGTACCCAGGAAGCCCACAGAGGCTGTGTGCAGAATAAAAACACAGCACCACACTCAGTAGAAGTCAACAGGAAATTTGTGGTTGCAGTTTTGAAGAAGGACCCTTCCCAGTGGACCATCAAGAAACCCTGTGGAAGACAGAAGGTTGGAGAGTCATCCCACCTACAGATACCCCAGGAACCAGGATACCTACACCAGGGAAGCCGGGTGCATAGGTGTGAAATGACGTCAGAAGCCACCGTAGACCACAATGGAGGACTTCAGAAAAGATGCCGCTGGCGAAGACTGTGCAAAAGTCAGGTGGAATCCAAGGGTGGATTCTTGCAGAGGAGAACCTACAAGCAGAGGGGACAGAGTATATGCTACTCGGAGGTGACCAGGAGGCACAAAATAGCAATGCCCACCAATGTCAGAAGGTTCAGGAGTGATGACTGGGACCTTGACGCTCCAGCTGTGAGGACCAGGAGATGCGGAGGAAGATCAGGAGCTGTGCATGAGCTGTCTCATGTTGGAAGTCGAGAACTAGGGGGCCGGTGTCTGGTGAGAGCACCAACAAGCCTTGACAGCTGCAAAAGGCGCAGAAATCGAAGAAGGAGCAACGTTGGGACCAGCAAGGTTCAAGAGACTCACCACAAGCAGGAGTTGAAGCAAGCCCCGAGCAAGCAGGGCAGCCCATTGGAGCAGGAGAGGAAACAGGTCTAAGGCACAGGAGTCACAAGAGGACCTCAAGCAGCTCACCAAAGATGAAGGCCCATGGTGCCGAAGATGGAGTGAGGACGCTGTTCTTGGCAGGAAGAGATGCTGGAGCTTCTTCTAGCCTGAAGATCTCTGGAGTGCACAGCCAACAAGCCTTGGCAAAGGCAAGTCAACAGTGCCCAGGATTTTGGTCCCAGCGGTTCAGACGAGGTATACAGGCCTCAAAATTGCAGAGAGAACAGGTCAGACTTCGAGGAGTCGCAGAACGACATACCCCTGCTACTTACCTACTTACCCTTGGGGTCACAACACCCCTATATGACTGCTTCCTGTGAGGAGAGGGCATAACACTGTCTCAGAGTTCCTAATTAAACCAAATTCAAGATAGTAGAATCCTTCTTTGTGGGTCACATCAGACAGCCCACCTTAGCGGTGTGACTGGCCCAGTGGGTTAGGAAGGAGGGTGCGGGCCGCCCCGGGTGTCATCACTGAGGGGGGTGACAAAATGGCAAAAATATGTATTTTAAACAAATTTTTGCCATTTTGTCAAGCCGGGGGTGACAAGAAATTTTCCACATCGGGTACCACCTGACCTCCCTACGTCCCTGGACTGGCCTGGTAGTGCACCACGCCTCCCCGTAAATCTAATTTCCCACCTGTCCTGGTGCAAAATGGACCTCAGAGCAGGGGGTAGCATTTCCCAGATATGGGGGAAGCTGCAGTCGCATATCAAAGGCGGACTTTGAAGTCCCTGGCCCTGAAATGCTAAATCACTAGCCATCCTGCTGGAGGAGGTGTGAACACCATCCTTTGGAGCAGGCATAGTTTCTGGCCTCAGAGAGTGTGGGCTCTCACCTGCAGGGGATCAGAAACCAGCCTTTGGTGGCAGGCTGGACTACACCAGGCAGCCACCACACTAGAGGCTGGTAGGTTTTCAGGGGGCACCTCTAAGGAGCCCTCTGGGTGCATGTCATTATAAATCCAATGCTGGAATCAGTATGGATTTATTAAGACAAGGTCTTTGATACCAAACACTAGGTTTCTTTGAAGCCATTATGTAGATGGGTAACTCATTACATACCTTACCAGGGCTTTCCTGTTCACTTGCAAAATCTAGTTGGCTGGACTACACATCACAGGGGTATATCTGTTCAGGCAGGTATACCTTCACATAGGATATAATGCACTCTGCCACAGGAATGTATTGCCTGCTGTATAGATGACTTGCATATATCATACGCAGTGACTTGGGAATGGCACTGAGGGTGTGTGCCATGTCGTGTTTTCATCATGGTTTGCACCATGTCACACAGTCTGCAGACAATTTGTATGGGGTCCCTTAGGGTGGCGTAAGACATGCTGCAGCCCTTAGTGACCTTCTGTGGTACTCCTGCCCTAGGTACCAGGGGGTACCATTTACTAGGGACTTACAAGGGTGCTACAGTATGTGCCAATTTGTATCACAATTTATCAGTTTCCCTCGTTTAGGGAAAGAGCATTGGCCCCAGGGACTGATCAGCAGGCTTCCAGCGCACTTCTAGTCGAAAACATCAGTGAGCAAAAAGTGGGGGGACCATGACAAAAACTGGCACTATCCTACACTTCCCCCCACCAACCCAAGTCTTTCTTTCACTGTAAAGTCCATTCCCTGCAGGGAGATGGACCACCTAAATTGTTTGGGGGTTTTCTCCTTTCATTTGCATAAGCCATCTGAGAGACCCTTGGTTGGTTTGAACTAGGAAGTGAGTACCAAACAGGTATGGTTGCAACTTCTTCAGGGACCAAACCACCGCAAAGGCTTCACTCCAACACAATTATCGGAGGAGTAACCTCCTGCTAATAAAAGGAACAGGCTGGTTCTAGCCATCATCATTGGTGTGAGATAGAACTGCCCCTATCCCATGCTCAGAAGCAACTGTCTGAACAATTAATTGCTTGCTATAGTCTGGAGCTTTCAGCATGGGTGCTGAGCACATAGCTTCCATCAGATTGTCAAAGACTTTAGAAAGCTCACTGTCCAGTTTACTTTCTTTGGTTGTTTCATTGAGGTGAACTCTGTCTGTGAGGGGTGTCATACCCCTTCACTAACCTCCTGTAGTACCCAGTCAAGCCAAGGAATGCCCTGGCTTGAGACTGGGTTTTTGGAGCTGCCCAGTTCAGAATAGTCTTGCCCCTTTGATTGTAAAGATTGAACTTGTCCTCCACCTACAAAGTGGCTCAAGTATACAACTGAGCCCTGTCCTATCTGGCACTTGCTTGCATTGATAGCAAGGCTTGCTTTCTTCAGAGCCTCAAGTACTTTCCCCATGTGGATCAGGTGATCTTGCAGGAGAGGCTATAGACAGCAATCTATCATCAAGATATGTTGCACTAAAAGACTCCAACACAGACAGGAATTTGTTCACCAACATTTGGCAAGTCGCAGGGGCTTTCTTTACACCAAATTGCATTACAGTGAACTGGTAATGCCCATCTGGGGTTGAGAACACCAATTTCTCTTTGGCTCCTGGGAACATTCCAATCTGCCAGTACTCAGATGTAAAATCAAAAGTACTGAGAAACTTAGCTTCCCCCAACCTGTCAATCAGTTCATCAGCTCTAGGAATTGGGTGTGCATCTGTCTTGGTTACTGCATTGAGGCCCCTATAATCCACACAACTCAACAATCCTACCAAGCGCAGGGCCATACTTTCCTTCCTTGAACACCCAGTCACCCACATCTGCTTTCAAGAAAATCACTTGTTTGCCAGTGATTGGCATAGACTAGACTATGTTCTAGAGCCTTTCTGCACCAATTCTTCACCTCCAACTCTACAAACACCATGAGAGTAGCGATTTTAGTATCCAGCTTCTTTCGAGAGAAAATAGGCCTCCAAACAAGCTGAAATTAGGGGTAGGATGTTTGCCTATTCAGTGTCACTAGGCTTCTATACCTTTACTTTGGGGACTACCTACAATCCTAACAAGGGTCAGGAACACTTTATACGTCATGGGGTGGCTGATGTGATGACTACTCAGGCCCGTCTTGTGATCTTAAGGGGTGACCCAAACTTGGTTTTCGATAATGACGACGGATATGCCCAATGACATTGTCAAGCAGGAGCCCTCTCCCAAGAAGTGCACTCTGGCAAAGAACATGGGTCTGGGTGACATTTGGTGTGCTCTACACCCACAAACACAAGACTACGTGTTTTACTCCCAAGGCACATAAAACATACGCCCAAATGGATCTCTTTTTAGGCCCGTCCAGCAAACAATGACAGGGCGGATGTTTCGATTTCCATTTTATGGGAAAGTCTAAAGGCGGTGATCAGGAGCGAGTTGATATCAAATTTTGCGGCGGACTATAAGCTCCGCAGGGACAAGAGGGAGCACTTATCCGATCAGATCCAGGAATTCAAGCACATTCATAAGCGCACGGACGCCTCTCAAGTCTGGTGGCAACTGGAGGCAACCTGTACATAACAGGCATATCTTGATCTGGATAGAGGAGAATACACTGTTCTTCAACTCTACCACTCTTATGTTGGTAGAGATAAGTGCGGATGCCTCCTGGCTAATAGACCATGGGTGCAGTGACCGGCTGCTGGAGTCCAGGCCGTGTTCGACGCTGGTGGTCTGGAACACACAGACTATTCCCATATCGCCGTTACCTTTCGAGAATTCTACAAAGAGTTATATACAGGGCAGGACCTAGCTGCAAATCGACTACGTAAACATCTCTAAGGCACCCATATACTGACGTTAACACCGGAACAGGCATTCAATCTCAACCACCTGATTTGGGTTGAGGAGGTCATTTTGATTATTGCTAGGCAGAAACTTCTTAAGTCACCGGGCCCTGATGGCTTTCTGACACTTTTTAATCAGACATTCTGCACGACCTCAGCACTCTTCCTTACCAGACTGTTTAATGCCAATAAAGATCCAGCCTCGATTCTGCCTTCTATGCTTGTGGCTTCCATTGGCATTATTCCAAAGCCCGGCAAGAAAAAAACACCATCACGTGTCCTACCAGCCGATATCTCTTCTAAATTTCGATCTCAAGCTATTCCCCAGCATCATAGCAGCACGTTTAGGCCCCCTTCTATCTGGGCCTCATTGCCCCCGATCAGGCGGGGTTTGTGTCCCACCGCCATTGTAGTGACAACACAAAGCGGATCCTGCACTTAAATGATAAGGCCCAATGTTCAAACCATGATCAAATGCTTTCGGCAGTAGACGTCGAGAAGGCATTCGATCAGGTCCATTGGCTCTTAAGAATTTTGAACTCGGTAACTGCTTTTGCTCATGGTTCCTCAGTAATTATGATCATCCAGTCACAACAGTTCTGGTGAATGGACAGGTATCAACCCTGTTCCCCTTCTGTAGAGGGACGCACCAGGGGTGCCCCTTTTCACCCATGCTGCTTGCATTATTTTGGAGTCTCTAGCCCAGAGAATCAGAGAAAATCCTGCTATTGAGAGGATTCCGTTTTTATAGGAATGTGGGTTTCTGTTGCAGTAGGCCCCCCACATTTTGCCAGATTTCTGAAGCACTTTGACTTGATGTGCCTGGAGTCCCTGCCAATCCAGTTACCATGGCCTATTTATTTTCCCAAAACTGTACATTTGGACCCACGATTGGCACCTTTCTGGCCACATGTAAGTCTCTTGTTAAAGGTACCATGGGTACCCAGAGCACTGTGACCAGAGAAGGCCTCTAAGGGCTGCAGCACATACTGTGCCACCCTTAGAGGTCCTGTACCTTACACACATACTGCCATTGCAGGCTGCGTGTTTTGATGCAGAGAAAAGTGAAGAGTCGACATGGCACACATACTTGTGTGCAATGCCTGCAACCCACTGCCTATGGTATAGGCAAGTCACACCTCTAACTGGGTGCACTATACCACTACTGAGGGTACAGTTGCAAGTCCATTCTTAGTCATTGTAAGTGCAGTAAAGCCATAAAGAGTATATGGTCTGGGAGTTTGTCGTTACTAACTCCACAGCACTATAATGGATTTACTGAATTCTGGGAAGTTTGGTAGCAAACTTCTCAGCAAAATATATCTACACTGATGCTGGTGTGGGATTAATTATATAATGCACTCGGAGAGCAACTTAGAGATGCCCCCTGAAAAACAACCAGCCTCTGGTGGGTTTCCTGACTGATAAACACCAGCCTGCCACCACGAGACAAGTTTCTGGACCCCTGGTGTGGGAGCCTTCGCTCCCTGGGCCCAGAAATAAAGCCTTTCCTGGGTGGAGGTGTTCACACCTCCCCCATGTCAGGAAGAGCCACCTGTGGCATGGGAGCTTCAAAGGCCTTGCCGCCTCTGCAATGCGACCCCCAACTTCTCCTGCCTTCAGAAGCCAGGACTCCCTTCCTGTCCCACCTCCTTTTCGGCTGGAAAACAGATGGGAAAAATGATAACAGCCCTGAAGGTGTGCCCACCTCTGCCAACGCCCCCAAACTCAATGTAATCTGAAAGTAATCAAGAAGTATTCTAAAAGTATTTAATGTGTAATTTGAACTGCTTTATCAAATAATACCAACCTGTAATATGTGCAAATCCATTCCTACTTGCATTTCCGTGTAAGGATTTACAATTGAAAGTATATTTTACCTACCAGTACCAAGTCCTGCTTGGTTCTAGAAATAAAATAGAAGTATACCTTTTTTATACTTACTCAATTGGTCTTGATTCTGTCTCTGAGTTTGTGCCATCAGTCTTGATTGAGTGAATACAATAAAAGCTTAACACACCCTCTGGATAAGCCCAACTGTTTGCCCACACTACCACAAAGAGTTTTTAGTACTTACCTCATTATGCCTCTGTTATACCTCTGGGGACTCCCTGCACTCTGTGCACACTATACCTTGCTTTGGTATAGTATATAGAGAGACAGCTTCCTATATGTTGTAAAGAGAGGAACACACCATCAGTTTATATGCAGATGATATTTTGGTGGCCTTGGAGGGACTGTCCTGTTCTCTCTCAGCCTTCCTCACCGAATTAGAGGCTTTTGGACAGACTGCGGGTTTTCAAGAGAATGTGCATAAATGCCAATCCCTCAACATTTCTCTTACGCCGGATACGCAGAAGGTCTTTGCACAGATCTACCTGATACAATGGGTGACCGCCTCTATCCCGAACCTGGGTGTACAATTGACCTCTATGGCCCAGGTGGGCTTAAATAGATGGAGACCCTATCGCCTCTTTTGGCTTGGTCTAGTGGCTGCCCTGAAAATGTCGAACCTGCCTAAGATCTTATTCCTCTTTAAGGCTTTACCTGTAGAACTCTAACTGGGACCATTCGGGCCTTGCAGCAAGAGCTGAACTGCTTTGTGTGGGCCGACGGTCACTCTCACAAGAATGAAGTGAGTTACAGGCCCCTGACTGAGGATGGTCTGGGCCTTTCAAATCTTTTACGCTACTACCAGGCTGCCTTAACTTACGTTTCTACTGGAATGGTCCTGAGGGAGTCTGAACAGCATTGACTTTTCATATACAAGGCGGTGGCAGAACACCACCTTGGCATGCATTACCCAAAAGTCTCTATTTCTAACCCATTACCAAAACTTCTTTAGATGTCTGGGATCGGGTGGCTTAGCAGGATGGCCTGACTTCGTTCCCGTCCCCCTTGATGCCAATTTTCAGTAATGCAGATTTCACCCCAGGTCTGAACTCAACAGCTTTCCAGCATTGGCATCTAGTTTGATGCTGGTCCATAGGCCACTTGTTTGACGAAGAGGATCCCCTATCCTTCAGACAACTCTGCACTACCCGAAACAGAGCAGCTGCATTATCTCCAGATTCGTCACTCATTGATGCATCCCTCAGTTCACCCTGGGGCACAACGCTTTCTTAACTGTTATGAAAAATGTCTAATTACCAAAACATCAGACAAACGCCTCATCACTGACCTCTATGGCCTTCTGTACCTCCCTAACACACAGGTTAAATTAACAAGCCAGAAACTGTGGGAATAAGAGCTTGGTCGCTTGCTAACCCAGAAGGAATGGGGAAATGTATGCTATTGTGCACGACACACAGCCTACAATACGGCCAGTACTGAAACGGCTACCAAGATAGACATATTGGTATCTTACACCAGTCCGCCTACACGGAGGAAACCCCGATCGCCAATATGAGTGCTGGCACAGTTGTGGTTCCCCTGGCTCTCTACTACATTTACTATGGGAATGCCCAAAACTCAAGTCTTATTGGACACATTTGCTAGATGATGTAGACACCCACCTAAACACCCAGCTCCCCCGCTTTCCTGAGTATACCATTCTGGGGTTGCCCAACACACTCATTTTCCCACTCAAAACTCTGGGACAGCAGATTGGATTGGCTTTGGGGGCAGCCTGCAGAATATTTTGTTACACTGGGGCATGGGACACCTCGCTACTTACCAGGGCTGGCTGTATCATCTTTGGTATATACTAGGGATAGAAAGAATGGCCCCCACTCTTACAGGACAAGGCAGTTCATATATTGAGCTCTGGCATCATTTTATACATCTATTATCCTCAGAATTCTGTCAACTCACTTGTCCCAGATACCTCAGTCTTTTTCATTTAACAGAGGTTTCTATTAATTCCAAACAAGAAAGCAGTGGTTAAATTGCGACAGTATAACATGTGAGACCACATTACTCGTTTTATCTGTCAGCACTATGGTTCCCAGGGGAGTTTGGAAAATGTTATGTTTATTCATATTTGTGCCACAGATGATGAGCTACTTGTTCACGGTATTGCTATGTTTCTGTTTTGAAAATCATTAAAGAGATTTGAACTATATAGTCCACACAAAACCTTAGCTCTAGTTTTCCACCCTTGAAATTATGTTTCGGGACCAACACAACTGGGCTGGCCCAGTGCCTCTCAGAGAGTTCTGTGACTCCAAGTTCCAGCATCTTGCAGACTTCAGTCCTGATGATCTCTTTGACATCATGTGTACACCAGCTTGTCTGACCAGCTGTCAATAAGAAGAGCTCTGCATACGGGTGCAGGGCTTGCCTGCAGTCAGCCTGCTATTGGGTAGAGAGGGTGTCTGAAAAGACAACTCCTTTTACTGACCCATCTTTAGGATAGTGTGAAAGGAGGGCAGGGAGAGGTTCACTCTCTTCTTCCTGATCCTCATCAGTCATCAGCCTGGTCACATCAGCTTTGTCAGCTGATTGGGTTTGAGGCGTTTCGCATGGATGACCCTCTTGGGGTTCCTGTGAGTGCCAAGGTCCACCAGATAGGTGACCACCTATTTTCTTTCAAGGACAGGGTCCACTCCAAGAGCCACACCTTCTGCCCTGGTTGGTACTCCACCAGTGCAGCCTTTTGGCCAAACCAAATCTTCAAGCGCTCTTGGCTTGCTTCAATGTTTTTGTTGGCTTTTTCCATGTATCTAGGCACCCTGGGACAAACGCCAAGGACATAGACTCCTATGTCCAGTTTGGGTTCTTCTCCCAGCTTTCTCTTACCAGTCTCAGTGGATGTCTCATAGGATGTCCAAACAAAAGTTCAAAGAGACTCAAGCCCACTCCCTGTAAGCAAAGCGCAGGCATAGCAAAAGGACATCCCATCTCCTTCTGAGATTTTCAGGTAGTTCCATGATCATACCTTTCATGGTCTTGTTGAATCTCTCAACTAGATAATTGATTTGTAGGTGATATGGGGAGGTAAACTTATAAGTCACCCCACACTCAGCCCACATGGCTTTCAGGTAAGCCAGACATGAAGTTACTACCTCTGTCTGATGCCACCTTCTTAGGGAAGCCCACTGTAGTAAAGATACTTATGAGGGCTTTAGTCACTGCAGTGGCAGTGATGGTCCTAAGGGGTATAGCTGCAGGGTACTTGGTGGCATGATTCAGTAAAACATCTGCTCCCTGCTGCTGTTTGTGGCCCAGGAGGGTTTGTTACTGGTCTTGCCACTGGCCTGACAGGTTACACAGGAACTGCAACCCTCCTTTACTTTCTGGAACATACCTGGTCAGTAGCAATGGATGACTAACCTACTCCATGTTTTTGTCTGGCTAAGATACCCAACATGGGGGGGGGGGGTGCCATGTGCTAAGGTGAAGAGAAATTATCGGTACTGCTAAGGCACTACCACTATCCTAGTGGCACCAGGCTTGGGGTCTCTGGCCTCAGTGTACAGAAGTTAGTCCTTCCAATCGGTCCTGTGGGAGTCACCAACATCTCCCCTTACCTAGTCAGAAGCTTGCTGTTGCAGTCTCTCAAGAGTCGGATAAGTCCTTTCTCCCTGGCACAGCTCTTCCCTAGAGGGTTTCCCTAGGCCTAGGAGCTCTGCCGTGTAGGGCCCAAGATCCTAGGACTCAGTTCCCTCAAGGACTGACAGGTCTGCTCCCTGGGGAGAGGGGACCTGAGCCTTTGCCTGTACAGAAGTTTGTTTCCCAGATTTCTTATTTTTTTGTCTCGGAGGGTTGATTTCAGGACCAAAGACTTATTTCACCCTGGGATTTGCACTGTGCTCGAGTTTTCACAAATGCCTATTCAGGAATTCTTAGTATGGCTGTGGCATAGAAGATATCAAAGCAATCTACAATCCAGTGTGAAATGGTTCTTTTCTGCACACCCTTGCCCTTTTTTTAATCTAGCAAAAACATGACAATCCACCTGGGGGTACTCTGGTACGATTGATGGAAACGTTCAGTGCTCTTTTGACAACCAAGTTATAGTCTTTCCGCTTTCTTACAGGGACGAGGCAGAGCAAAGAATGCCTGTAAGGTGATATTTTAGCCAATATGGAACAGTCTCACAAAAAACGCAGAACCCGTTTGTATGGGAAGAAGGTGGTGTACCGTGAGTTTACACAGAACTTGAAACTCTCACGCTGAGCTGATGTTATAGCGACGAGGAATACCACCATGAGGGTGAGAAGTTTGAAAGAACAGCTATTAAGCGACTCAAAGGGAGTACACACCTAATATTTAAGGACCAAGTTATGGTCCCACTGTGACATGACAAAAGGTGAAGAGTAAACCTAGCTTGTAGACCTTTTAAAAAAAAAAAGCACCACAACACATGATTTAAATAATGAGGCTGATCAGGAAACTGCAAAAAGTTGGAAAGATACACTTTAGCTATGCCCAAGCTTAGCAGGGCGAGAGACAAAACAGATATGAAAAAGTCAGATAACTTTGCCTGGAAGGGGCCAATCTATCACGTGCAGTACCCAGACACAAAAATAGTACTAATGACGGGCTTTATACAGTTTTTGTCAAAGAATGCCTGGCTGCCAAGGTGATATCAAACACTTCTGGAGGAAGTATGAAGGTGTCATTGCTCCATCTCCAGTCATGAAGGTGGAGATTGCAAAGGCCCCGGTGCAGGATCTTGCCCTGGTGCAACAGCAGATCATCCCAGAGGGACAGCCTGATAGGAGGACAGATACTTCTGTCCAGAAGCTTAGGATACCATTTCCTCTGTGCCCAATCCAGGGCCACTAAAATGACTATGGGCCAATCAGTCCCGATCTTTTTCAGGACTCAGGGTAGAAGAGGTATCGACAGGAAAGCATACAGGAGTCCCAAGTTACACCATAGGGCGGAGCACGTGTCCTAGCAAGAGACAATTTTTAACGCCTAGAACTGCTGACATTGAAAGTTCTCAGCAGTGGCAAATAGATTGAGCCATGGTTCATCGTATTCATGGAAGAGACTTTGCACCACCGCTGAGTGCAATTGCCACTCATGATCCGCTAGGTGTCGAAGGCTGAGCTAGTCAGCCTTTGAATTTAAAGATCCTGCTAGGTGATTCACCACCAGGAAAATTCCTTTATGGTTCAGCCATTTTGTGAGGCACAGCACCTCCTAGCACACAACCCCACCCCACCCAGTTTGTTACAATACCACATTGCAGTGGTGTTGTCTGTAAGCACCTATACCAGCCTCTACTTGATGGATGGTAGGAAGGCTTTCAACGCCAAGTGCATGTCCCTCTGTTCCAAAAGGTTGATATGGAGCCAGGGCTTCCCTAGAGACCAGAGGCCTCTGATTCCGACCTCCCCCAGCTGGCCACCCCAATCGAGACGTGTGGCATCAGTCACCACTGTCAGCTCTGGATGTAGTAGGGTCTGCCACTGACCCAATAGTGGTCCAGTAACCACCACTGCAGATCTTTCACAGACTCCTCCAAAATCTGAGATCTTGCGTCTCTGTAGGCTCAACATCAAGAAGACCTCTCCGATCACATCCAATGTAGAGACAGCATATGCCAGTTGGCATGCTTGACCAGCAGGTCGCAGGAGGCCATCTGTACCAGCAGTCTCTGAGTCAACCTCACCGAAATTCAGGACAAAGGCAGAAATATTGGATTCATAGCCTGAATGGGCTGGATTTTCTTTTTCAGGATAAAGGCACAAGACTGAACACTGTCCAGAGCGGCTCCGGTGAAGGGGAGGTTCTGGTAAAGAGCCAGGTGTGTCTTCGGCATGTTGTGACAGAACCTCAAAGATGACAGAAGATTTGCCGTAGTCTTAAGGTGATTGGCAACTTCCTGAGACTAGCCCGCCTTCAACAGCCTGTCGTCAACGTACGTGATGTCTGGGACCCCTGACCTCCAAATATGTGCTGCTACCACCAACATTATCAACAACACCCGAAGGCCACAATTGAGACTAAAGGGCTCTGAAAAGGCTCCTGTCCTACCACAAATCTGAGGTGGCGCACCTGAAAGTAGCAGGAGTAACAGCCATGGCCAATTTCTGGCACAGGCACCTTCTCAATACACTCTCGATAGTCCCTTCGGCGAAATGGGCTTGCACTTTCTGCCATAAGACGAAAGGTGTCCTCCATTAAGCATGTCAGGGATGGTGGAGTGTGAGGTGGAGTGGCCATTAGGGTAGGGCACACCCCTTGTGGACAGTGTCCTGACTAACCTATGTTATGTCCTGCAAGCCCCGTAAAAATTGTTGTACTCTGCAGACAACCAAGTGGCTGTGCTCCACTAAGGGTATACTGAAGGGGTTTGGCAGGTGGGGACGCAGATAGTTGTCCCTTACCGCCGAACCAGTGGGTGCCACAACCTTAGCCACGAAAGGGCTGGGCACCTTGCTGAGGTTAAAGTGGCTGCGGATATGGGGTACCTCTTACGAAACTGAGAAAGGAACGGTAGGAATGATGACATTGGCAAGGCAGGGCATATACACCCAGGAAGCGTGCTGTGGCCTTGCTCTCTTAATTGCTCCACAGCAGAAATTGCTTTGTCCCCAAGAGGAGAGCCCAGTCAAAGGCATGTCCATAAGGGAGGCCTGCATATTGCTTGAAAAACCCACTGCCTGTACCTAGGCATGGTGACCGAGGACGATGCTAATTCCAATGACTTGTCAGATGGAATCAGTGGTAACCAGGCCACATCGAACTGTGAATTTGGTGGCTTTGTGGTCATCCTGTATGGTTTGGGTTAGGACAGGTCAAACATCTTCCGCAACACAAGAGGATTTAGGTGACCGAATCCCAGCAAGCATGGGAATAGCGGTCCAGCAAGCAACTGGTTTTGCCTCACTGAAAGGCCAGACTACTGGTAGAAAATACCCTCTTCCAAAGGACTACTGGCTCATGGACTCCCTATTCGAGCGAGTAGCGTGGAAGTATTTGAGTATGTTTGACTGGTTTAGGCTTGCATCAAAAAATCTCAGAAGAAGGGTGCCGAGACAAAAAGGCAAGGCCACCAGGGGCAGGACGGTGACACCTCACAATCTGGCGATTGACGAGAGGGCCAGTGCAAGGTTTGGCCAGGCCCCCAGGAGGGTCATCAGGGAGTGCCTCGTTAAAAGTTAGTAGAGGTCGAGGGAGAGACAAGGCCAGAATCAGAAGAGGTGTCAAAACCACTGGCAACTTGGAGTCCATAAGATTTCTTTGTAGTAGGCATCTCCTGCATCATAGTCATTACTGGAACCTATCCCAAACAAGTAATGCAATGTACGAGAGCTGCCTTGTGGAGGTGGGATGTTAAGCAGGTCAAGTTGTGATTCAATGCAAACAGAGTGCAGCTTTGTTACAGGTCGGAATGGTGTCGACTCAAAGTTGGAGATCATAATAGGCATCTCATCCTCCGGCACCGGAGGAGTCAGCATTGGTGTGGACACTTAGGGAATAACATGAATCCAGAGTCGGTACAGGGGAAGGCCCAGAGAAGGGTTCAGAGTGTCCAACTGGTGCCAAAGGCAACCCCACTGGCAGTGTCCTATATGGAAGGCCTTTCTGCTCCTTGCGGCCCTCAGACGTGCCAGAGGGAGTCAGAAGGGTTCTGAAGAGTAAAAGAATGGCTTTCTGGAACCCGTGGATCTGCCGCTGTGTCGCAGACAGCCCTGGAAACTCAAGTTGTGCCTGAAAAAGCTGTGGGATTGGCTCTGGTGCCGGCCAACTTTGGGAGCTAGATCGAGAGGCATGGTGACAAGCTCGCACCTTCTCAGTAGTAAGAGAGTGTTAGTAAGAGGTTAAGTCCCACTTGGCTTTTTAGGTTTTTTCTTTGAATAACCTGAAGTTTTAGGGAGTGACGAAGATAAGACCATGGAATCAATTCCTGGGACATCTGGTCAGGTCTCGACGTGGAGTCTTCCAGTGCTTGGAGATATAGAATTTTCCTTGTGGTCCTGTAAACCCTTCTAGATTATCCATGCAGTATCTCTGCAGGCCTTAAAGAGTTGCAACTCAACCCTAGGAAAACCTGATTAGGATCCGACACAGACATCTGCTTGAGACTGTCCTTACAAGGTTGAAGTTTTGGGAGGTGACATTTGCCTTGAAATGTTTGAGGTAAAAAAGGGACTTAAAGAGAGTATCTCCGGTTCCACACAAAGATCTACACATTTCCAGAGCGGAATGGCACCACCTACCGAAAACCAGAATTACTGCTGAAAAACCTAAGGATTCAGCCAGACGTCTGGGAGATATTCAAAAGGTGAGGAATCTGCTGTTAGAAGTCTCAATCAGAAGAAAAGGGTTTATTTGGACAGGACCAATTTCAGTTTTTTTACAGTGTTATAGTCAGGTTATGCTGGTAGACTTGAAGCCATGTATGCTCTGCCACTGTAGTGGACGGCTTAATAGGTGCCACAGTCCACTAGGTGCATCTAACTTTCAGGACCTACATCTATCTGGTATCATATCCTAGGGACATATGCGCAAGTTAAACCTACCAATTAGGAATGTGCCAATTCGATTATGTCTAAAGGGGGAGCAAAGGCACATTACCATTGTTAGCAGGAGTTAATCGTACAGAGTGCTTACATTATCAAAAATACAGGGTCCAGCAAAAGGCGAACAATACTATGTGACCATGCAGAGCAGGCAGATTTCCTACAGGATTGTTTCAGTATCATAGTTTCAATTACAGAAGCCATATCTTTAAGCAGCAGGACAAGGGGGGAATACAGTAGAGGCACATCAGTTAATACTAGCCAATCCAATAACGATTCAGTGGACTTGACAGGCTTCAGTTCTTGGGCTAAGTCTCAGCATTTAGTGTCCCTCGGGGGCAACTCCACTCTTACGGTTTGTGGTGTGTATCACACTTAAAAAGGGCACAAATAATACTTTTGCTTCCATAATTTTACTATAAAAGATTATAATAAGCTTGTGTACGTACTTATGCCTTCCAGAAAAAGAGGTGTGTATAATACGAGTTGTGGCCCAAACACTGCTCGGTTCACCACCTTTTTGCCTCATGTCAACAGGGCACAGTGGGTCTAGTTATGGGCCTTTCCTATCACAAATAATTGTTAACAGATGCATTAATCAAGAAAAGGCTGCTGAGTCCAAGAAAGCACAGTTTTGACTTTTCAGAAAAGCCCAGGCCTGGATACTGAATTCCTCACCTCACTTGCTCCCTGTTGGATCTCGACAGAGTGAAGTCAGGTGCTTGTGGCTGGTGATCGCTGCAGTGTTCAAGTGCGACTTGTATCACAGCACACATGAACAAAACTGAGATACACAGTGCTATCCACAGATGCCCACTGTGTCCCACCTTCAGTGTAGCGCATGGACAGCACTACAAGCACCCCAAATTGTTAGAGGTATACCTACATGAGCACAAAAATAAAAAATAAAATAGCTCAACAATGACCTTGGCCTTTTTGGTTAAGCGTCCCAAGTCACATATTTTAAGACAGCACGGGGTGGAACCGGTCTGTACCCATCTGGCTTGAACGACTGGAGCTAGATGTTAGAAAGGGGACTACAATCTTACATGCACTCTGAGGTAAGAATCATATGAACAGGGTCTCCCAGCAGGTTCCAATGCAGACTTGGAGCCAGACTAAGACATTTTTGCACTAGGACCTTTATGTGAGACAAGCAAGGAGACTTGGGGAGATCTGCTGGTCACAAACGAGCTCCGCATGATAGGCTCTTGAGTTAAGGTCTGTGTAGGAAAGTGGGTTTCTGTTACAGCAGTAACCTCCCCACCTTTTGTCAGATTTCTGATGCTAACTTGGCTGAGTGTGTGCTGGGACTGTGCTAACCAAGCCCCAGCCCTGAGTTCTTTCCCAAAACCTGTACCTTTGCTCCCACAATGGGCACACATCTCACCCACATACATGTCCCTTGTAAAAGGTACCTGTGGTACAAAGGGCCTTGTGAGCAAAGAGGGTCCTGTAGGGCTGCAGCATGTATTGTGCCACCCTTAGGGGCCCACACCAAACACATACACACTGCCATTGCTGACTATGTGTTGTGGTGTAGCTAAACTAAAAGAGTTGACATAGCACACATTCCGGGGTGCCATGCAAACACACTACTGCCAATGGCATAGGCAAGACACCCCTCTGGCAGGCCTTCCAGCCCTAAGGCAGGCTGCACTATACCACAGGTGAAGGCATAGCTGCATGACCAATATGCCCCTACAGTGTCCGATTCCATTCTACAATACCAAGTACAGTAAAGCCTTTTTGAGTACTGAAGACTTGGTATCAAACTTCTCACTATAAAAACCTCACATTGATGCCAGTGTTGGCTTTATAATAAAATGTACTCAGGTTGCATCTTAGAGATGCCCCCTGAAAAACGACCAGCTTATAGTGTATTGGCTGACTGGTTGTTGCCAGCCAGCCAGCACCAGATAGGTTTGTGACCTCATGGGGTGAGAGACTTTGTGCTCTCGGAGGTCAGAAACAAAGCCTGCTCCGGGTGGAGGTGCTTCGCACCTTCCTCCTGCAGGAACAGCAGCACTTGGCGGTGAACCTCAAAGGCTCCCACCTGGTGTTATGCTGATTTGGGCAGCTCCAACTGGTAGAGATACCCGCCCCCCCTGTCCTGCCCCACTTTTGGCAGCAGGACAGGCGGGAAAATGTGTAAGCAGAGCATGAGTTTCTATCTTGGCTTGGCACACCCCTAGGGTGGCCAGAGCTGATGTGAACCCCTCTCTTCAGAATTCTCCATCTTAGTTGTGAGAATTAGGACCAACAAGAATAGGGATGTGCCCCAATCCCCAAAGGGAGGGGGCACCTAAAGAGCGTAGTTAGCCTAGGGGACAGCTACTGCCCTCCGGCCTCAATAATGCCTGTAAATTTAGTATTTAAGGGCTCGCCTGAACCTTGTTCCTCAGATTCTACGACCAACAAAGGAGGACCGAAGAACCGCGCAGCAGTGGAGAAGATGACAACTGACTTGGCCCCAGCCTTACCGGCCGGTCTGCTTCTCAAGCGACCCTTCTGAAAGAAGTTGACATGTCCCGTGGCCAGCAACTCTCCAGCAACTGCAGAGACCTGAGCTACCTTCAATAAAGACCGTCTCCCAAGGACACCGGATTTGTCCAGCAAAAGCAACCGTCAACAAGGACTCAAGTGCCTCCTGGAACTGCGAGTCCTCAATACTCTGGACCCGTCACCCTCGGCCCGAGTCCAGGTGGGCAAGTGACGTCTCCCCAGCTATCCTGACCTAGGATATAGCGCTGGACGACCTCTACTGAACTTGCTCAGAACGCCTGCAGCCTCACCTTGAAGATAGGGTGCCAGACGCCTCCTTTGCACCCTGCTGCCCCTGTGCCGCAGCTTTGGTGCGACCTGGTGGCCCCTACAGTGCTATCCCCGACGCTCAGGGCCTGTGCTCTGGAACCATAGGTACTTTCCCGCAACCTGTGCCTCTTTGAGGTGCCCCCAGCTTCCTTAGGCTAACATTGTGCTAAATGACCCTTGCACCCAGCACCCCCAGTGGCGCTGGTAGTGCAGTACCTACCTTGATCCGACCCTTGCCCAGTGTTGGCCAAAACCCCTGAAAACTGGATTTGTAAGAGTGCTCCCTGAAATTTACTTACCTCTTTTTCCGCCTATAGCATTGCATTGGCTTCTCTCTGTATTGCACTAAGTGTTGATCCTGAGAACAGTACAAAGTATCTTCTTGATATTGAAAAGTATTTTGTGCACCTGTAGCACAAGTTACTACTTGTGTAACGATATCTGTAAGACACATTAGTTAGTGATAGATTCCGTACCATAGATTCCGTACCTTAGAATATTCCCCAGGCGTCAGGTTAATTCCGGAAAGTTTTCTGCTTAGCAGTACCCCTGCGCGCCAGTAGGTGGTGTCGTGCGGCTCCGCATCAGTCACTGGCGTAAGCGCCGGGATGACGTCACAGAGGCTACTTAGGCGCCACCCATGCGCGCCGTCCGTTCTGTACACTACTTTCCGCGCCGAGACGCAGAGCCATGCAAGATACTGACCATTGGTGCATAAAACTAGGGCCCTAAAAGGGGATGACCTCAACCCTAGGAATCAGTTCGCAGAACGAGGAGGATGGGTGGGCCGGTAAGGAATCTATTACTAACTAATGTCTCTTACAGATAGATCGTTACACAAGTAGTAACTTGTGCATCTGAAAGAGACACGTTAGTGATAGATTCCTTACCTTAGAATAGATACCCCAGCAATACCAACCCCGGTGGTGGGCCTGCGAACAAGATTACACCAAAAAGTCACGGAGCACAGAACGGCCAAAGAAGCCGTCTCTCTGGACCGGACTGTCAAGGCTGTAGTGCTTGGTAAACATGTGCAGCGAGGCCCACATAGCTGCCTGACAAATGTCCTGCAAGGGAAAGCCACGTGCCAAGGCAGTAGTGACTGCCGTTGCCCTGGTCGAATGGGCACGCAGCCCCACAGGAGGCTCCTTCTTGGCCAAGGAGTAACATGCTTTGATGCACAAAACAAGCCACCGGGAGATGGTCCATTTGTGACCAGCCCGACCTTTTTTGGCGCCCACGTAGCCCACAAAAAGCTGATCATTCACCCGGAACTGCCGAGTACGCTGCAGATAGAAGTACGAGTTACTTACCTCCGGTAACGATGTATCTCGTAGAGACGATTCTAGCCGCAGATTCCGTCACGTAGAATTATCCCCAGGCGTGAGACTGGATACGGAAACTTTTTTGCCACACCATCCCTGCGCGCCGGGGGCGTGGCGACATCACGCGACTTTGCCCAGGCGTCCTCCGCGAACGTGACGTCAACAAGGTCACATAAGACCCGCACCGGCGAGCCAAAGTCAGTCAGTTTTCTTCGGAGAACTTTTCCACACCACAACGCAGAACCACCAGATAAAAAACTGTGGAAGCATGGGAACAGTGTGCTAAGAGCATAAAAATTGGAAAGAAACGGTGACTAACATTACCCCACCCAGAGGAGTGTCAACACCGCAGAACCCAAAGGCAGGTAAAGAATAAGAACAAGCAGAACCCTATGCAGGCACCCTGCCAGAACATAGACAGCCCCCCATCCCTGTGCCCCGGAGGCAAAGAACATGCGTAAAAGTCATTGCACACGTAGTAAACCTACCACCCCCATCCCGAGCAAGGAATGAGACCAGTCCCAAGACAGTCTGGGACAACAAACCTCCAAGCCACCCCTACATAGAGGGCAACCACCCACAAGGGACAAGGGCAAGACATGGCCAGAAGACCCTTAATCAGAGGATAGCAATGGAAGGAAGGGAGGGGAGGGAGGACAGGGATAGAAGTGTGTGGAGTGGTGTGGCTCACTGGTTAGAGGCGGCAGACCCGGAAGCAGAGAACGGCCCGGGACCAGGGTTCAATTCCCGACGCGGCAGGGTCGTGGACCAGGGTCAGCGGACTCGAAAATTCTCGCCTCGGTGCCTACTCTAACCAGGGATCACACTCGGCAACTCTGGGCATTAGCTTGCCTCATCTCTACAACAGCCCCCCACATTTGCCGGGGATGCCTGGTTTCACCTTGGAGATACCCAGTAGGGACCATCTCACAGGGATAGCCGGGACGGGTTCCCCAGCGGTCTACAGCGCCATGACGCCTCAGGGCAGCAGTGCGCTTTACAAGACACATACATACATACATACATACATACATACATACATACATACATAGAAGGCAAACCCCCCCAAACCTAAAGTAGCCAGAGCAGCAGGGCATCGGAGCACCGGAACCCCATCCTCCAAAGAACCGAAGGAGGAATTAACGGCCCCCAGATGGAGCCACCCGTCAAGTACAAGAAGGCACTCACAGGGGACGCAACCCCCCCACCGGGAGGCGAGTACCAAAGATCAACCAAAGGGTCCTCACAGAATAGGAGAGGAAGGGCGGGCCGTGAAGGAATCTGCAGCTAGAATCGTTTCTACCAGATACATCGTTACCGAAGGTAAGTAACTCCTACATCTGATAGAGGCTTGTAGCAGCAGATTCCTTCACGTAGAATAGATACCCTAGCAATACCCCCAAGGCAAGGTCGGAGAGGCCGAAGCACCCCACTCCCCCACAAGGCAACACAGCGTCCGTCCAATGACAAGACAGGAACAGCGGAAGAAGAAGCCTAGAGGGCCCAAGGAAACGAGGGAAAAGAAGGCGAACCCACTCCAGATGGAGGGCAACCTGCCAGCCAGAACAGCGCCAGTAGTCAAAAGCTGCCAGAGGCAAGAAGAATAGCCCAAGGCCTCAGGAAGGCCAAGAAGGCGGCGCCTGGCAAGGGAGAACACTGTGTCATCCCAGACCTCAGGACAGGAGCAGGGAGAGGAGGAGATGCCCGGGCACACCATTACGAGTGGCCGCGCACCAGACTTCAGGAAGCAAGAGCAACCTACCTAAACGCCACCCAAAGGCGCCCAAAGGCGACCAGAAGGTGCCAGCAGAGCGCAAACCATATCACCTACGGTACGATAAGCCCCAACAATGGGAATCCTCTTTGGAAGAACTTCTGTAGCAGAAGAACAAACAAAAGAGCTACGGGGAAAAAAATACCCCCGCAAAAGGCTTAACAAGCAGCCGAAGCAAGCAGAAGGCCTAATCTCAGGCCCAAATCTGCACAACAATTCCAACACATACACATAATCAACAAAAGAGCCGTCCAGCAGCCAACAAAGCCAAGGTCCCCAAAGAAGGACGCAATGGCCAGAAAACGCACTCCACAGTCAGACAAGCGGCCTAAGAAGGCCCAGAATCAACCTGACTCAGGAATCACTGAGGAGGGGACGGAGGAGGAGGATGATAAGGCGGAGGAGGAGGAGGAGGACAGAGCCCCGCCAAGAGCTTCTGGATGGCGTAGTCGGCCGGGGCATGGAACAACAGGCTGCCATCAAACAGAAGATCAATGAGCCGCTCCCGAATATTCTCAGGGAATACTCCATCCCGAAGCCAAACATGGCGACGGAGAGCGACCGAGGAAGCCATAGCCCAGCCCAACACCTCAGATGTCCAGAGCGGATTGGAGAATAAAAACTGCCAGCTCCTGGCCATCCAACGCATGATGCCGTAAGTCCACCTGACCAGCTTCCTGGGACGCAGCAGATACCAAGAGACTCAACCAAGTCCCACAAACAGGAGGAGGCCCGAGCCAGCACACACAAGGTGTTCAGGGCCCGCAAGGCAGCGCTCGTCGAGGCGAATATGTTGCGCCCCCAAGAGTCCAGCCAGCGGGCCTCTTGGGACGGCGGAGTCAGCAGTGGCGGCAGGAATAGAAAAGCAGTCCACAAAAGAGTACTGGAGGCAGAAGGGTGGAGGGAAAGGCACACCAGGTCACGCTGCTGCGGGATATGCCGGTGCAGAAGATGCTGAGGCACCCGGTCCCCTGAGGCAGGACGCCTCCAAGCCCCCGTCAAGGAAGAAAGGAGGGAACCTTCAAAGGGAAGTAAGATTTCCCTCTCACCAGAGCCCTGGTGGAGGACCTCCAGTAGATGGTCCACCGGAAAGTGAGAAAGTGAGCCACCGGGTCACCCATACACAGGATGCCCACAGCCATGGACACCGCGTGAGCGAAGGCCGCACCCGCCTCCGTAGGACCCTGCGGCAGGGAAAGCAGCTCCTCCGTGGGCGACAGCTGCAAACTGAGGCGGCCGTCCCCGAGGCCAAGCGGGGGGCAAGGGCCAGACCTGGAAGTCAGAAGGCGCCGAAGAATGCGGGACCTGCCGCTCTTCTGACGAACACCTCAGCCTCAGGAAGGGCGGGGAGCCACCCTTCGACGCCGGTGAAAAAGACACCACACGGTGACCAGTCTCCGGGGAGGATGACACCAATATACAGGCTGCCTGCGGAGAAGGAGCACCCGAAGATGAATCTGCGGTACAACCCCGGCGCGGAGCCGTTGAGTCCGCTGCCTGAGGCGAGGTGCTGGCACCATCCGGCGTTGCCGGACAGGGGTCCTCCAAGTTATCGGGAATAAGTTGCGGGAATAACGGGCTCGGCATTAGCCTGGTTATCATCATATCTGGATAACAGACAACAGGCAGTAACACTACCACCTTTCCGCTCTGCCACACGCCAGGTGAACCAGGGTGTTCCCCAGGGGTCGGCGATAAGTCCGATTCTCTTTAATCTGTACCTCCGGCCCCTGATACAACTTATAAGGTCTTTCGGTATTCAAGTCATCAATTATGCCGATGATACCCAATTGATTTTTTCTTTTGAGGGTTCAGAGGCAGTGTCGAGGGACACTTTCCATCAGTGTATGTCGGCCACAGCAGAGTGGTTGCAAGCCAACTCACTCCAATTCAATGGCGCAAAGACGGAGATATTGCACTGCTCTTCAGACCGACTCCCTCGCCCATTGCCGGAAGACTTTTGGCCTAGTTCCATTCCAGGCTCGGTGGAGGCGGCAGACTCGGCCCGCAATCTGGGAGTCATGTTCGAGTCGAACCTGCAATTGGACGTCTCGGTGAACAGGACTGTTGGGACATGTATGGGCCTGCTCCGTGCTCTACGGAAGATACTGCCGCTTCTCCCGCGGGAAGCCAGAGTAGAAGTAGTGCGTAGTACCATTCTCAGTAGGTTAGACTACTGCAACGCACTACTTCTAGGAGCCCCAAAGGTCTTGATCCTTAAATTACAAAGGGTTCAAAATATGGCGGCTAAACTAGCCCTGTCCTTGCCTCGCTCGGCCTCTTCTGCCAGAGCTCTGGCAGTCTTACATTGGTTACCGGTCCAGCAGAGGATCTCCTATAAGGCTTTATGCCTGATTTTTGGAGCTCTGCATGGTCAAGGACCAATACCACTGCAAAACCTCTTTTCGTGGTATCAGGCTGCCAGACCTCTGAGATCCGCCTCAGCTTTCTTAGTGAAAATCCCAAGAATAAACAGAGTGAGAATGGGCGGCCGAGCCTTCAGTTTTACGGCCGCCACAATGTGGAACACTCTACCTTTAACACTGAGGAGCAGACAAAATTTTATTTTATTTAAAAAGGACCTTAAAACCTATCTCTTCCCTAGAGCAGAATAAATTGTAGACCAGATGGTGGAACTGATCTCAGCGCCAGGATACCCGCTGGGTGACAGCTGCGCTTAATAAGCATTAAAATACATACATACATACATACATACATATCCCACACTGGGTGGGGCTGGAGTCGAACCGGCCCGGGGGCGGCGCCGGAACGGCACTGACCCGACCTCCACCGAGGTAGCCATCTGCATGGAAAAGCGAGATGGGCCTGGGGAGGGACACGAAGCCCTCAGCAACCCGCGACCCAGAATGAGGCGTAGATCACTCGGCAACCCATAAGGCGGTGCCTGGGACGATTCCACCTCAGACTCGCCCTCCGTCAAGGCAGCCACCTGCAGGGGAGGGCGAGAGGGGCCTGGAGAGTGCCGAGGGGTCCTCACCCGGCCTCGACCCAGAGTGGAACGAGGAGGGTTCACCGACCACTGTGGCTCCGCACAGGCCAGCTGCTGCCGACACTGCAGCGGCGTCACCTCGGCCTTGGACAGGACCGCGAGGAGCTGGGGGATGCGACCCGAGCCCCGGCGACCTCCCGCGACATCACAGGAACTCCTGCAGGAGTTTGCCGTGAGGCAGAGACACCATGGCCTGAAGGGGGTGCCTCAGAGGAGCCACACCCCAACAGCACCACGCCCTCCAAGCCTGAATCCGAACCAGTCGGCACCAGGGCCGGAGCCACCGGCGGTGCCGCGGAGGGCCCTGCACAAGGCGAGGGGTCTGCAGACGCCCCAGGAGGGGAAGGAGAGGGAGACGCCAGCGAGGCCTGCAAAGCCGCCACGTATGTCTCGATTTGGACTCTCGACGCCCCCACACCGGGAAACAGTGGATAGGATGACACGCGGGGCCGCATCACCCGCGGAGAGTCCATGCCCCCGGTAGGCTGGAACCGAGCCCCCGGGGACAAGCTGCGACACTTACCCACCGGGGAGCGACGCTCACGTGACATCGGAGAAGGGCGAGGGCGACGACCACGGCTGAACCTGAAGCCGTCCGCTGAATCGGACCGAGGGAAGGACGTCGACCTGGAGAGACGTGCCAAGAGAAGTTTCATGCGGCGCTCACACCTGGACTTCGGCTTCAACTGTTGACAGGCCTCGCAGTCGGTGGTGCCGTGATCCTCCCCCAAATACCACATACAAAAGAGGTGCGGGTCCGCCGCCGACATAAGACGCCCACAAAATGTACAAGTTTTGAAGCCCAAAGGCATTCGCACACTGTTCCACCAAAAGAATGGAGAAAAAAGGGTCCGAAACAGGCCCGGGCGGGTCTTATTGTGGCCTCGCTGACGTCACGTATGCAGACGACTCCTGGGCGGAGTAGCATGATGTCGCCCCGCTCCCCGGCGCGCAGGGATGCTGTGGCAAAAAAAATTCCTGATCCAGTCTCACGCCTGGGGGTAATTCTACATGAACTAATCTGTGGCTAGCAGTCTCTATCAGACTGCTAGTGCACGTTTTGGATCCAGACGGTGGAGCCTCTCCTCTTCCCTTGAAGGATGCAGAGGCGGAAAGAAGGTGGGCAAAGTGATGGTCTGCCCGATGTGGAAGGGCGTGACAACCTTTGGCAGAAAAGAAGGACAGGTCCTTAAAACCACCTTGTCTGGATGAACAGAAAGGAAAGGAGGTTTGGAAGAAAGGGCCTGGAGCTCACTCACTCGTCTGGCAGAGGTGATAGCAACCAGGAAAGCCGTCTTTAGAGTAAGAAGACGTAAGGGGCAGTTATGAAGAGGCTCAAAGGGAGCGCACATCAGAAAAGTCAAGACAAAATTTAAGTCCAATTGAGGCATTATGAAAGGCACGGTAGGAAACGAGTGTGTAATGCCTTTGAGAAAGCGGTTAACAACCGGGGACTTAAGATCAGGGAGCCTCAGGAAGGCGGAAATAAGATAGCCTTTGATAGTGCCCAGAGCAGAACCGTGCTGGGCCAAGGATAGGAGAAACAGAAGAACCTCAGAAAGAGGGGCTGAAAGGGGATCCACAGCCTTTGCTGTGCACCATGCCACAAATCTGTTCCATCGGCAGGCATATACAGCTTTGGTGGAGGGACGCCTGGCTGCCAGAATGACATTACAGACTTCGGGAGGAAGGTCAAAAGCCGTCAACTGTCGCCGCTCAGTCTCCACGCATGGAGGTGGAGGCTGGACCAGTTCGGATGGAGGACCGTCCCCATCTGCTGTGACAGAAGATCGTCCCAAAGAGACAGACGGATCGGGGGATCGATGCTCATACTGAGTAGCTCGGGATACCATACTCTTCGAGCCCAGTCCGGAGCCACAAGAATAACTTGGGCCCGGTCGCGCCTGATCTTTTTCAGCACTCTGGGCAAAAGTGGTATAGGCGGAAAGGCGTACAACACTCAAGACGAAAGGCATCTCAGAGCGAGTGCCGCAATGGAAATTCCAACGTGCAGAACTGATGACATTGCGCGTTCTCTTCGATGGCAAATAGATCTAACCAAGGCTCTCCCCAATGCAGAAAGAGACCTTGCGCCACGTCCGAGTTCAGACGCCACTCGTGATCCTCCATGCACCGGCGGCTGAGTTCGTCCGCCCTGTCGTTCAGAGAACCTGCCAGGTGTTGGACAACCAATGTAATGCCTTGATGTTCCAGCCATGTCCAGAGGCACAGCGCCTCCTGACATAGGGTCCAGGACCCCACCCCGCCCTGTTTGTTGCAATACCACATGGCGGTGGTGTTGTTGTCCGTGAACACCTGAACTACACTTCCCCGGACAGAGGGAAGGAATGCCTTCAGTGCAAGCCGGATCGCCCTCAGCTCCAGAAGGTTGATATGGAGCCGGGACTCCGCCGGAGACCAGAGGCCTCTGATCTCCGCCTCTCCCAGGTGGCCTCCCCATCCTAGGAGGGACGCATCAGTCACCACTGTGTGCTCCGGTTGGAGAAGGGAGAGGGATCTGTCACTGACCCAATCGAGATTCGTGAGCCACCACAGTAACTGTTGTCGTGCAGCGCCCTCTGAGATCTGGAAGTGATCGGACAGGTTGCCCTGATGCTGTGCCCACTGGAACTTCAGGTCCCACTGCAGAGCCCGCATATGCCATCTGGCATGTGTCACCATGCAGGAGGCCATCAGGCCCAGAAGCAGAGGGTCATCCTGACTGAAACCCGAGATAGAGGTTGAAAGAGCGGAATCATAGCCTGAATATCCCGGACTCGCTGCTCGGGAGGATAAACCCGAAACAGCGCCAAGTCCAGAACTGTTCAGATGAAGGGGAGCTTCTGAGAGGGGCTCCGGTGCGACTTCGGCACATTGATGGAGAACCCCAGCAAATGCAGGAGGTCGACCGTAGTCTGGAGGTGAGCGACGACTGCCTGGGGCGAGCCCGCCTTCAACAACCAGTCGCCGAGGTAGGGGAAGACTGACACCCCTGACCTGCACAGATGAGCTGCGACCACCGCCATCACTTTCGTGAACACCCGAGGGGCGCTGGTAAGGCCAAAGGGGAGCACGGCAAACTGAAAATGCTCTGGGCCTGCCATGAACCGCAGGTAACGCCGGTGGGCCGACAGGACGGGGATGTGAAAATAAGCGTCCTGCAAGTCCAACGCTACCATCCAGTCTCCAGGGTCCAGGGCAGTGAGGACCTGAGTCAGAGTCAGCATCTTGAACTTCTCCTTCCGGAGGAAGCGATTGACGTCCCGGAGGTCCAAGATGGGGAACAAGCCCCCCTTTTCCTTCTTGGGAAACAGAAAGTAGTGGGAATAACAACCACTCCCTACCCCCTCATCTGGAACGCACTCGATGGCCCCCTTGGCCAAGAGGGCTGAGACTTACTGACGGAGAAGAGCCAAATGATCCCAGACATGCAGTGGTACCGAGGTGGCATGGCTGGAGGGGAGGACAGAAAGGGGAGAGAGTAAACTTGGCAGATTATCTGCAGCACCCACTTGTCCGATGTGATTTCACGCCAGTGGTGGAGATGGTGATGGACCCTGCCTCCAACCAGCGTGGGGTGCCCCCGGAAGCTCGGATTAGCAAGGCATGGAGGTGGAAGCAGCAGGGGTGAAGATGGACTGTCCCGCCCGCTGGTTATCAGACCTGCCCCTGCGGAAGCCACGTCCGTGACCACACGGAGGCTGGTTCTGTGCAGGCTTCGAGGAGTTCGCACCTGGGCGCCTTTACCCTGGCCACGAAAGGAAAGAAGCCAGGCTTGGCAGGGTTCTTCGTGGAAAGACTTAAAGACTTGGCCGTGGCATGTGAGTCTTTAAAGCGCTCCAGGGCATTGTCAGCCTTGTCGCTAAAAAGACGAGAGCCATCAAAGGGCATCAAAGCGAGCTCTGGACATCAAGCGAGAACCTGGTAGACCGCAACCAGGCATGGCGTCGCAACGCCAGTCGTGGAAATCGCCCTGCCCAAGGAATCAGCCACGTCCAGACCACACCTGATGGCAAACTTTGCTGCATCCTTGCCCTCCGCTATTGCCTGGGAAAGGACAACCTGGACCTCATCAGAACACTGAGGCAGGACCTCCGCTACCGAATCCCACACTGCGTGGGAGTAAAGGCCCAATAAGCAGGAGGTATTAACAGACCGCAACCCCAAGCTGGCCGATGAGAACAACCTCTTGCCATATTTGCCCAGCTTCTTAGAGTCCTTATCCAGCAGAGCCGTGGGAAAGGCACTCTGCGACATCGAAGCCTGAATGACCAGACTCTCAGGTGAGTGGTCAAGAAGGCAGGGTCACCAGGCTTTGGGCGATAACGCCTTGTGAAGTTCTTATCCACCGGTGTCCCCGTAGCCGGCCACAACCAAGTGCCTAAAAGGACTTCGGTAAGGGCCTCATTGAAAGGGAGCAATGGTTCAAACGACGTAGACGCCGTCTGGAGCACCTCCGTAAGGAGGTTGGTCTTAAGGGTCACCATAAGGAGGTCGAGATGGAGAGCCTCTGCAGCTCGAAGTAGCCCTCCTCCATAGTAGGCCGCGGCAGCAGGGCCGGAGCAGGAGCCAGTGGCGCCGGGAACGACGCTGGCCGGGGCTGAACCGGAGCTGCATCCCAATGTGGATCCCAGGTCGGAACGAAATGGTCCGAGAACCGGGGCAGGGTGGGATAAACGACACCCAGTGCGGTGCCTGTGGCGGCGCCGGGGCCGGAGCCAGCAGTGCTGCACCTTGTGGTGCATGGGTCGGAGCTGAGGGCGCTGGATCCAGTGGCTCCGGGGCTGGCGCCAGAGGCGGTGCAGCCGGGCCAACAGGATCTGGACACGGGACCGCGGGGCCCGCAGGCGCACCGGCGTGAGCCCGAGGCCTAAACAGGCAGTCCACGGCAGCCAGAAAGCCTTGCACCTGTTCGGGAGTCGCCGATGGACCCGGGTATAGCGGGTAGGATGCGGGACTCCCAGGCTCCGGAGGAGCCGCAGGAGCGGAGCCCCTGTCCCCCTCGTCCACCTCCGAGCAGCGACGGGGGGGGACATCAGAGCGAACACACTTCTTCGCTTACCGGAATCCGAAGGTGAAGACTTGGAGCCGGAGGAACGACGGCTCCGGTCCCGGGTGTGGTCCCGCGAATGGCCCCGAGACCCGGAGCGGCAGTGAGAGGAGTGCCGGACCTCCAGCAACTTCCGGCACCGATCCCGCAAGGCCTTCGGGGCCATGGCACAGCAGTCCCGGGAGTCATGGTCGGTCTCCAGGCAGTAGAGGCAGACATCATGGGGGTCAGCCACCGAGATATTATGGCGGCACGACCCACAGGACTTAAAGCCGGGCATCCCTACGTGCACCAGGAGACAAGAGAAGGAGACAAAAGTCTCAAAAAAGTGGTCAAAAAATGGCAGAGGTACGTGCTCAATCCGGATCTGCGCTTTCGGCGGTTTGATAGTATCAGGTGATTTTAATCTACAATTGAGCCGGTTCTCAGATTCTAATTGTAAGTCAGAAGGTCTGGCAAGGGAATGCTATGACATAATGTCTGAGGCCGCAGTCAGCCAGTTAAAAAAAAACTAGGTTTACACCAACGTTTAAGAATTCTAAAACGTGGTTCAATCATTGATTATACATTTGTATCACATATTCTGAGACCAAATGCACAAGTTACTTACCTTCGGTAACGATATATCTGTAAGAAACAGTAGTTAGTGTTAGATTCTTTACCTTAGAATATCCCCAGGCGTCAGACTGGATCCAGAAAGTTTTGCGTAGCAGTACCCCTGCGCGTCGGTAGGTGTCGTCTGCGGATCCGGGTCCGTCGTCGTGATCGCTGGGATGACGTTGGAGTACTTAGACGCCGCCCTCGCGCGCGGACGTCACTTCTTGTACATAGCTGTCCGCGCCATAAACTCAGAGCCATGCCAGAGACTGACACTGGTGCCAAGAAACTAGGACCCTAAAAGGGAGATACCTTAACCCTAGATATTGGTTCGCAGAACGGGGAGGATGGGTGGGGCGGTAAGGAATCTAACACTAACTACTGTTTCTTACAGATATATCGTTACCAAAGGTAAGTAACTTGTGCATCTGAAAGAAGCAGGTTAGTGTTAGATTCCTTACCTTAGAATAGATACCCCAGCAATACCAACCCCGATGGTGGGTCTGCGAACCAATGATTACACCAGAAAGTCCTGGAGGACGGAACGGCCAAAGAAGCCATCCCTCCGGACTTGGCTGTCCAGGCAGTAGTGTCTTGCAACTGTGTGCAGCGAGGCCCACGTAGCTGCCTGACAGATGTCCTGCAAGGGTACTCCCCAACCCAGGGCAGTTGTAGCCGCCGTGGCCCGAGTGGAATGGGCCCTCAGCCCAACAGGGGGCTCCTTTCTAGCCAAGGAGTAACAGACCTTGATGCACAACACGACCCACAGAGAGATGGCTTGTTTGTGCACCACCCGTCCCTTCTTTGCGCCCACGTAACCAACAAAGAGCTGGTCGTCCACCCGGAACTGGCCTGTGCGATCTAGGTAGAAGGAGAGTGCACGTTTAGGTCCAGATGGTGGAGCCTCTCTTCCTCCTTCGAAGGATGTGGCGGCGGAGAGAAAGTGGGCAAGGTGATGGACTGCCTGATGTGAAAGGCCGTAACCACCTTGGTCAGGAAAGAAGGAAGAGTTTTTAAAGCAACTTTGTCCGGATGGACAGAAAGGAAAGGAGGCTTAGAAGAAAGAGCCTGGAGCTCACTCACTCACTCACTCACTCACTCTCCTGGCAGAGGTGATGGCAACCAGGAATGCAGTCTAAAGAGTCAGAAGACGAAGAGGGCAATTGTGAAGTGGCTCGAAAGGAGCACACGTCAGATAGGTCAGAACAAGGTTCAAGTCCTACTGAGGCATCACGAAAGGAACAGGAGGAAACATATGCGTGATGCCTTTCAAGAATCTATTTACAACAGGGCACTTGAAAAGAGAAGGCTTGTCAGGAAGCCTCAAGAAGGCTGAAATGGCAGAGAGGTAGCCCTTGATAGTGCCCAGAGCAGAGCCCTGCTGGGCAAGAGAAAGCAGGAATAGGAGAACCTCAGAAAGGGGGGCAGGAAGTGGATCCGCAGCCTTTGCTGTGCACCATGCCACAAATTTGTTCCACCTGCAGGCGTATACTGATTTCGTGGAGGGACGCCTGGCTGTCAGAATCACATCTCAGACTTCAGGCGGAAAGTCAAATGGTCTCAACTACAGCCGCTCAATCTCCACGCATGGATGTGGAGGCTGGACAGGTTCGGGTGGAGGACCGTCCCCTGCTGCTGCGACAGAAGGTCCTCCTGAAGAGGCAGACGAATCGGGGGATCGACTGACATGCAGAGTAGCTCGGGATACTAATATCTTCGTGCCCAGTCCGGAACCACAAGGATGACTTGGGCCTGGTCGTGCCTGATCTTCTTCAGCACTCTGGGCAGAGGTAGTATAGGCGGAAAGGCGTACAACAGACCGCAACTCCACTCGCAACGAAAAGCGTCTCCGAGCGAGTGCCGCCTTGGAAATTCCAATGCGCAGAACTGAAGACATTGCGCGTTCTCTTCAGTGGCGAATAGATCTAACCAAGGCTCTCTCCACTGCTGAAAGATGATCCATCATGCACCGGCGGCTGAGTTAGTCCGCCCTGGCGTTCAGGGAACCTGGCAGGTGTTGAATCACCAGGGTGACTCCCTGGTGTTCCAGCCATTGCCAGAGGCGCAGAGCCTCCCGACAAAGGGTCCACGACCCCACCCCGCCCTGCTTGTTGCAGTACCACATGGCGGTGTTGTTGTCCGTGAACACCTGCACTACACTTCCCCGGACAGAGGGAAGGAATGCCTTCAGTGCAAGCCGGATAGCCCGCAGCTCCAAAAGGTTGATGTGGAGCCGGGACACCGCTGGAGACCAGAGGCCTCTGATCTCCCTTTCTCCCATGTGGCCCCCCCCAACCCAGGAGGGACGCATCCGTCACCACTACGTGCTCTGGTTGGGGTAGGGAGAGAGATCTGCCGCTGACCCAATCGCGGTTCGCCACCACTGCAACTGCCTTGCAGTGCCCTCCGAGATCCGGACGTGGTCGGACAGCTTGCCCTGATGCTGTGCCCACTGAAACTTCAGGTCCCACTGCAGAGCCCGCATCCGCCACAGGGCGTGATGCACCAGAAGGATGCAGGAGGCCATCAGCCCCAGGAGCCGCAGCGTCAACCTGACTGAGACTCTGGATAAAGGCTGAAAGATCGGAATCAGAGCCTGAATATCCTGAACCCGCTGTTCGGGGGAATACACCCGAAACTGCGCTGAGTCCAGAACCGCTCCGATGAATAGGAGCTTCTGCGAGGGGCACAGGTGTGACTTCGGCACGTTGATGGAGAACCCCAGTGAGTGCAGGAGGTCGGCCGTAGTCTGGAGGTGGGAGAAGACTGTCTGGGGCGAGCCCGCCTTCAACATCCAGGGATAGGGGAAGACAAACCCCTAATCTGCACAGATGAGCTGTGACCACCGCCATCACTTTCGTGAACACCCGTGGGGCACTGGTATGGCCGAAGGGGAGCACGGTAAACTGAAAAGTGCTCATGGCCTACTGTGAACCGCAGGTAATGCCGGTGGGCCGGCAGAGCGGGGTTGTGAAAATACACGTCCTGCAAGTCCAACTCTACCATCCAGTCTTCTGGGTCAAGGGCAGCTAGGACCTGAGCCAAAGTCAGCATCTTGAACTTCTCCTTACAGAGGAAGCCGTTGACGCTCCGTAGGTCCAAGATAGGGTGTAGGCCTCCTTTGCCCTTCTTGGGTACCAGCAAGTAGTGGGAATAGCAACCACGTCCTACTTCTGGCCCAGGAACGCGCTCGACGGCCCCCTTGGTAACTTCCTCCTGCAGAAGTCGCAAGGGATCCCCCAACATGCGGTGGTACTGCGGTGGCATGGCTGGAGGGGTCGCCTCGAAGGGGAGGGAGAAGCCCCTTTGGACGATTTGCAGCACCCACCTGTCCGATGTGATGGAGCACCAGTGGAGGAGGTAATGGCGAACCCTGCCCCCCACAGGCGTCGAATGGGCCTGAAAACTCAGACTAGGAGGATTTAGAGGCAGATGCTGCGGGTGTGGACTGACCTTGCCGGTGTCCCCGGCACCGCCACGGCGGTTGCCACATCCGGGACCGCGTTGAGGTTGGTTCTGCAGCCTGTGGCTAGCTGGACATGTGGGGGGGGACCCTTCCTTGGCCACGAAAGGGTCGAAAAGCGGACATTTGCTGGCGTTGGCCGAGGCCCAAGGACTTAGCTGTAGCCCTGGAGGCCTTGAAACGCTCCAGCGCCCTGTCTGCCTTGTCGCCAAAGAGGCGACGGCCATCAAAGGGTATGTCCATAAGGGTGGCTTGGACATCCCCTAAAAAGTTGGCGGACCTCAGCCAGGCGTGGCGGCGAACCGCCACCGCCGTCGCCCTACCCAGCGAGTCTGTGGTATCAAGTCCACACCAAATGGAATAGCGTGCTGCATCCCGTCCCTCTGCTAGGGTTGGGTAAGCTTTGCCTGGACCTCCACCGGACCTCCACCGGGCACTGCGGCAGCACTTGCGCAACCGTATCCCACAGAGAGTGGGTGTAACGGCCCAAAAGGCAGGCGGTGTTGACAGACTGCAACCCCAAACTCAGTGAGGAGAACAGTTTCTTCCCAAACTGATGGTACCTTTTGGATTCCCGGTCCGAGGAGCGGTCGGGAATGCGGTCTGGGAGGTAGAGGCCTGGATCACCAGGCTCTCGGGGGTGGGGTGAACGGACAGGAAGCTGGGGTCGCCCAGAGCCGGCAGCAGCGTCGGGCCACGTTCCGATCTACAGGGAGGCCTGTAGAGAGCTTGGACCAGGTGCCCACCAGAACGTCAGTGAGGGCTTCGTTAAACGGCAGGAGAGGCTCCGAGGAGCTTGACTGTGGTTTGAGCACCTCAGTGAGGAGGTTAGTCCTCAAGGCCGCGACCGGGAGCTCAAGAGCCAAGGCCTTGGCTGCCCTAGCCACCACCACGCTGTAAGCAGCCCCCTCCTCCGTAGCCACGGTAGGAGGGGAGACAAATCCAGTGTTGGGCGAAGTGTCCAGACCACTGGCCTCTCCCAGCTCGTCTGCCCAGTCCTGGCTCAACTGGCACTGCAGTGCCAGAAGGTCCTCAGACCCCTCCCAGTCCCCCTCGCCATCCATCTCCTGATAGTCAGGAATAAATGAGCCGGGTCGTCGGTGAATGGCTCACCGATCGGTGTCGAAAACGGCCCCGGTCAGACGCCGGATCCAGACCGGGGCTGGGACCGGGGACGACGTCGTCCGGGGACGGCTTTGGGGGAGACACCCTTTTGTGACGGCGCCAGCGGAGGGGTCGTAAGGTCGACCTGCGTCGTCACAGATCCAGGCCTGGATCCTGAGAAGCCCTGCGGCGTCGGGACCGGAGTCGTCGACGGCGCCAGGGCTGAAGCATCCGACGGCGCTTGGGCCGGAGCCGCCTGCCCGCTTGGGCTCCCAGACGGACCCGCGGGGCCCGACTAGCCTTCGGGGTCAAGGCCCGGCAGTCAGGGCACAACTTGTTATCCTGGTCGACCAGAGACAGTAAAGGCACCGACAGTGGGGGTCAGTCACCGACATCAAGCGGTGACAATCGTCGCAGGGTTTGAACCCGGGCATCACTATCGGCACTGCGTGTCAAAGAATTGACGCGAAAAGGATCAAAATCAGAAAAAAAAAAGTTTAGTAAAAAATTGACTAGAAGTACGGCTCTTCCCGGATCTGCGCTAGCTGGTGCGGAAAAAAGAGGAACGGTCGTCATCGTGCGAGGGCGGCGTCTAAGTACTCCGATGACGTCATCCTGCCGATCACGACGCCAGATGCGGAGCAGCAGACGACGCCTACCGACACGCAGGGGTACTGCTACGCAAAACTTTCCAGATCCAGTATGACGCCTGGGGATATTCTAAGGTAAGGAATCTAACACTAACCTGTTTCTTTCAGATGTGTCGGATTATAAGGTAATTGGCCGGCCAGAAAGTGATCACAACCCCCCCAGTCCCCCAGGTTGTAAAATGTAATCTTCCTGTGAAGCATCACTCTAAATCGTATGATCTTCCCAACACGTCATATTCTGCATATAACCTGAAGAGGTTGGTTTGGCATTTAGCCAAAGAGGAGGAAATTATGCAAACTGCTCAGGCATTAATAAAGAAAGGAGACTCGGAAACTCAGGGTGATATGAATATGATCAATAAATGGAATTTTATTACAATGTCCCTTGTGGGAAAATTTGTAGCAAGTAAGACTAAGAAAATTAATACTCATTTCAATACCCCAAAAATATGGTTCCCCGCCACATTACAAAAGTTAAAGAAACTACTCAATAGAGCTGTTCGGGTGGCATATGCATATAGATTTTGCCAGTCCCATTCTGTGTATAAAGAAAATCTTAAGGAACTTAAGAAGACCTATAAACAAGAAGTCTGGAAAGCTTAACTTAAATACCAAACCGGGTTATGGAATAGCTTATTATCCGCCTCAAAACAAAATAATGCAAAAAAATTCTGGGTGGTTATACACAAGCTTGAAAGAGGAGGTTGTAGGGCTTTTTCTGTAAATATACCAGAAACCAGCTGGGTTATGTTTATAAAACTAATTTGTATGGTATGTCGGGCCAGAGGGAAAAACCTATTGATACATTGGAAAGATATATGGGGAATAATATATTATTAAAAAATATCAGGAATGGTGAGTATTTGAGTTTGATCTTCATTGACCATCTTATCGAGTGTCTGGGTTTGAACTCCATTGACCATCTTATTGATTCCAGTCTTGAGTTAAATCTTGACTCAGAAACCCCTAGTCGTGACCAAGTATTGACCCTGCTAAGAGGGCTTCGAGCAAATGCGGCCCCTGGACCCAATGGGTTACCAATCGCGCTAATGGTGATATGTGGGCAGGCATTTTACATCGTCTATTCAGGGAAATCTTGACTGTGGGAATGGTCCCAGAATCCTGGCAAGGCAGCATAGTAAAACCTATTTATAAGAGCGGCCCAGTGGCTAATCCTGCTATCGATTGATTTTGCTTACTGATGTCGATGCAAAGGTGTTTGCTTCAACACTTTTGATAGAATTGGAAGATTAGGCTACACAGGAGGGAATAATTCCATTTAATCAGACTGGTTTCCGGAAAGGTCAATCCACTATTACAAATTTGGTTGCTTTAAATTTTCTTGCAGAGAGGGCTGTCTTAAATAAACAAAATCTATACATTGCTTTTATTGACCTTATGGCAGCCTTCGACTCTGTGCCACGGAACCGGTTATGGAAAAAATTGGTTGATCGTGGCATCTCGAGGAAATTGTTGAATGCTATCATTCTTTTGTATACCGATACCTGGGTCCAAGTCAAGTTGGGTGATGGTAATTCCTTATCAAGGAAAATAAGAACATATAATGGCCTAAAGCAGGGATGTGTTCTTGCCCCCTGTCTATTTAATTTATTCTTATCAGATCTTTCCCAATATTTGGAAGAGTAAAAAGGCCATGTTCCTAGGATAGGGGGGGGGGGGGGAAATGAGTTATCTTCAATATGAAAGTGATACTATTCTTGTGAGTCATACTCCTATCGGCTTACAAAGACTTATTACCGCCTTTGACGACTACTCCCAACAGAATGGCCTTGAATTGAATGTCAAAAAAACAAAAGTGATGAAAGTTGGTGGAGCAAAACAGAAATGTAATTCCTGGAAGGTTAGAACAGGTACATCTGATACTGTTAGGACACACAGATACCTAGGGGTGGCGTTTGACAATCGTGTGACTTAAATTTCATTTTAAGGATCTAAGGGCTAAGGCTATGACTCTGATACATGATTTTAAATGTCTTAAAAAGTAATTGAACTGCCAATCTTTTGATTTTATTCTCAAAGTAATCAAAGCTAAATTACAACCAACTCGCATATATGATTCTCCTATTACTAGAGGGAAAGATTTGAAAATACTTGACCTATTGGTGGTTAAAGTTTTTAAAGCAACCTTTGGGATTGCTATATCAGTGTGTCAAGCAGGAATAAGAATGGAGTTTGGTCTCCAGAGACAGAGCCTGGTATCAAAAGGAGCATTTTTAAAATGCATGGCAACATTGTCTACATCAGATCCATCATCCTTAGGGAATATTTGTTGGCAAGAAATAGACAAGTATGTCTATGCGGCTCAATGGAGATCTTATATTACAACTTCTCTAAGAGACATCGGCCTGAAAATTGCACTGCAGATCTCAAAAAGCCCAATTAGAAGTTAATTTTAAAAAAGCTTATTAAAACAGAATCGTTTAAACTAGACAAAATTGATTTAGCAGAGAAAAATGATGTTTGGTATGTGATTAATTCATACCAATCATTACGTATTCAGCCGTATTGTAATGTTTTTTTCCTCAGCGAAATTCAAAAATATGTTCTTAAGGCTGCAAATGGGATTAAACCAACAAAGGAAAGCACACAATCGTGAATTAGGCAGTGGCCGGACTCTAATTGTAGACTTTGTGGTTGGCCACAGGAAACTTTAGTCCATATAGTGTGTGTGCGCTAAGTTGAACAAGCTTCGACGTACAGTTTTGAAACCTTATTTCTTGGAGAGCGGGGTTAGATCTGCTCGTCCGGCATTATTCATGTCTTTATCTGGGGATTCGATTCCGTTATTGTGTCATTTGGTAAAAAACTTTAATGGCGGTTGAAAAAATGTTTGATACAATAAGGTAGATCTCCAGTATTATCTGGCATACAAGCATTATCACTTAATAATAATGCTATAAGGGTGACATGACACCCTAAAAATAGGCGTGCCACTACTATTGTAAATTGACGCACTTTATGTTTGACTTAATGTGATGGTTAGTGCAATAATTGCATATTAGCACTTTATAGTAAAAGTATGCACTTTATTATCGCGTTAATATGATGAATAAGGCAATAAATGTTCATTAGAGCATTGAAATGTAATTTGTGCATGAAATGTACATGAGAACATTTTGGTCTCAGGTATTTTTTGTATTTGTATAAGGAATTAGTATGCCATGCACTAAGGCACTTTTAAAATATAAAATGTGCAATATTATTGTGTAATTATTGATGCTATGTGAATGGATCTTATTCTTTTGATAAGTTTTAAAATTGTATATATATATTGGATAGTTTTTATATGTGCTAGGAAGTTGTTTTGTAAAGGAATTTTTAATGATTAATTTAGTTATTATGATTGCAATGTGAAGTTGTTGTGATTGCAATGATTTTAAGTAATCAAGAAATAAGGATTTATTACCACAGTGTGTGCTCCTGCTTTGTACGCGTGTGCACAAGTGCATTCACACTACCCTCTGATAAACCTAACTGCTCAGCCCAGCTACCACTACATTGAGAACAAGGTATTCTCTACTTTATCCTCTGCTTTACCTTTAGTGACTTATTGGACTCTGTGCACACTATATCTCTTTTTGATATAGTATGTATAGAGCTAGCTTCCTACAAAGTCCATGGAACCTTTCCAAAGATAGAAAGTTCCTAGTGACACTTTCCAGGCTGTTACTAGAGATCATTTAATGTCACAGTTCAGGTTTAATATTCAAAGGGGAATCTGTGTTTGCTACCAGAGTGCCTATTTATCTCAAGCTTTTGGTCTCAGAGTTTGATGTCTGAGGTGCAGGCACAACATGCTTGGGGGACCTTGTCAGGAGAGCTAAGAACCCAGTTAGAGAAGGGTAATTCAAGCACAAGATGATGTACAGAGTGCTGAAACCTTTCAGTAACTCACCCCCAGTCACAGATCTGGGTTTAGTCCATCATCATTCTTTAGCTCACTTCCGCACCCCAGTTCAGATCCAGCCATTTGCAAATCAGTATTGATCCTCTTCCTTATGGAAACAGTCCGCCCGATTTGCCAGGCCAGGTCTTCCCTGGACCAGAAACAAGCATCCAAGGACCTGTTTCAGGTTTTCACCCCTCATCCGCCAGGTTAGCTTGAATCCAGTGGCAAAGTGAGCAAGGGACCCAAGTCTGTGCATACCCTGCCAACTTGGCGCAAATAAAGCAAATAAAAGGAGATGATGGACGGAGTGCTGAAACTTTTAGGACACTCACCCCCAGTCACAGATCTGGGTTTAATCCATCATCGATCTTTAGCTCACTTCCCCACCCCAGTTCAGACCCAGCCATGTGCAAATCAGTCTTTACCCTGTTCCTTATCAGAACAGTACAGCCGGAACTGCCAAGCCAGGTCTTACCAAAGCAGAGCTGGACAAGAGGAACTTGTCCTGGGTTAGGTGGGAATTATTTTGGCTTTCCCACAGAACAAATAGGGTATTCTTATTTGGGAGCAGATATGGAAGCAATGCCAAAAGACCTTGTTCATGAATCTTTCAAGTTTTCCATTCCCTTGGGGCCATAGAGGAGTGACCCTGATGTGTTTTATGTTGAGGGAACTGAACTAGTCCGTAAATTATTTTCTCTGGAATGCATGCCCTTACCGCATAGCTTCTCTAACTGCCTGCGAGTGAAAAAAACTTTCTCTAGCTTGGGGATGAATTCGGCAGACAGTCAAAGGTACTTCTATTTCTGGATACTGTGAATATTTATTATGAAGGACAGCTAGGAAATCTTACCACTTGAAAGTCAGGAAGAAGACTGCACTGGCCTGTAATCAGCAGTGAGAGATTTACTGTGATAATGGCGGTTGGTGGCTGTGGTGGGCCCAGTATCTTGGTCCAACACACATACTGATCTCAGCCTCTACTAGGTCATTTAGTTGAAGAAGCCAGACTTCATTTCTTAATGTGGTTTTGGTTCTTACCATGCCCTGGTGACCGACGTGTGCTACCAGGCGTACTCAGTAGGCGAGGGCTGATGGAATGACAAGATACTTTACCCTCAGGAGTTGGCCACAACGAATAACTATCGATTAATTTAGGACATGGTAAGGATGTTAAAATCTGGACAGCTTCAGTAGTCACGGATGAAGGTTTCCAAGGTTCTTGGTGGGTCACTTGAATGTCAAGTTGAGTGCAGTCGGCATATGTGGTAGCTGACTGGATGTCAGATAGAGGCACGAGTAGTTATCGCACCACCACCAAGAAAACATGCTCCTCAGCTTATCAGTCTCAGGTACTATGTCGGTGAAAAACTACTGGCGTCAAGTTTTGGGATCCTGGTCAGTAATTTACAGTGAGGGATTATACCTGGAGCTGCATTGTGGGTTTTGATAATAATCATCAAATGAGAAATATCAGCCAATACTTGAATGTCATGTCTGCATCCCGTGGAAAGTGAGGGCTTTTTTTCTATCTAACAGTATCTCTTCAGTGGGCATCATCGCCCAACTGATGAAAGCTATTGGGGCCCATACCCTACATTTGCTTTTGAAGCAGGACAGCCCCATGTACTCTGTGGTTGGCATTCAGGGACCGTTTGCTTTCTATGGCCATGTCAAAGTATTGGAGCAGGGTATCTGTTGAAAAAGCATCTTTGGTTATCTGAAATGCTTGCAGGGTCTCAACTGTTTACATTAAAGCCACTGTGGATTTGAAATGTTCCTGGAGTCGTTTGATGAGCGAAATGAGGTTGCAGGTGAACTGGTTACAATGCATGACCATGCCAGGAAGCTACATATTTCTGACACCGATCGAGCAGCTGACTCGATATGTTGTTCATTGGCTTGGTTAAGAGCCACAATAGCTGCAGAGACACTTAGCTAAAACAATAAACACTAGTCTGAGAAATTCACACTTCAGAGCAAAACCTCAGTCTGGGGGGTGTTGCAGGGCAGCCATCAAACAGGAGTTCTGTTACATATTACAGGAGGTCTTGATGGTTATAATGCTATCACCAATATCAATGACTCTCTGATAAGAGTTTAGAAAAAAGTCAGTGGCGCTAGAGAATCTCATCTCGGGGTCAAATAGCAACTGATGATATCCTAAGCGGATGTCCATTTTCGAGAATGAACAGGCTCTACTGACCTCTGAGAGCAGACGGTTGACTGCAGGGTTTAGGTGACATTCACAATTAATGCCAGTGTTAGGTAGGCACTGGTCCACACAGATACAAACTTCATCTGGTTACTTGGATTTATGAGCCATCACAATTGGGGTGGCCCACATAGTGAGGATTTTCACCTTTTCCATGATCACAGCATTCTCGAGTCGAGACAGTTCTGCTTCCGCATTGTGATGATTTGACCACACAGTGTGTCCTACAGAGCCCCAGTATCAATGTGAGTTCCCACCATTCTGTCTTTAAGTCACCCTAAAGAACAAGTTACTTACCTTCGGTAACGCTTTTTCTGGTGGATACAGTATATGCCTGTGGATTCCTCACCTTGTGAATATCCCCCTGCGTCAGCAACGTTCGGAAAACTCTTTTGTAGCACGCCGGCGTGGACGACGTCACAGGAGCACGGCATCGTGCGCGACTCCGGCTGACGTCACAGACTTCTTATTAGGCCTACATCGGCGTGATGACATCAGTTCCGCCCTTTTTTCCATGCCTTCGAGGCACCCGGACGGACCAATGACAGTAGATATACATACATACAGTGTACATAGAACATACATCTCAAAACTGCACACATAGTGCGAAGCAAGGGTATGAAAAACCCAATATATATACAAATATAAATACAAATAAACATAAAAATACATAAACCCAGGTATAGCAGAGTGGACAACGGGGAGGCGGGTGGGTCAGTGAGGAATCCACAGGCAGATACTGTATCTATGAGAAAAAGCGTTACCGAAGGCAAGTAACTTGTTCTTCTGATAGATACATCTGCCAGTGGATTCCTCACCTTGTGAATAGTCCCACAGCAGTCCCCTCTCCCGGAGGAGGGTGTCCACTCTCCTATACCAGAAAATCCTGGAGGACAGAGCGCGCAAAGTGGCCGTCCCTCCTCACCTCGGTATCCAAGCAGTAATGCTTTGCGAACGTGTGGAGGGAGGCCCAAGTCGCGGCTCTGCAAATATCCTCAACAGGTACACCCCTAGACAAAGCAGATGTAGCAGACTTTGCTCTAGTAGAGTGAGCTCTTACACCCTCAGGAGGGTCCTTACCCGCCAGGGAGTAGCAGATCTTGATGCATAATATTATCCATCTTGAAAGAGTGCGCTTGTGCACAGATCTTCCTTTCCTGCAGCCAGCAAATCCAACGAACAGCTGGTCATCCAACCTGAACTCCCTTGTTCTGTCCAGGTAGAAGCTCACCGCCCTCTTAGGGTCCAAGCGATGAAGCCTCTCCTCCTCCTTGGAAGGGTGGGGGGGGTGGGGGGAGGAGGATAGAAGGTAGGAAGGGTAACAGACTGCCCCAGATGGAAAGGAGTTACCACCTTAGGCAGAAAAGCAGCCCTGGTCCTGAGAACCATTCTATCAGCATGAATGGTCAAGAACGGCTTAGAGCTAAGAGCTTGAGGCTCACTAACCCTCCTTGCCGAGGTAATTGCGACCAGGAAGACCGTTTTGAAAGACATAAGTCTCAAGGGACATTAGTGTAAAAGGTTCAAAAGGAGAACCCATCAAGAATGTAAGAACAAGGTTCAAGTCCCATTGAGGAACAATAAAAGGTGTAGGAGGAAATTTATTGGTAAGGCCTTTAATGAAACTTAAAACAATTGGAGATTTAAACAAAAAAGGCTGGTCAGGCAAACAAAGGAAAGCCGATAAGGCCGACAAATAACCTTTGATAGTTGCCACTGCAAAACCCTGCTGGGCCAAGGAAAGTGCAAATTGTAGAATGTTGGACAAACAAGCCCTTAAAGGGTCAATGGACTTCTCCCCACACCAAGCAACACATTTAGACCACCTATAAGAATAGATGGACTTGGTGTAATCACGCCTGGCTGATAAGATGACATCCACCACATCGTGAGGAAGAGAAAAAGAACTCAGGTTGCCCCGTTCAATCTCCAGGCATGAAGGTGTAAGGTCTGGAGGTGGGGGTGTAGAACCTGCCCCTCCATCTGGGAGAGGAGGTCTGCCCTGTTAGGGAGACGGAGCGGCGAGCACGAGGAGAGGTGGAGAAGATCTGTGTACCACACCCTTCTTGGCCAATCCGGGGCGATCAAAATAACTTGGGCCCGGTCTTGGCGAATCTTCCCCAGAACCCGAGGAATCAAGGGTATGGGAGGAAATGCGTAAAGGAGTTGCGAGTCCCAACTCAACTGAAACGCGTCTCCCAGAGCTCCTTGCATCGGAAACTGGAGACTGCAGAACGACGGGCAGTGAGCATTCTCGTGAGTGGCAAACAGGTCCACCTGAGGAGTTCCCCACATCCGGAAGACATGACGAACCACCTCCGGGTGAAGCCTCCACTGTCGGCCGAGAACTGCCGACAGACTGTCTGCACGTACGTTCAGAACCCCGGCCAGATGATTTGCCATTAGACAAATCTGATGGTCCTGAACCCAGGACCAGAGACGCAGAGCCTCTCTGCAGAGACACCGCGACCCCACTCCTCCCTGCTTGTTGACATACCACATCGCGGTGGTGTTGTCCGTTAGGACCTGAACCGACCGACCGCGAAGGGAAGGGAGGAAGGCCTTGAGTGCTAAACGTATGGCCCGCAATTTCAGAAGGTTGATGTGAAGCAACCTTTCCTCTGGAGACCAAAGACCCTTGACCTCCAGGTTCCCCAGATGTGCACCCCACCCTAGAGTGGATGCATCCGTTATCACTGTGGCCACCGATGGAGGCAGCTGGAAAGGCTTTCCTTGAGACAGATTGCCTTCCACGCCCCACCAAGACAGATCCGCCGCAGTTTCTCTGGAGATCCTCACTGACTCCCTGAGATCTCCGTTGTGCTGATACCACTGCCTGCGGAGGCACCACAGGAGTGCCCTGATGTGCCAGCGTGCATGGTTGACCAACAGAATGCAAGAAGCCATCAGACCGAGCAGACGAAGGACCTTCAGGACTGGAACGACCGCTCCATTGTGAAATAAAGGAATCATCTCCTGTATGTCGCGAATCCTTTGAAGAGGAGGGAATGCACGACACACAGTAGTGTCCGGTACTGCATCTATGAACAGGTTGCGCTGGGAGGGCACCAGGTGAGATTTGGGTACATTTATTGAAAAACCCAACCTGTGCAACAACTGAGTTGTCTCTTGCAAATGATGGAGCACCTTCTCCGGCGACTCTGCTTTGATCAGCCAGTCATCCAGATAGGGGAACACTGGAATCCCCGACCTTCTGAGATGTGCCGTCACCACAGCCATCACCTTGGTGAAGACCCGAGGCGCAGCAGTGAGTCTAAACACAAGGACCGCAAACTGGTAGTGTTGCGAACCCACCGTAAAACGGAGATACTTCCTGTGAGACTTCAAGATCGGAGTGTGAAAATACGCATCCTGCAAGTCGATGGACACCATCCAGTCTTCTTCCAGCAGCGCTTGAACAACCTGCGCAAGGGTGAGCATCTTGAACCTCTCCTGTTTGAGATAGAGGTTCAAAACCCTGAGGTCCAGGATTGGACGAAGTCTGCCATCCTTCTTGGGAATCAGGAAATACCAGGAGTAGCATCCCTGACCCCTCTCCTGCTCCGGAACCACCTCTATCGCACCCTTTCTGAAAAGAGCCAGGATTTCTTCCTGCAAGAGAAGCAGGTGGTCCTCCGAACAATAACCTTGGCAAGGAGGGTAGTTGGGGGGAAATTCCCAAAAGGGAAGAGCATACCCATTCTCTACGAGATTGAGAACCCAAAGATCTGATGTAACCGATTCCCAATCTCGTAGAAAATAAGTAAGCCGACCCCCTACAGGACCCGCATGATCCAGAATGGTGGATCTAGGGCTGCTTTGTTGTTGTAGGTGGGGGCTGGGTATTAGAAGAAGGAAGTTGAGGAGGAGGAGGCTTGATGACCTCGGGCACGACCCCTTTGTTTACCTCTGTAGGACTTGTACAAAGGATTCTGCTGTTGCTGCTGCTGTTGGTTCTGCCTATAGGCACGAAAAGTAGACCTTCCAAAACCCCTGAATTTCCTGGCGGAAGAGCCTCTAGCCTGTAAGCCCAAAGACTTCACAGTCGCCCTGCTATCTTTAAACCTTTCTAGGGCAGCATCAGCCTTCTTCCCAAAAAGGCCAGTGCCATCAAAAGGCAAATCCATCAGAGCAGCCTGGACATCAGATGAAAATTCAGACGATTTTAACCAAGCGGCCCTTCTAGTGGCGACTGAAGATTCCATTATTCTACCCACAGAGTACGCAGTGTCCATGCCACTCTGAATCACCTGGCGAGCTGCAGCCTGCGTGTCAGACACAACCTCATTGAAATTCTTCCTATCCTCCTCCGGAAGCTTAGATGATAACTGCTTAACTGAGTCCATTAAAGCATGTACATATCTGCCCAGCAGACAAGTAGCATTTGTCGATTTCAAGGCCATGCTACTTGACGAGAACACTTTTTCGGCATTCTGATCCAATTTGTTTGAGTCCTTATCCCCTGGAACCTGGGGAAAAACACCAGCCGACCTCTTTGAACAAGCCGCCTGAACAACCAGACTTTCTGGTGAAGGATGGGAAGTTAAGAACTCAGGGTCACCAGGTACCACCCTATAGCATCTCGCCACAGTTCTAGACACCGCAGGAGCAGTCAGAGGCTTTTTCCAGACTTCCATTATCGGTTGAGTAAGAGCCTCAGTGAACGGGAGAGTCGGCTCAACAACAGAAGAAGGTGAATGTAGAACCTCAGTAAGGATGTTAGATTTAAACTCTACAGAAGGCAAAGTCAAGTTCAGCAGTTCTGCAGCCTTTTTAATCACAACATGGTATGGAGCCACATCCTTAGAGGGTGCATCAGAAACTGCAGGCAACCCCCACTCCGGTGAAAATTCCAAACCACTTGCACTATGCAGATCCTCAAAATAATCTTCCTGATCCTGAAGTTCTCCTTCCTCAACTTCTGGATCCTCATACTCCTTCTCTTCCATGTGACGCTGTGCTTTACGCCTCGACCACTCCAACTGAACCGAAGTCGTCGGATCCGGTAACGATTCCGACAGAGTCAGGGCCGGCGTCGAGTGAGGAGCTGGAACAGCCTGAGGATGGGAAGCTGGAACAGGCGTCTAATCTCGAATCCGATCCCGAGGTCGCACCGGAGTCGGCAAAGCCGTGTGCGGAGTCAATGACCTCGGCGGCGCTGAACCAAGCCACGGTGGGTATGGCGTCGGTAAAAACAGCAGAAAAGGCGCCGGGGCGTAAGCTTGAGGAACGCCCAATTTGTAAGATAATGGACCCATGGGACCAGCCGGTGCACCAGCGGGGTACATTGCCCTGGCATACACGCCATACATTGCATTAAGGAAATGCGAGGGGTCCTGTCCAGGACCAGGAAACGGAGGGTACGAACCCACTGGCTGCCCCAGAGGAGGCTGCACCGGAACTGTTCCTTCTTGACCCTCCTGTTCTTCTGGGTGATGCACCGGAGACGCCGGAGCCGGAGGATCTTCAACGTCATCCTTCTCATGCGCAGAAGACTGACACAGATCCAGAGTCGGATTCAGTTCCGGATCCGGAGATGGCCCTCGGGACTGAAAAGGTGAGGCTACACCTTCATGTTCACAAGATGGGGATGGAGACATGAAGTCCTTATGATGCTTACGAGAGGAAGACCTCTTCTTCGAATCAGACTCCCTGTAGGAATGATGCCTCGAGCTATGCTTCTCAGATCTGGTCTTCGACCTCGATTTCGGCTTCGACCTCGGGCGTCTGGATCTTTGACCTCGAAGACCTCTTGGCATCCTTTCCTTTTACCTTGGCCAGAAGTTTAGCCTCTCGTTCACGCAGAGCCTTCGGGTTCATTTTGGAACAGGAACGACAGCCTCAGACATCGTTGTCCGAGCCCAGACACCACAAGCAATCATCATGCGGATCGGTTATGGACATCATCCTGGCACACGAACCGAACTGCTTAAACCCTTTCTTCTTCGACGACATCTTCAGCGAAAGACAGTGGCTCGAGAAATATACAATAACACACAAATAGCAACAAAGTTACTATCCGCAACACAAGAGATCCCAAAAAACCGTTAGCGTTGATGACGCGGAAAAAAGGGAACGGATGTCATCACGCCAACGTAGGCCTAATAAGGAGTCGGTGACTTCAGCCGGAGTCACGCGCGATGCCGTGCTCCTGTGACGTCGTCCACGCCGGCGTGCTACAAAAGAGTTTTCCAAACGTTGCTGACACAGGGGGATATTCACAAGGTGAGGAATCCACTGGCAGATGTATCTATCAGAAGACACATTATTAGACAATCAGAGCACATGGATTGAGAAGGACATTCTCAGCAGTGCGACAATTGATCAAAATATGAGACTTCATAATGAACTTTTTGGTGTGAACAATGTGATCTTTTGAGTACTATGAAAAAGACATATGCCACAAGGTTGTAGGGCTGCTGTGTTTCCACTTGTGAAAATCCAAACTATGTTGGGATGAATGCTCGGGGATGATTCAAACAAGAAATATTGTTATTTTGATCACATTTATAGAAACCCTTTTTGCCAGCGAGGACAGTAATGAGCTGGTCAAGGACTTATACTCGTTATTTTGTCTGTTTTCTCCGATCTTCACACATGCCAACTGCATGGAGCATGTGTACAGCTCCTTCGGTTGCCACCTTAGCCTCATCTTGGTCTCCCAATTCTTAAAGTGACTGTGTGTGAGTGACAGCTTAGCCCTTCTGAGATGTAGTCCGTGAGCAAGAGGGCTGCTAGGTGTGGGACAAAACCTTTTGCATTGTGATGCATCTCCATGCATGCTCAACACTTCTTAGTGTATGCGAGGCACCCTTCATAGTGAGGTTAACCACCATCACCACTGCTGAAGGTAGGCCTCTTTGTGGTAGGTTGGTTGATCGGAAGAGTCGATTTACAGGTTAGGTCTTTACTGCAAGGCCTTTGACTGAGGCTTCAATGTGCAATGTGTTGGTATTAGAGAGTTAGACTGTGGCCTAGCAGGAGCATATTGAGGTGCAACAAATCCAGCTCCCTTAAGTCTTTGTTTGATCTATGCAGACCTTTGATGGGTTGGCACATCATGTTGTGTAAGGATTATGTTACCCTGTAAGCATCTGTTTTTGGCAGGTAGTGCTGTAGATTCACATGCTCTGCACACTCCTGCCATCTAGTGTTGGGTTCAGAGCTGTGCAAGTTGTTTTTCTTCAAAGAAGTCTTTCGAGCCATGAGGTAGTCTCCTCTCCGTGATATTGCGCATGGGCATCGTCTACTTTATTAGACTGTTTAACCGCAGGCGGGTGAGGAAGGAGTGTTAGAATAGTGCAAGAATAAAGATGTCCATGCTAAATGTATCAGAGAAGCATGAAATGTAACCGTAACTGTCAATGGTGTCCAGGGAGGAGCACATGTGAATTTACAGCACTACATGCCATGAACAGATGCTTACAGGATAAGTACCATAATCCTTTCGATGGCATGTGTGGCTATAGATACAGATGCTCTGGATAGACTGTAAAGCAGTCCCTCCTTGGAAGAGGTGGCTGGCTTGTGGGAGTTGCAGTAGTTTGAAAAAGGGTATGTAGCCTGCCTGCCCTACATTGGCTTTTGGCATGCTAAAACATCCCCAAGGTAGTGTTTAGTACTGTGGGGTAGACTATGTAGCTGCTTTACAAATGTCAGCTAATGGGAATATTTCCTAAAAAGCATAGAGTTGCTCCCTTTTTACGAGTGGAATTTGCTTAAGGAGTCAAAGGTAAAGTCCTTTTGGCTTTAATGTAGCAGGTTTGAATGCATTGGACTATCAACCTGGTTATGTCTGACTTGGATGTAGGGTTGCCTTAATGACGTGAAGAAAAGGCTCCAAACAGTTGCTTTATTTTTCTGAAAATGTTAGTTCTATCTTTCTAGAACGCGAGTGCTTTTTTACATTTAGGGTATGAACAGCTCTCTCTGCTACAGAATCAGGGTTTGGGAAAAGATCTGGGAGCTTGATGGATTGACTGAGGTGTAACAGAGAATACTTGAGGTAGAAATGTAGTATTAGTATGGAGAACCATTTGGTCTTTATGCATTTGAAAGGAAAGTTCTTCTAAGGTTAATGCATGGAGCTCAGTAACACCTGAGTGAGGTAATGGCAAATGAAAATGCTACTTTCCATGAAATAAAATAAAGGGGGTCTGAGTGAAGAGGCTCAAAAGGAGGACCCATGAGTCTAGTAAGTGTAACGCTAAGGTTCCAAGAGGATGCTGGAGGAACCAGAGGTGGAATGACTCCTTTATTGTTACCATCTCTGAAGGAGCCCCTGAAATAGCCCCTATTATAGGTGGATTGGCCCTGCTTTTTCTGAGAAGTGGAGGCATCTGTGGTAGTGGATTTATATCCGCCATTGTAGCCGGAACTACGAAAGGAGCCTCTAGGTGTAGGAGTTTATAAGGCTATCACAGCTTTAGCAGTGTCTTTCTCCTTCATTTTATCTAAGGTGGAGTCTACCTGTGGGCCAAAAAGATGTTTGTATAAGGGCAAGCTGAGAACGGTCTGTTCGACTTCTGGCTTGAAGCCAGAACATTTGACCCAAGCTTGTCTCTTAAGAGGCATACTGGCATTGAGACCTCTAGCGGATGTATCAACTGCATCTAGGGTACATCTGATGGAATTATTGGTGATGGCCTGACCATCTGCAACAATTGGTTGTCCTCATTTACGATGGTCCTCAGGGAGATACTGTAGTAGCTCCTCCATCTCATCCCAATGACCCCTATCATATCATAGAAGGGCTTGGGAATTGGCAATACGCAAGTGATTAGCAGTCTGCGCTGCTACTCTTCTCACTGCAGTGTCAATACATCTACTCTCCTTTTCTGGAGAGGGAGTATCCCCAGTTGTCTGGCTGTTGGCTCTTGTACATAAGTGGCAACTATGGAGTCTGGTGATAGCCGACTGTATAAAGAGGGGGTTTGACTGAGCAGCCTTGTATTTTTTTATTTTCCTGTGGAGTAATAACTCTGGCACAAACTACTTTTTGAAGATGTCGTCAGCATTTCGTAACATGTCAGGAAGCATAAGCAAAAACAGTGCATGTTTGTGGGTGGATGACAGGGTATTGAAGAGGTAGTCTTGTGCTAAAAACTCCTTGTATAGCTCAAGCCCCTGATAAGTAGCTGCTCTAACAATGACCGGTTGGAAAGAACCAGCATATTCAGGGGGAAGGGGCAGGCTGGATACAGATCCGGATCATTTGGAGTCATGGGATCTGTGTCTTGTATCCTATGGGTCAGGATCCCATAACGGCTAATCCAATCCCCCAGCATTTGATCTTGGTGACCCTGGATGTGTAGCAGAGTGTAGTGATGTGGAGATGTAGGGGAAGGAAGATGGGATGGTGGAGGTGGTGGCAGAGGAGGATGATTACCAGGACTGGTAGCTTTGTCCTCTTTTTAGGAATAACAGGCACGTCCTATGCATCCTCAAAGGTTAATTGCTTCTGTGGTGGAAGAGAAGCCTTTATTCGCCCAATGCCTTCTGTTGTTAAATGTCCATTGCTTAAAGGATAGGCTCAACAAGAGACATGGAGACTGAAGAATGCTGTGAGGTTTTAGTCTCAGACGGTTTCAGAACCGAGGGTTTTGAAACAACTGAGTGTTTCTTGTTTGTCACCAAAGTAGATGATGTCAGTTGCAACCAAAAGTAGATGACTTCAGTTGCAGAGTTGGTCCCGGAGGTTGGGTGGAGCCTGAAACATGAACTCGATCCGATGAGGTTGACACAGAGGGCTTAATCTAGGTGGAAATTTTTGATGCCATGGGCAGAGCATCCAACATGTTTTTTGGGATCCAACCATAGTCCGATAGTAGTGATGGGCCGGCGATCTCTAAGATCGGGAAGAGCAAGTGTTTTAAGGTCTGCTTGGGTTGTGAAGCAGTGTCTGGGGCGTTAAAACTCAAGCGCTGCCCAGGTTGCAGGGTGTGCTCCAATTCATCCTCCACAGAGATATTTTCTATGTAGAAATACTGCCTGCCTCCCCCCCCCCCCCCTCCTCTTCACTACAGTAGGCTCCCCCTGGGCGTGCTCCTCCCCGAAAATGTCAGTAGTGTCTTCACTTCGACAAGAGACTGCAACTTCAATTCTGGAGTCTGCCTCAGTTGGTCAGGTATGAAGCAGAGGTTGCGCCCCGGGTGTTATCAGTGTGTGGATATTAGGAGTGGCACTGTGGCCAAAATCAAAAAGGGTTCATTTAATCAGAACCACATCTTCTACACTGACTGTGCACGTGAGATGGTAGGCCCGAGAAGGGCAGCACACCAAAGGGTGACTGGTCAGTGCCCAAATAGTCAAAGTTTTAAAAGCGGCGCAGTAATGGAAAAGCACGATCAAGACAAACTATACCATCGAAGACAGGATAGGACCGAAGACTCGTACCAGAGTTCAACATGGAGGTAAGGCACACATCTGAACCCGGCGGCAGAGAGAAAACAATCGAACAAAGGAGCCGATGCCCATGCGCAACATCACTAAGAGGAGCAGTCACTCGACCTTATGACTCGAAAGACTTCTTTGAAGAAAAACAACTTGCACAGCTCAGAACCCAACAGTAGATGGCTGGAGAACGCAGAGCATGTGCACACACAGCCACACATGCCATCAAACACACAATTGCCTGGTCTTAAGAGTTATGCGAGAAAGCGGTCAATCGACTCAGTGCGGGTCCTGACATAGGAAAAGTTAATCTGGGATGGCAATTTAAACAAGGTGGGTGTTTAGAGCAGCGATTGCGATGTCAGATCAAAGGGAAGCCAGTTATTGGTAATGTTTGTGATAGTAGGAAAACTGATTGCTCTGATAGATTAGAGCACATCAGTTTCCTCATCTCCGAACTCAGAGAAGAGATTTCCAGGAGTGTTGTACATGTGTGATTTCAGAGCTTGAGAGGATGGCATGCTAATAATTTCAAAGAGGTTGACAGCAGGTGCGCCTGCCATAGTACAGTGGCAGTGCTTGGTGGCCAGAACGGCACACTGTCTTGGAGCAGACATACATTTACTAGGTCATATCACACGTGCCGAGCCAGGCGCCCTGACTTTCTCTGTGTAATACAGAACTCTCTGGACCACATTAGCCTCTGATCGATGGGGTGGGGGGGAGAGAGGGGGGGAGCAGATGAAGCCTCACTGTCTCTTGTACAGTGAAGAGCACTAGGAGACCCTTAGCCAAGCAATACAGCATGCCATCATCTAGCTTGAGGAGGCCAGGGGCGCCGGGCAGTAAGAGTTGAGCAAAACCTCCAGAAGGCCACAATTGCAGAGAATATGGCTTTTCACAGACAACCTCACTCCCAAAAAGAAAGATGTCAGTCCTGAAGAAGCCGCAAAAGCCACGCCGCGGCCACCGCACCCGCCAGGATCAAACCTGCCACTGCGTAGACAAACAAGCGGAGTACAACAGGAGGACAAGAGATACAAGATACAACTGACCAGAAGAGGACTAACAAACATGGCAGGAATGGAGGGGAAGGTACCAGCAGCAAGAAAAGAAGAAGAAAGGAGAATCCTAAACAGACTCCCCCATCAAGCAAAGGCAAGATATAAACACCACATTAGACATGATCCTAAGGAAACTGGCGGAGGTCCAGGACCTAGCCAAGACAACAAAGCAAACCACAGATGCAATCCAGCTGGAACTGGCTGCCGTGAGAGCAGATATCCATGCCGCAAACAACAGGCTGTCAGTAGTGGAGCAGCGAGTGAGCGATAGAGGACGAAGACCAAAAAACAAACAAGACGCTAGCCGCATTATCGAAGGCAACACTAATGCTACAAAAGCAGACTGCTGAACTGGAAGACAAACACAGGAAAGGCAACATAAGAATCCTAGGAGTCCCAGAGGGGGATGAGGACAAAGCAGGGTCGTGTATGGCCCTAGTGGAGGAGCTACTCCCAAAAATAACGGGAATCAATTTCAGCCCCCCACTTGAGCTGGACAAAGCGTATAGAGTTCCAGCTTTCAAATCGTCAAACCGGGCTGGGCCCCGCCCAATAATATGCAAACCCGTACGCTCTATGCACACTGAAACTATCGTCGGAGCGTCGAGAAAGGCACAGAGCATGCATTGGAACAGACAGAAAATAATCCTCACACAGGATTACTCCAAGACAACGGTAGACACAAGAAAGGGGTTCTTAGCCTTGAGAGACAAACTGAGGAAGGAGAATATAACGTTCTCCTTTGCCGGTCCCGCAAAGTTCAAAATCATGGACAAAGGAAAGACTATACTCTTTGAGGATCAAGCGGAACTAAACAGGTATTTGAGAGGTCCAACAACACAAGAAATGGAAAAGGCGCAAGCAGGAACAAGTAAAAGAAGAGCATCACCAGAGCTGAGGGTTGAGTAGCAGGAGGGACGTAACATAGCTTTAAAAAAGGAAAAAAAACTATTTATAAACACATCTATCTCAAAAGATCGGCATAGCGGTCTTCCAGCAGCAAAAGGTTGGAGAAAAAAAACCCAACAAAGAACGCATCTACCTCACGGGTTACTTCCAACAGGAAAAGACGTGAAAACGCATCTACCTCAAGCACCAACCACAGCACAAAAAGAACAAAATATTACATCCTTTTCCGACTAAAATTACTAAAAATGACTAGCGATAAAGGGGTCCAGTCTGATGGGAGAAGGGAGGGGGAGGTAAGGGAAGGGCAGGAGAAGAGATGGGGACACAAGAGCGACCTATAACAGCAGCATATACGAATGCCACAAATTGCCCACGCAGAGACGCTCAACGAGTGACGATTTTAAGCAGATAAAATATATGACCCCTATGTCCTAGGATAGCCAATACTAACTTGCTTAATCAGGTTTAGGTAGGGACACAACGAAATGTGGAAAGAGGAGGGGGGGGGGGGGGAAGGCAAAGACAGGAACAAGAGTATTAGCTCCCCGGGGGGGGGGGGGGGGACACACAGGGGGGGGGGATATTGCATCGCACGCCCAGAGTATGAGGCTATTCCAGGGGGGAGGAGGGGAAGGAAATGTAGAGTATACTGTTTATCTAGTCTAATTGCTTATTCAATATCCACTGTCCCCTTCTCTAACACTTTACTATCCACTTATCCTACACTTACAAGAAGAAGCATGAAAGCCGAACCTGAGGGGGGAGGGAGCAAGCACTACACAACAAAGCCCAAAGAGACGGCGACAGGCACAAAACAAATGACACAAACCAGCAGTTACTCAATTGCTACGAACCTAAAGATTGTGTCCCTAAATGTTAAAAGCCTCAACCATCCGGTAAAATGATAAAAAACCCTAGTCTACTTAGCAAAGACAAAAGGAGATGTTCTGCTCCTACAGGAAACCAGACTCTCATTAGAAGACTCACAAAGACTAAGTGCGAGGTGGATTGGGCAGATGGCCTGCTCCCCAGCAACCGGGAAAAAACAGGGGGGGATCATGCTGGTGGCTAAGAACTCTAACATCACCATAGTTGACCAACAAAGCGATGAGAAAGGGAAAATACTTATCACACAGTTGAAAAGGGGGGGAAGAGATCTTCCATATTGCAAACATTAACAGGCCGAACAAAGATGACCCTGATATTTGGAGGGAGGGGGGGGTCTCGAGGAGATTGGAGTCAATCTCCAAAACCGAGTTACTAGTCCTGGCAGGGGACTTCAACCTAACATTAGACCACATACTAGACAAGCAGTCACACTGCCATTCCCTACCGCCCAAAGCCCAAACGAAAACAACATCTGCAACAAATACAACCTCAAAGACCCCTGGCGACTACAGCACCCAACAACCAGAGACTACACATTCTTCTCCAATCCTCACAACTCCTACAGTAGAATAGATTACATTTTAATATCAGGCACCCACACACCTAGTAGAACACTCGTGTATAGCGGCTACGACTATCTCAGACCACTCGTGCATCAGCCTTCTGCTGAACGGACGCCACAACGAAGACATGCCACGTAGATGAAGGTTCAACTCTGATGTTCTGAAAAAAGTAAAATAGAAGACATTAAGGAATACATACGACTCAACGACACACTGGACATGGACCCTAGTTCCCTATGGGATCTACTTAAGGCTACAATCAGGGGAACAATAATAGAGATTAAGGGAAAAATTAACAAGGTGGCAAAAGCACAAATAGACCAACTAGAAGAGATGAAAAGATTAGAAGCAGCCCACAGCATATACCTGAATGACAGATCCATCCTAACACTGCTCACAAAGAAGAAATATGAATACAACAAAACTGAGTGAAAGAGCAGGACTGTGGGTAAACAAGTATAAGGCAATCAATGTATGCGAAGCAAACAAAGCAGGTAGGATCCTAGCCTATCACTTAAAGCACAAACAAATACAACACACCATAGCATCGATCACTGACGTGAAAAACATTACACACACGAGACAAAGAGATACTAAAAACATTCAGCGAATTCTATCAGGACCTATATAATAAAGACCAGTCATTAGACGAGGAAGGAAGCACAAGGTACCTGGAAAGTCTAAGACTACCAAAGATCACAGATGAGGAAGCACACACCCTAGGGCAAGAGATAAGTGAAGCAGAGATTGAAGGGGCAGCGAGATCTCTCAAGGACAACAAGGCCCTGGGCCCGGACGGCTACACAGCCACATTTTATAAAACTTTTCTAAACATACTGACCCCCACCTTGAAGAAAACATTTAACCACCTAAACAAGGCAGGAGCAGTCTCTTCGACTATGTCGGAAGCAAACATAGTAGTAATACCAAGGGAAGGCAAGAACACACAATTACCCCAAAACTATAGGCCTATTTCACTAATCAATGTCAATTGTAAAATCTATGCAAAAATATTGGTCTTAAGACTGAACAGGGTTCTACAGAAGGTAATAAGCAATGCGCAAGTAGGATTCCTAAAGACGAGAATGTCACACGACAACACAAGGCTCCTGTGTCGCATACTAGAGCAGGCAGCATCGACTCAAGAGCCCGCGGTGGCCATAACACTAGACACTGAGAAAGCGTTTGATAGAGTATCCTGGCACTTCCTGAGGCAATGCATGCAGACTTTCAACCTGGGGCAGGCATTCATAAACAGAGTAATGGTCCTATACAAAATTCCTAGCGCGAGGATAGTAAGCAATGGAGCGGTCTCAGAACCGTTCAACTTACAGCGAGGGACAAGACAGGGTTGTCCCCTGTCGCCTTCACTGTTCCTGTTGGCCCTAGAACCTCTGATCAGAGACATCGGGCCAATGAAGAGATGACGGGCTTTACCATAATTGACGTCACAGTCAAGCTAGCCGCATACGCAGAGGACATCCTCATAATCACGGAGAGCCCCCAAATATCTATTAACGCCCTAATGAGGTCCATAGGTAGATATTCTGGCCACTCTGGATACAAGCTAAACGAAGACAAATCGGAATGTAAACCCCTTAATATCCACACCACCAAAGAAATGCTAGGGGACTTGGGTCTGGCATGGCAGACTGGTTTCATTAAATACCTGGGGATACAATTTGGCAGGGGCCTCAAGAGCACACTGGACCAGAATGAAAGTCAACTGGTTGAAAAAATAAAAGGGCTCCTGGAAGTGTGGTCACGAGATACATAACATGGTGGGGGAGGATAGAGACAATAAAAATGATGATTACACCAATGGTCAATTACTTAGCCAATATGCTTCCCCTTTCACTAACAGACGATTTCCACAAAAAGTTAGACAAACTGATCAACAAATTCCTGTGGAAAGATAAGAGAGCGAGGATAAGCCTGAAGAAGCTTAGGCTACATAAGAAGCTAGGGGAGCTGAACCTCGCGGACTTCAGAACGTTCCAGTCTGCCTTCCTGGCAAGACAAGGGGCATACTGGGTTCTCCCTGAACAAGAATACACGCCAACTTGGCTAAAGATTGAGAGGAGCTTACTAAACAACCAGGAGCTCATAACCCTCCTCACAGCCAACAAACGCACACAACCCTCAAATCAGATATTTAGAAACACTCGCAATGCCCTACTCAAGGTAAACCAGAAAATGGACATCAGCATAAAAAACACAAGATGGGAATCACTGAGGGGGAACAGGAAGATAAAATACAGGGAAAACCACTATCCATGGAGACATGGAAGGAAAAGGGTATCTCCTACCCCAAACAGCTAGACGTGGAGGATAGCCCAGCCTCCTTTAATGTGCTAAAAACAAAGCTGAACCTCCCAGAGTTGGAATTCTACAAGTTCCTTAAGATTAGATCCGCCCTGTCGAAAGCGAAACTCAACAACCACATGCCCTCCATCATCCAGTACATGACCAACATCAACAGAACAGGACACCAGGTGTCACACCTATACCGCCTACTAAGGCCCAACACCACAAAACTAAACAAAAAGGCAACCGCATACTGGGAGAAAGAGCTAGGGACTACGCTCAGTGAGAGAGAACAACAACTGCTATGGTCTTCCCTCACACAAAACAAAATAACGCCAACATGGGCACAAAAATTTTTGGGCTACTGCACAAGATCTATTGGACTCCAGCACGTCTGGCGACCTTAGGGCTCAGGGAAAACGACCTTTGTTGGAACTATGACAAAGAGAAGGGCGACCTTGCACACCTACTATACCACTGCGCCAAAGTCAAAAAATTCTGGAATAAAGTCGTCGACTTTATAAATAAAACACTAGGATGTACAATCAAACCAGAATCTGCCTCACTCACAGCTGTATTCCTAACCACCGACCTAGATTCAAGTCAGGAGAGGGACCTAGTAGATCTACTAATCACTTCGGCTGTAAAAACAGTCCTCACCAAATGGAAAGACACTGCCAAGGCGACTTTCAAGGGCTGGCTCAATTGGGTCACATACTTAAGGGGGGCGGACACAATCACCCTCCAACACTCACCGTGGAAGCAACAACACAGGGGCATGTGGGAGACCCTGGACAAATATCTGGACTCTTACGACCCGCCATAAAGAAAACCAACGCTAAACCACCTACCTGAGTGCTGCATCCTCCCATTGTAGGGAACAGAGACAGAAGTAAGAGTAGGAACTTCCTGTATTTTCTTTTCTTCTCACTTTCTACTTTCCCCTTTCTTTTCTTCTTCACACCTCCTCCCCGCATTATAAGGGGGCAGTTGGATAAGGGGATCAGCCTAGCACGAATATACATGTAAAGTAGGACTACACAACGCAAAAAGCCTGGGCTGAAACCCTGGAACGAGTATGTTATATGTTTATACGTGTATGTTTATATGTGTGCAAAAAAACAATAAAAAAAACTTATGGCAATAAAAAAATTAAAAAAAGATAGATGTCAGTGATGAGCGAGTCACAGGTGATTCTGATAGATGCCTGTATTTTTTTATTTAGTGCTGTGTTCTTGAGTGTGGGAAATGTGCTTCAGTGCAAATGAAGTACACAAAAACACACACTGTTTGTTCAATCTTTATACGCATCAATTGCACAGCACACACAGCAGAGCCTTTTATTTAACAAATGTAATATGTTGTAGGAGAAACGAAGTACAAGGACACTACGGTTGGGGGCGGGGTCCACCTTCAGTGTAAGGCATGCACAACAGTACAATCCGACTCAAGTCAATGAAGGCGAATAGTTACCTGGGAGAGCGGGCATGTTTGCATGACATTTAAACCTAATAATGATTCTGTGTTGTACGTCATCTACATGGGCATATAATTCCTAGGCAGGGAATTGCCCAACAAATGCGGGCAAGTTGATTAAACTGATGTCCTGATATGGAAATGCTAAACCAGAGTTCTAATCAGACTTCAGCATCTGACCAACAAAAAAAATGAGATTCTACGCACATCACGATTTCCTCAAGTCTATGTGAAAAGGAAATAAAATAATTGTATTATTGGTATTATGATAACCCCACCTCCTTTAATATGGACTACCTCACATCAACAATGCTGGGATATGTGAAGAAATGTAAAGCAGCTCCATGATTGAGCAGGCACAGTACTGGGACAACAGCGTGAGGATGTGCCAGGGCATAGTTGTACAAGAGCATGGACATTGGACTTCCTGTTGCAACAGGCAACAAGCAATGGACCCCACAACATAAGGCTGACCATGTGAAGATATTTTATGAATCCAGTATATAGCGCTTTGAAGCACGGTCATGAGCAATTATTTATTTGGGTGCATTTTCGTACAAAGATGGACTAAAAGCACAACCTTTTGATGATTTTTAGTTGTGTATGTTTCATAAGAAGCCTGTTATAGGTTTAGTTCCATAACTTTTAGTATGAAATAGAAATAAAGCATGAACAGCCCCATGTAGACAGCAATGGTTAATCTGCCCTTAGCCTTCATGCCACATGAAGCAAATAAGGGCTCCAAGCATGGCCAGAGTAAGTTTGATCAATACTAGTATAAACAACAGACATCTAAAAACAAATACAAGACTAAATGACTTTATAAGTACTTTGCAACTCTCCAAACATTTGATTAACTTATTAAATATTGAGGGATTGCCCTAAAAAACAAAACAAACGAGGATTTTATACAATTTCTTGTCAGAAGATCAGGACTTTGCCATTCCGATATCTCAATAAATGAGAAAATGGGCGGTATTTTGTGAAGAGAAAGCCAAACCAGTCTGGCATACGAGAGGTGGGCAGACCACAAGACCATCTCATGCTAACAAAGACCACATTGAGTCATTGTTTGCAGGGATCTCAGTAAAAAAAATAAGTCCTAGTGTCTCTACAGTCCCAAATGCAAATGCGTGCATGACAAGGTAGACATGCAGGTCCTATCGAGGCACCCTACAAGTTAACTGGCCATTATCAGCAAAATGGCATACATATACATTGTGTGGGAAGTTCACACACTATGCCAAGAAGCGTAGAGCTAGTGGAATCACTAAATTCAAAAGAGGAGCCCAAGGGAAGGTCAAGAAACGTGTACAACAAAAGTCTGAGTATGGGGAGCCATAAGGAACTCAAAAAGGCATTGAAATTTAAAACTAAAAAAAAAGTTAAGAGGCAACAGTCAAAACATTTGAGAGAGGAGGAAAGAAGGACCCTTGAACGTTATTGAAAGTCCTTGGATTTTTTTCTGTAGGCAGTACTTTTCATGGAACGTTAACGGACATATGCAGTCAAAACCCAGAAAATCTGCTTAAAGAACTTGAAAGGCACGCTGCAGTTAATGAAACATGTCAATGAAAATGCAGTTATGGGAAAATGTGATGTTTGTGCTAAATATGCTTTTTATATGGTGCAGTCCTCCAATTACCTCAGTATTCTGATGTAATGTCATGTTGGAGTGTCCTTGGTAAGCAGGACCAATATCTTTGAGCCAAGCTCATTGTGCATCAACAGTTGTGTGATTAACAGCCTGGTTGCAACTAGTCAACAGTTTGGCGTGGACGAAGAAGGTATGTGTTGTTTTTCTTAGAGCGTCCCTGCCATGAATGCCTATTATTTTGTTTAATGCAAACACAAGGAGATGATGGACGGAGCACTGAAACGTTTCCGACACTTACCCCGAGTCACAGATCTGGGGTGAATTCATCATAGTTCTTTGGCTCACTTTGCCACTCCCGTTCAGACCCAGTCATATGCAAATCTGTCTTGACCCTGTTCCTCGTGGGAACAGTCCAGCCTGAACTGCCAAGCCAGGTCTTCCTCAGACCAGAAACAAGTATCCTAGGACCGGTTTGTGGGTAACACCCTTCATCAGCCAGGCTAGCTTGAATCCAGTGGCAAAGTGAGCAAGGGGCCTACGTCTTAGCATACCCTGCAAACTTAGGGCGATCAAAGCAAACACCAGGAGATGATAGACGGAGCACTGAAAGTTTTCAGACACTCACCCCCAGTCACAGATGTAGGTTGAATCCATCATCGTTCTTGAGGAACAAGGTCAAGACAATTTCCATATGGCTGGGTCTGAACTGGGTTGGCAAAGTGAGCCAAAGAACGATGGTGGATTCAACCCAGATCTGTGACTGGGGGAAGAGTGTCTGAAAAGTTTCAGTGCTCCGTCCATCATCTCCTTGTGGCTTGCTTTATTCATTATGTTTTCTAGCCCACGGGCACCCCTTGTCATAAAGGGTGGCACAACTGTCTCCTGCATGAGTGTGTTCATTCTACTGGACTGTTTAGCAGCATCCCATTTTGACACTCTGCGATACTAAAGTACAAGCTTGGTTCCTTTCTTCTGGTTCACCATTCTAGAAGAGCTTGCTTATTAGAAGTTTCAGATGTCTAGGTTCCATTCCTCTCAACAGCTTGTCACGGTAAAGGAAGTTATCCAAACGCAAAACACTGGCAGGTTCAGCTAGTTCACTGGAACAAGGTAGTCTATTGTGTTTCTCAGCATTTCTGCTTGGATAAACTATGAAGTCTTATTGGATCATGGGCTGCGTTCCTGGTCTAGATAAATCACAGTTTGCATTAGAGGGCAACATACGTGCTCTGTTGCAACTCACTGTGATAACATCTAGAAGCCAACTTTAAAATAAATTAATGTGGTCTGGTTTAACTAGCAATGAGTAAAGTTACAGATAGTTAAGATCTTGCACTGTTGACAATCAATGCGAGTTGCTAATAGTGTACAGTGCAAAAGGTGAATAGAAAATGACACCCATAGAAACCGGTCCCAGGATGCTTGTTTCCGGTCCAGGGAAGACATGGCTTGGCAGTTCGGGCTGGACTGTTCCCATAAGGCACAGGGTCAGACTGATTTGCATATAGCCATGTCTGAACTGGGGTGGCTGAGTGAACTAAAGAATGGTGATGGATTAAACCCAGATCAGTTGACTGGGGGTGAGTGTTTGATTTGCTCAAACGCTCCGTCCATCATCCCCTTTTGTATCGCTTTGTTCGCCCTAAGTGTGGCAGGGTATACTCAGACGTGAGTCCCTTGTTCACTTGGCCACTGGATTCAAGATAGCCTGGCTGATGAGGATTATGAATCCGAAACCGGTCCCAGGATGCTTGTTTCCGGTCCAGGGAAGACATGGCTTGGCAGTTGGGGCTGGACTGTTCCCATAAGGCACAGGGTCAGTTTGATTTGCATATAGCCATTTCTGAACTAGGGTGGCTGAGTGAACTAAAGAATGGTGATGGATTAAACCCAGATCAGTTGACTGGGGGTGAGTGTTTGATTTGTTCAAATGCTCCGTCCATCATCCCCTTTTGTATCGCTTTGTTCACCCATAGAACTTTGGCTGGGTACCCTGTGAGGGGTCTGAGTGTCTTTCTATTTGGCAATCTACCTGGAACTAATGTTAGCAAAATGGCAGCAGAGTGCAAGCATGGCCTTCCATCATCACCAACTGGACTCCATACACCAAAAAGCAACTTCATATGGGGGCAGGAAACATACACATTCTCCACTCCCTCCTTCCCTAGTTGGCATTTACTTTGAAACCGACTTGAGGCGGAGTAAGCGCTATGTTAGTTAACAACTTAAATAATCACACCATTACACATTCTCTTTATCCTTACAAAGACTTAGAACATTCAACACAGCTTTGTGATCTTGTATCGTTTCAATTTTAGTATATGTGCCGCCAATCTTGTACATAATCATTTTGTGCTTTAGAAAGATGTATTTTAACAATGTTCACAATTGTGTGCATGCAAGATTAGTTGTGATAAACACGCTATCTGTTCTTAGAGACTGCTAGTTCCACCTTGAAAGGCCCAAGCACCACTCGCTAGGAGACACTGGCAGTTGTGAGCTGGAACAAGGGGCTCAGCTCACCTTGTGGATGTCACAGCTCACGTAGAAGTTCCATGTCAGGATTTTGAAGAACAATCCGAGATGGAGTGATGTCTTACTCACACATGAGCCCATCTCCCTTCCAAAGAGACCACACCATCCTTCAAATCTCCAATTAACATTCTAGGCCTCAAAGGAGGGGGGACAAAGGGGGTGGGAAAAATCTTTCCCCACCCAAAGCCCCCCTTTAAAAAAATGGTTTTAAAGTTCACTGACAAACTATGGGAAAAATAGAAAAGGGTCCGCTTTTTAAACAACAAGGCTACAAAGACAACAAAGGAGAAGTTTCATTTCAAAGCAACTGCATCTTTTATTGCAAGCGGTAGTCGACACAGGTTTATATGTATGATGTGTTGGGACAGAAGGATAGACTAGGGCTGGGTACACTGAACAAATAGAAAACTCCCAGTAGGCAGAGAAACAAGACCAGCTTTTCAGGACCAAAATCTCAAACCCACTTAGCCCCTAGTGCGAGGTACAGCATTCTTTCAAAGGCTCAACGTGTGCTGCTGAGGTGAACCTGTGCTTCCAGGTGCTGAGCATATTCCACTTGACTAGCATCAAAGTTTCACTTCAAAACTGCGTATAAAATATATGGGTGGGGGGTATGCAGTAGTCCCGATGAGATATGTGTAATATGATTGTATCTAGTCACCCTGTCAGCGAAGTTATATGTGATGCGTGTTGTTCCTGGTCGATTACTACCAGCTTGTTCCAATCTCGGAGGGCAGAGCTACATGAAATACCAGATCACCCGATAGTCATTTCTATGCTAGGGTGAATAAAAAAGGTTTCACAAGGACTGTTCCACTGCCACCACTTTGTTAAGAATGCAGCAATGCGTCAGCAAAACTCCCAGCACAGACACAGGCTTAAGTTTCCTCAATTTATTTGCAAAAATTTCCAGTTTACTGTGGCAAAGATGGGTCTGGGGTGCTTAACTGTGAGCAGGGGGAAACCTCACTGTGTTGTCTGATGAACTCCTACCCTCCCACCTCATAAAACCAGCTGTCTGCAATTGTCCACACAACACCAGCAGATGCAGCTCCAAGGTTTTGCCGTCTCCGCTGCGCTCTCCGATCATTCACGCTTTCTGGTTCATAGATTTCAAAGTTTTGTTCAGCTACACACAAAAAAAACAAAAAAAAAACAATGTTGAATCCCAAAATAACAGTTAAATACTCTCAACTAACTGCTGTAAGAAATCATGCAAATGTTTAACAGTCAATGGTCAGGTAAATATCACATTTTGTTTATAAATAAATATTTTATGTACAGAATTACAACTCCTTTCCAATTCTGAAAAGCATTATATGAATCATATATTCAAGGTTACAGAGACATTCTAGTTAAGCTCCGATTTTACCCTCAAAACCATAAAAACTCAGCAGTTATAGTTACCTGAGCCAACCATAACTTACTCCCGTAATAAAATGCTTATGACCTCACATTACATCACTGATGACCTGTTCAGTGAAATCACTGAAGATCTCAAATGACAGCAAAGTAAACTTCAATATACTTCATACAATACTATTTAAATGTAAAAAAAAACGACAGGTGAGAGATGTACAGCACAGAGCTAACTGTAACCTTATCAAATAATAAGCTCACTTATCACCTAAGAGGCAGTCCTTAGCGGATAATCCGGTTTCTTCGGATGCACTACTCTAAACAGTTATGGGTGAAGTAAAACATCTAACCTAAGGCTAGTCTACAAAACACAACATGCTACATACCATGCTCTAGTGGTAGGTTTCCTTGGGTCTTTAAGAATCGTCATACAATCTGATGGTAGATTTAGGTATCCGAACTATGACTTCAGGAGCCATATGGTTCAGCTCCTTGGGTTTTTGATGTCTGATTTCTCCATGGCTCTGCTTGAGAAGGTTGGAAGGGAGGTGCAGCTTTTGGTGTCAAACCACCAACTGTTCTAGTAGTGTGGTGAACCATGGTTGACAAGCCCATTTGGGAGGTACTAGAATCAGTGTGAGTGATGTCTGCCTGAGTTTCCAAACCAGAAATTGAAGGAGAGAGGTGGAAAAGAGTAAGCAAATATCCCCGACCAGTTCATGCATAGGGCATTGCCTTTGGATAGAAGGTGTGGGAATCTGGAGGCGAAGGTTGGACATTTTGAACTCTCTGCTGTAGCAAAGAGGTTTATCTGCGGCAAGTCCCATTTTTGGATGTACGGAAGGAGAACCTGGGGATGAAGTTCCCATTTGTGTACTTGTTGCCGCGTCCTGCTGAGGAGGTCGGCAAATTGGTTGTGCATGCTTGGAAAGTGTTTTGCCAGAAGATTAATTTTGTAATATATTGCCCAATCTCAAAAGGTCTGAGAGAGGCTTGACAACTGTAGAGTGCACCCCCCCCCCCAACTGTTTTTGTACATAGCTGTCATATTGTTTGTCTGGAATAAGACAACATTCCCTAGGAGGTGGGGCTGAAAAGCTTTTAGTGCTAGATAAACAGCTAGAAGCTCCAAGTAACTGATGTGGAGACTTCTGTGTTTGGTGTCCCATAAACCCTGAATTTTAAGATGCTGGAGATGAGCACCCTAATGTGTGAAATGTATCTGCTACAAGTACAACTTGTGGAATCGGGTCGATGAAGGGCCGCTCTTCTGATAGATTTTGTGTGTTCCACCACTTCAGAGAGCGATGAGTGCGGCTGTCTACCAACACTAGATCTGTCAATTGACCCCGTGATTGATTCCACGGACGTGCTAAGTATTCCTGTAGAGGACACATGTGTAATTTTGCGTGAGGCACTATTGCTATGCATGATGCCACCATCCCCAATAGTTGAATGAAAGTTTGGACTGTTAGGTATTGGTTGTTTTGAAACTGTAGTAATAAAAAAGGTTTTAATTCTGGCTGAATTGGGAGAGGCTAGAGCTGTGTGAGTGTTTAGGGTTGCTCCCAGATATGGTTGCAGTTCTGAGGGTTGAAGATGGGACTTTTGTGCATTGACTGTAAATCACAATTGATGGAGAAGGTTTATGGTAGCTCAAGTCTGTTGTAGTACGAGTTACTTACCTTCGGTAACTATGTATCTGGTAGAGACGATTCTAGCCGCAGATTCCTTAACGTAGAATTATCCCCAGGCGCGAGACTGGAGCCGGAAAACCTTTGCCACTGCATCCGTGCGCGCCGGGGGGATGGCACCACGTGACTCCGCCCTGACGCCGTCCGTGTTCGTGACGTCAGCGGGGATACACAAGTCCCACCCCGGCGAGCCTACGTCAGTTTTCTTCGGAGAACTTTTCCGCGCCACAACGCAGAGCCATCACAAACAAAAACTGAGAATACTTGAACAGTGCGCGAAAAAAACAGCTCAACAGAAAGGGAAGAAACGAATGGTGAGGAACAGAACCATCCAAAATAGTGCCAGGCACTATGGTACCAAAAGTCATGGAAGGAAAGAACATGGCACAGCTATTGCAAGCAAGCCTGCAAACAAATACGACAGCCTCCCTGGGGGTAGAAAGCATGTGAAAAATTGCACAGCAGACGAAGAAGTCTGCAACCACAGAACAGCACTTTAGGTAAAGTACATTTATAGCAAACATTCAATTAACAGAACAGAACAGAGAAGGGCATTAAGGCCAGAACGGAAGAGGAACGACAATTCACCCCCAGACAACACCAGCAGGGAGAGACATCTCCTGAAAAGAGGGTCGAGATCTAGCCAAGAGACCTCAATCCCATGGACTGCAGAGGAGTCATAAGTGCAATCAACAAAAGGAAGAAGAGCACGAGCAGACCCCACACTGGAGACCAGGGTGCAGGGGAGCAGAAGCACCCATGAAATCATCAAACCATCCCCAGAAGGGAAGAAATGGAGCAAACCACCAGACTAGCATCCCCCTAGGGATGAAGTAAGCAAAGGCACTCGCATAAGACAACCACCAGGAGGCAGGGGAGTGCAGAAGACCAAAGAAGGGTCCTCGCAGAACGGGGCGGAAGGGCAGGTCGTGAAGAAATCTGCGGCTAGAATCGTCTCTACCAGATACATCGTTACTGAGGGTAAGTAACTCTTACATCTGATAGACTACTAGCCGCAGATTCCTTAACATAGAATAGATACCCTAGCCAGAACCCAAGGGGAAGGAGGGTCTGCGAGAGGACCTCTTCAGGTCAGACGAACACAAGACCCCAAAAGGGGACAAAGTAAAGGGATAGGGGAAAAAGCCCAGTCCCCCCAAAGCAGAAGAGAACCTCAGTATCGTGGAAGAACACCGGACCCACAGGGGATGTGTCATAACGACAAAAGAGACAACCTAGCCCTCACCAAGCAGGCGGAAGCAAGGGCAATACGAAAGGAGGCCAGCAGTCAATGTACCAGCAGTACATTAAGTGTACAGTAAGTGTTATTTCTGCAGACCAGGTTCAGATTGGCGAATGGCTAGCGGCCTTTCCAGAGGCTTGGGCAGCAATTACGGCAGATGCATGGGTCCTTCAGACCGTGGGCGGGCTTCATATAGAGTTTTACGACCGGCCACACCAGGTAAGGCCCCCACGCCCTATAATGTTTCCATTGGCCGATGGGCAGTTGATCGACGAAGAGGTCTCAGCGCTTCTCCGCAAAGGGGCCATTTGTCAGTCAACTCGGCACCCCTCCGGGTTAATCAGCAACCTCTTCCTTGTGGAAAAAAACAATGGAGCAAGCGCCCCGTGATCAATCTCAAAGAATTCAACGGGTGGTTGGTCTACCATTATTTCAAGATGGAGGGAATCCATCTTCTTCGGGATCTTCTGCTTCCGAACGATTGGATGGCCTGTTTGGACCTCAAGGACGCGTACCTGGTGGTACCCATTCATCCTCCTCACTGTCGTTTTATGCAATTTCTCTGGAAAGACCAGGTTTTAGAGGTCACTGCCCTTCCGTTCGGACTTTCCTCGGCCCCATGGTGCTTCACCAAGCTGCTGCATCTGGCGGTGGAAGTTCTGCGGAGCCAGGGTATTCGGATGATTGTCTATCTGGACGACATCCTCTTGATGGCTTAGTGCCCCGAGAAGTTGAACCTGCAACTTCAGCAGACAGTCTCCTTGTTACAAGGTCTGGGTTTGATCATCAACAAGGACAAATCTGTCTTCCCTTAGTCTCAAAACGTGGTATTCCTGGGATTTGTCGTGGATTCTCTACAAGCCTCCCTAAGTCTTCCGTCCCGGAAGATGGCCAAAATTCGGCATGTGCTGAGACAGACAATTTCCAGATAGCACACCTCCGTGCTCCAGATTGCCAGAGTGGTGGGACTCCTCTCCTCCTCCAATCAGGCAATCTTACCGGGGACCCTCCCATTATCGAGCCCTTCAGCGTCTCCAAGCGCATCACCTCAGGAGGGGTATGACGTACGACCAGCTGGTTCCCCTTTCAGAGGAGGTGAAAGGAGAAATGTCCTGGTGGCACACCCATATGGAGGCCTGGAACGGCCGGGCAATCTTCGGGTCGACACCAGACCTAGTGATAGAATCCGACGCCAGCAGGTCGGGCTGGGGCGCCCGCTGCGGAGAATTCTCCATAGGCGGCGCTTGTTCGTCAGAGGAACAGGAGTTACACAAACTGTTTAGAGCTTTTGGTGGGGTCCTTTGCAGTCCGCTGTTGGAACAGAGAATCAGCAAGGTCTTGCGTTCTCCTACGAATGGACAACGTCTCAGCGGTTCCATCTGGGTGGTCCGCGTTCGAGCACTAGCGGATCTGGCGAAGGAATTTTGGGACTATTGTCTTGCCCATCACGTATCCGTGACAGAGGAATACTTACCGGGCCAATTAGGTGGCGGATTAGCACTCGAGATACCTGTGGGACACCAGCCTATGGAAGCTGGACGTTCAGGTATTCCAATGGCAGAACGACTTGTGGGGTCTGTTCTCGGTGGACCGGTTTGCGTCCTGCTTGGATTGCAAACTCCCGCGATTCTTCAGCTGGAGGCCGGATATTCTCGCGGAAGCCACAGATGCTTTTCTCCAAGACTGGAGTCAGGAGAAGGCTTACGCGTTTCCTCCCTTTTTAATGGTGGTGCGGGTGGCGGCCCAGCTTCGCCACCAGAGTGCGGAGATAGTAGTGGTGACGCCTTTCTGGAGGTCCCAAGTTTGGATTCCAGTTCATCTGGAACTTTCTTGGGATTCTCCAATCCAACTCCCCCGGCTTCCTCATCTTCTTCTCAATCCAGACCGGGACCTGCATCACCTCATAATGCAGGATTCTCTCAGCCTCATGGCATGGCGGCTTTCCGGCGATGTTGGTCGCTCCCAGGCCTTTTGAAGTCAGCTGAGGACCTTTTGTCGAAGGCTTGGGCGGTCAGTACCGCAAAGAGGTATCGATCCGCTTGGACCAGGTGGGTACGTTGGTGTCTTCGACGGGACCTGGTTCCCCTGGTCGCAGGCGTCGTTCACATTCTGAATTTTTTTAGCTGAGTTGGCGGCAGGCGGCCTGGGGTAACGTACCATTAACGCAATGCGTTCCGCAATTTCGGTGGCGCACCAGCCAATAGAGGGAGTCCCTGTCTGGAAGCATCCTTTTGTGTGTAAACTACTAAGGCATTCGGCTTTCATTGCCCCCAGAACTGCACTATTCAGTCCTGTGGGATGTCAACGTCGTTCTGAACCTTTTTCTTTCATGGCAACCCAACGAATATCTTTCTTTGAAAGAGCTGTCGGACAAATCAGCTATGCTTTTGTGTTTGGTGTCTTGCCATAGGGTTTCGGATGTGCGAGCCTTGGACGTTTCGGCAAGAATTTTTTCCACGGAAGGAGTTACCTTTACAGTGGGACGCCACACGAAGTCCGAATCAAGAACGGTCTCTTATCCAGCGTTTGTAGACGTCCCCAAGCTCTGCGTGGTTCAATGCCTAAAGGCATACGAAAATATGACTACAGAGGTTCGTCCTCCGGGCGAAAGACAATTGCTCATTGCCTTACGAAAACCACACAAAGCAGTATCCTACCGCACAATCGCCCGGTGGGTGCGGAAAATCTTGCAGGAGGCAGGTATTGATACTAAGCTGTTTGGTGCTCACTCGGCTAGAAGAACCATGGCTTCGAAAGCTTTTTCTTTAGGGGCTCGTTTGGAGGACTTGATGCGTGCGGCAGATTGGTCCTCAGATTCCACCTTTAAGAGGTTTTATTTCAAACCGGTGGTGGACATTGCACATTTGGTGGTAAATAAGCTTTGAACTAGCATAATCTGAAGCCTCCAGTCCCGACATAGAATCGAAATTTGCCTAGCTTAGTAACGGTAAGTTTCAATTCTATTAAGGACACGGAGGCAAGGATTATCCCTCCCAGGTCTCTTTGGTTGAGATCCCGCCCGTATTGCAGTAAGTAATCAGGTTTTTGTTCAACTAGGGCTATGCTTTGTTCAAATGCTACTACAATTTACTGTGGAGTTGATTTTAAAAGTGTAGGTTTGTCTTATGACGCTTACGCTGTTGTGTCTCTTCCACTAGGCAATGAAGGTTCGAAACAGGACCAGTAAGATGTCGGCGTGACTCACGCGAAGAAAAGGAAGATGGCACAAGATGGACGCCCTATCTTCATGGTATGGACATTGTGAAAGGACTAATATTGTGATGCTCTCATTGACTGATGGGATTTGTAGTTGTTTATAGAGAATATATGTAATTTTACTTGTTTAATGCTTTTTCCCTTTGTTTTCGGGATATGTAAGCATTTGTTTTGGTGCTTTTCTGGGCTGCTGTGAGTTTGTATTGTAATAAACAGCGAAGAAGGAAAAGCAGAATCCTCGCCTCCGTGTCCTTAATAGAGCTAATTTAATAGAGCTAATTTCGATTCTCTAGCCTTCTCTACACTGATCTACAATCCCACCATCCCCATTATTACCTGCCAGTTCACATTAACTTGCTTGCGATCTTTGCTATTAACGACCTACAGCCCCCATAAGGGCGTGCCCTTATCTTGCCACTATTATTCTGATCAAGGTAGTTCTCCTGGTGCTCCTATCTCCCGCTGCACCCAGTCACGCTAAGTACACTTTCATTAAGCCACTCTTACCAGCTCCTACAATTTGTGTGCTTCCCAATCTCTGGTGTATATTTCTCCCTCCCCTCGCTTGAGCCGGTCCTTTTCCTCTATGTAACTCGTGTCTAACTCTGAACAAACGCCCTGCCCTAGACCAAAAGCGAGCACCATCTTCATGACAACCACTGGCCCTGCTCACCACAGCTTGTTCTGCAACACACAGACACGCTTTATGGCTCGAAGCTACCTGTACACTTTTGACAGCAACCCAATCAGAAACAGCAGAAGCATGTGTGTGTGTGTATACACACCAAGGAGACAAAATAAAGAAGTACATGCAGCATGAGGCGTCACTTTAAAAGCAATCAACTTAATATGCTGGTATTAGTCCTTGTTATGGCAATTTTTCGTTTTTACCGATACCGACACTGAACCATGGCAAGAGGTTTCCCCCCGAAAAAAACCCAGAACTATCTTCATCCCACAGCTTGCTAAAAACAGGAGTTCTCTGCGTTATTCTCCTAGGCCTCTCTAACGCGAACACTGGTCTTCAACAGAGGGGCAGGTAGGAGTGGCATGAAAGAGGACAAACTTTCTCAGCCACTTCATAAGTCATGTACAGCTGCAAAGAGGACCGGGTTATGTTTAACACAACAGCACTTTGAACCCATATTTATAACCTTAACATATATGCAAGTCCCAGAATGCAGTGTGCTGTTGACTAAAACAAGAACTGGAAGAAGCTGGAACTTTTGACATAAGGTTACCTAGCTGCTTCTCATTAGTCTCAGCAAGATATTATTTATTTTCAAATGAAATTGGATAAATAGGTTTTGAAAACGGAAACTGCACAGAATAGCAATGTTTACCATGTTACAACATATTAATGTGACAAAAAAGGCAACAAACATCCATTTTTGTCAAGAGTCCCCGATATATTTTAGCTTCCTCACTTGCAACATAATTTTTCACCTTACACAGAGCCTAGTTATGATGATTTCTCCTTTAAGAAGCAACACATGAACTGGAAAGCATTTAGAAGACTACAGATTTCAGAGGAAATCTTACTTGCAAGATTAACCATTTGCCACATTCATTGTGAGAATATGGTGCGGTTTACATTTATCAGCACGTTTAAGTCTGACATTTAGGGTTTACCAAACCTGGTTATCAATGAAGCCTTCTCACCAGCAGAGAAGCATCCAATCCCAATAACAGTGGCACCTCACGACACCGACTAGGATTTCTAGCACTCAGTACTCCTCCCCTGCACCCACTTAAGAGTTCCTTCAAGTTTCTCATTGAATGTCGTCTCACCTCCTCAAACTTGTGGATTTGTCGAATGAAGAAATCTCCATAGCGCCTGGCGACTTTGGTGTCTGCGATGTGGATCATATCCTGCAAGTAAAAAAACAAAAAAAACATCCATTGGTCAGCTGACTATGTGACAAAGAACATATACCACATTTCTCAGACAGGTGTCTTAACTAGATCAGGGGAGCAAACTACTGTGCGTCATTCAGAAAACACCTGCTTCGCCCCTTCCTCACTAAATAACGCACTATGTATGTAAATCTTCAAGATGAGTCAGAACCTCCAGGATTTCATGATTAGCAAAAGAAATCGGCACCATCGTAAAAAAGACAGCGCTTTGTTTTACAAAAGTGCCCGCAAAATTTGGAGAATGCTTAAACTTTTGTCCTCCCCACCGCCTGCCCGTGATGTCAGTAAAGCAACAAAAAGGTGGTAATAAAGAAAGGTGCATTCTGGAAGCAAGTTAGAGGAAATGCTGGCTGACTTCTCCGATTGAAGATAATAAGCCCCTAAAACATTGAATAGGTTTAATTTCCTCAATATTTTTAGTTTAATACTGCATTCTGCACAACTGCAAAGCCATATTAAATTAGCAGTTTTCAAAAACCAGAAGGGCTTAAAATACACAACAGCACTGGATAAATTCCACCTGTTTTCAAAAACCAAAAGGGTATGATTTATATATGTACTGGTAAAGTATCCCGCTTTCAAAAAGCAGACAGACCCAGAAGAAACAGTGAAGGAGAGGAACACAAGCAGATGGTTGTAGACCTATCAGCTTTTTGGATGGATACAAACTATCATGTCATCCCACTCATGTTTTTTAAACTGAAGTCATCCAATTGGAAAAGCAGATTTGTAGATTTGGCAGCACAGTAAATGTGCCAGAGTAAAGCTGCTATTCAGCAATGACATTAACTAATGATTCCCTTCTCATCCCACCCTACTTCAAAACACTGCCAAACTTACCTCACCAGTCCCTATTGCATAGGTACTCCCAAACCTTTTCCCAGGGACAAAAAAGTATGGTCTGTGGTGTGAACGAGGGCTACAATAATGCCAGCAGGGCGGAGTGGGCAGGTAGTGGGGTGGAAGGTTATCCTAGTGGGTATGGGGCATGTGACGGACACAAGGGGGGGGGGGGGGGGTGTAGAAGTTCAGCTGCTTTCATAGCCCTTGGCAATAAGAGTAATAATTAGATATCTGTCCCCCAAGGACTGTGCTGTTTTGAAAGCATTCCCATCCCCTAGTAGTGGGTGTAACTATGAGTAAAACGTGTCTCGCCTTATTCTTTGGGCAATTCATTTAGAAGCACTACAAGCTATGGCCTGTGGATACAAAATTAAAACAAAGGATGGTCTGTTTTAGCAGCCCATGAATGGTAGTGGGAATCCATTGCTGATCAAGTAGGATGGTTGCTGCTCTGCCACATTCACACGTCCCATGGGGTCAGCCCTCACAAACAGACTAACCATGTTCCATGGTACAAGTCTAGACTACTTTGTAAGGCACAGACACCACTGCTGAATCTGCCCTCTCCCCGGTGCTTTGCAAGAATCCCCATCTTCTCAAATTTGCAATTTTAGCTCTGCTGTGTTCACCACCATTTCCTGCGGCATGGTGCCCCCATCTTCTAGAGTGGGACATTCAGCAGCAGGATGTGCGCACTGCTGCCGATTGCTTTCTTGCCGTTACATTAATCCGGCACCTTCAAGGCAACATCAATAGAGAGAACAAGTCCCCCCCCCCAGACCAAAGAAATGCATCCAAAGGGCTGAAGGGATTATTTCTGCATCACTTGGTCCAAGTGGTCCCATGCATTCTCAAGAATAAACAACAAAACATCCAGGGGTCACAAACTTCACCTTGTCTATGTAGAAGTCCACTTCAGAAGCAGACTGGAACTCTCCGTCCAGGGCAGAGACCCCGCTTGTCCAAACCAAGTTCTTCATCTTGTGTTTGAAGACCAGCAGCTGAATGCGGAACTCTTGCTCAGTTAGGTCCAGGAACCCTGCAAGCTTGGCCACCGGCATAGTGGTATACAGCTTCAGGAAGCTGTAACAAAACAGATCATCAGCAGGTGTAGGTAAGATAAGAGCACAAATTGATACTAGACCAGAAAAATGACAAAGGGATAGTTAAGCCGCAGCAAGGCAACAGATATATATATATATATATCTATAAATGAAGATCTCATCTCATGCTGGGTATAATTTATTTCAAGTAGTATCGCATTATTAAAATCAGACTTCAACAATTATAGATTGACAGACTATGGCACGAGAAAAACAATCCTAATAGGTTTACTCTTGTAGACCCCCTTTGACCTTTCCCTTTTATCACGCTGATAGCAGCACACACCTGCGGATGGTTGAAAGCTGGGCCTGCTGCTGCACCTCATCTAAGAAGACCTTTAGCTGCTGTAGGTATGGCTCCTTGTGGTAGTTGGGGTGCACATTATCATAGTTGGGGACAACTGGCGACAAGAACTTTGGGCACGAGTAGCTGTAGAGTTCTTCAAAGATCTGAGCATCACTGGAAAGAGAAAAACGTTGCTGACTGATCGAGACAAGAGCGAAGGGGAGTGGCTCCCCAGGAATAGAACTGATCTTTTAACTTGTGGTAAGGGAGGACAATAGAAAGCAAGTTACGTTATTTATACCTAAAGCTTGAGGGGTGCCCCATTTGCCCCAGACATGCAAACTATATTAGCGGCTTTGCTTCAGTTATTAGGAAAACTAGGAAAACAAAGAAAACATACATACACACATACACATATATATATATATATATATATTCCAAACAATCGTTCGCACAGTTTTCAAAGAACGACGTCCAGGCCAACAGCTTTGTTCAACAACTGGTGTTTATTCACAACGCACTCGACGCGTTTCGGGAACAAATTCCCATGTTCACGAGTGATAGTGCTTGTTTACAATCCAGTTTAAATGCATATCATGTGACCTTAATTCCAGTAAACATAAAAAACAGACTACCAAAATTACGTGTCATCTGGAGGTATGAGAACAGACTCACATTACTGGATGTATGGGCGTAGCTAAAACAAACCAAAGGTTTAGCCAATGTGATATGTGAAAATATGCTAAACCTTTGTTTTAGCTACGCCCATACATCAAGTAATGTGAGTCTGTTCTCATAGCTCCAGATGACACGTAATTTTGGTAGTCTGTTTTTTATGTTTACATGCCCAGGTCCCCACAAAGATTGTGTGCGATTATAGACATGCCCAGGACCCCACAGAAATAGTGCGTGATTATACACATGCCCAGGTCCCCACAGAGATGGTGTGTGACTATCGTATTAACACGGTCGCCAAAGAGAATGTGTGTGATTATAGACATGCCCAGGTCCCCACAAAGATTGTGTGTGATTATAGACATGCCCAGGACCCCACAGAAATAGTGCGTGATTATACACATGCCCAGGTCCCCACAGAGATAGTGTGTGATTATACACATGCCCAGGTCCCCACAGAGATAGTGTGTGATTATAGGGATGCCCAGGTCCCCACAGAGATAGTGTGTGATTATACACATGCCCAGGTCCCCACAGAGGTAGTGTGTGATTATAGAGATGTTGAGGTCCCCACAGAGATAGTGTGTGACTATACACATGCCCAGGTCCCCACAGAGATAGTGTGTGATTATACACATGCCCAGGTCCCCACAGAGATAGTGTGTGATTATACACATGCCCAGGTCCCCACAGAGGTAGTGTGTGATTATAGACATGTCCAGGTCCCCACAGAGATGGTGTGGGACTATAGTATTACCACGGTTGCCAAAGAGAATGTGTGTGATCATAGACATTTTAAGAAATACATATTCAGGCTGAATCATTGAAAATTAGGTGGGAGAGTTGTGTAATGTTAGGCCAAGGAAGTTAAAACAGAGGCAGGTTCAGATTAATGCTTTGTTGAAAGACAATTGTGCCATTATCTTTGTCCCAAATACTCAAAGTCTGTTTTTACCCTTTTAAGATTTACTCCACTCATGGATATTCTCCCGGTATGATTTTTGCAGATTGATTGTTATATAATCTGTTTTGGAGGAGTTTGTCCCAAATCTACTCTCTATGCACATCAGCAAAAAGTATTCAATTAAAAGTTGGAACCCTCTGAGGGTTTTTGAGGCAAGCAGTGTATCTTTCGCAAACAATAACAGAGACTTTGCTATCTGCATGTATTGAGATGCATTAGCATGAACTATGCAACTAGGGGGCGTATGTATCAACCAAATTTTGATTCGCAAATGCTGCAAATTGCAAAAAAGCAGTGTTTGCGAATCAAAATTCAGAAAACGGTATGCATTAGGATAATAGCATCGCAAATTTAAGGAATCGCAAAGTTTGCGATTCCTTAACTTTGCGTAAGCATTTAAGGAATTGCAAAATGTGATTCCTTAAATGCTATGCAAGAAGCACTCAAGTTTTGCGATTTCTTAAGAAGAAATTACCATCAACTTCAAGTTGGTGTTAATTTGCGATTTCTTTCACAAAAGCATTTTTTGGCATTTGTGAAGGTGCCATGTGGCACATACATGCCGTTAGGGCATGTATGTGCGATATATGCGCACACATGTTCGTTTCAGGGGTGCATCAGGGTGTCCTTATGACACCCATGCACCCTTGAAATTATTCTCAATTTGCGATTCTCAAATTGCGAATCGCAAATGGAGAATGACTTCCCATTCATTTCCATGGGCCTCCTGGCCCATAGAAATGAATGGGAAAGTATTCCTTAATTGCGATTTCGCAATTTGCAAATCGCAATTAAGCAATACTAAGAAATCACAAAAAATGTTAGTTTTTTTAATACATCCCGTTTTGCAATTCTCAAATAGCGATTTCTAAAAAAACGCTATTTGAGAATCGTAAACACGGATGTTGATACATATGCCCCTAGATCATATGAATAAAAGAAAAATAATGGAGTAAGCATGTATCCCTGTATCCTTTATTCATGGTGATACATTCTGCCACTTAACCCTAACTAGCCCTCCGCACCTGGGCATAACTGTCATTGAGTAGGCAGATTAATGTTGATATGTTACAAGGGACCCCCATTCTCTCCAAAACTGACCAGAGTTTTGTTTGTGGGACTAGCTCAAATGCAGGTTTTAGGTTCCAAAACGCTACACCACCCAATTATACTCTGCAACACATCACTCCACTCTTCAACACGGTTCTCTACACTATGACATTCTACACTTGTCCACTATACAACACTCTACTCCACTACAACACTCTACTCCACTGCTACACTCTATTCCACATTATGCCACTCAACGACACTCTACTCCACTCTATGCCACTATACAAAACTTTACTCCACTCTGCAACACTTTATACAACTCCAGCTAGGCCACTCCACTCCTCTTTACTTCACTGTACTCAATGAGACACTACTGCACTCTTCTTCATTGTACTTCATTACTCCACTCTACACCACTTATGCCACTCCACTCGATGACATTCGATGCCACTTTACTCTACCACAATGTACGACACTCTACTCCACTGTAACCTCTCTACTCTACAGCACACTACCACTCTATACAACACTCCACTCTACAGTATCACACTTTGTTACTCCACTCTGACAGTCCACTGTATGACACTCTCCTGCACTCTACTCAACACTACTCTACACCACTCCACTCTATGCCATTTCACTTTATGCCCCTACACCGTATGCCATGCCACTCTATAGCACGCCACTCTACTCTACTATATGGCATACCACTCTACTCTACGCAGCTCCACTCTACTCTGACACACCAATCCACTCTACTCCACTTCTCTCTACTCTACAACACACCCCTCCACTCAATCCAATCCACTCTATGTCACTCCTCTCTATGCCACCTCACTGTGCACTATACACTATTCCACTCTACGCCATTCCACTCTAGTCATCACTACCACACTGTACGACACTTCAGTCTACAGCACTCTACAACAGTCCATTGTATGACACTCTCCTCCGGTGTACTCTAGGCAACTACACTGTACGACAGGCTACTCTATGGCGCAACACTCCACTCTAATGTACGGCAGTCCACTCAACTCTTCGCTACTGCATGACACTCTACGCCACTCCATCTAAACCTCTATGTTACAAGCCACTCTACATCGCTCCACTGTTCACCACTCCACGCTATGCCACACCACTCTACCCCATTCCACTGTATGCCACTCCACTCTATAACACTCTACTCCACTGCATGCTACTCCACTCTACAACAACCCACTCTAGGACACTCCATTGTATGACGGGCCACTCTATAACACTCTCTTCTAACCTACTCGACGCCACAGTGGTACCATAGATGAAGGAGGTGAAAATCTTCCTGCAGTCTAGTCCAAGTCCAAGCGTGAGGCATAAGGAAGCTGCTATGATTAGTGCAGCAGATACAGTGGCACTGGGCAGGGTGAAGAGCCAACAAAAGCCTGATCTTGACATAGGAATATTAGGGCGGTGCTACTGTATTCTATTGTACAGTGATTGATGTGGGGTGCCGAAGCACATTTTTGGACAGGTAGCATGCTAAACCATGAGGGAGTGTGGGGCTGGCAGAGGATGTATTTATTATCATTCTATGTGTGAAGTGTTTTGATTTCATGGGTGAGTGACCAGAGAGGTGTTCTTTTCTTGTCTTGGGGCATAGTGTGTATGAACGGAGCAGGATCCATAAGAGATCGGCACACAAATTATAATATAGTTAGAACTAAAATAAATAGGCAGCATATGTCTAGTTAGGTGGAGTGATGTGTGCAAATACACTATAGGGATACCCAGAGAAAGCCTAGTAATCCTCTTGGCAACGGCTGCAAGGCAGAGGTCCTGTCAAGTGTGTAAAATGATAGCTTGTACACAATTTGCTTAGTTTGTTTTTGTTTAATTATGCAAATGTTCAGGAAAATTATGCGAAATATAAAATTACACAAATGCAAACTACATTATTCAGTGCTATATTTGAGCACAAAATGAGTTTTGCAATTTTGCAGTAAAAACATTGCACGTAAAAACATAAATGGCATAAGGAAAAGGCTCTCATGGTATGGACATTTGTATGAGTCCCATGCATTTGTGATAAACTTTTTCCACAAATGCCACATAGTTATGTGAGGTGGCACTGGATTTTTTATATCAAATCAAAAATCTCTATTTGTTTCAAAGAATCAACAAATCTTTGTACATATTGTAATTTACATTCATCTAAATATAAACATAAAAACGTCTTATTTATAAGGGTCTAAAATGCAAGACATATATACTGATTACATTTTCTCCTTTTAGTCCTGAACCTTATTGCACATGATTTAATTAGAGTTCTTGCCAATACAGTGCAAAGATAACTATTCAATTAGCGCGAGCGGACCAATTTGGGCTCCACTACTGCTGGAATTGTTTGATGATTCAGTCTAAAACCATTAAAAAGTTATAAATACATAGACAATTCTAAAAATCCATTTAGCCCATTCCTATATCTTATACGACTGACAGCTAACAAAAATGTACTAACGCCAAATACAATAAGTTGGTCACTGTCAGATTTTAACCCCATCCACGTGGGGTTAATTCCACCGCGGCGAGGGGGGGGGGGGGGGGGGGCCGCGCGCGGCACTGCAGTACTCATGACGAGTCCAGCTCGTCATGCTGCACAGTGGAGCTGTGCTCATGACGAGCTGGACTCGTCATGACTCCACCCACTCCAACAGAACGCCCGCACAGGCGGGGAATTAGCCGCGCATGGGCGGGCCGCGGCAGTTATGAGGAGCTGAACTCGTTATGAGCATGGGAGGGGTTAAAATTCCAAGCGACTCTAAGTAGCTCCTGATGTTCAAACTTCTGCACAGGGACTTAATCCACTTACCTCTGGGGGTAGCATACTGCGCAAAAGAATAGAACATGCGCAATATCCTCATTAGCACCTAATGTAGACAATGAGCATTTGGGATCACTAGCCATCAGTTGAGGTTTTGCCCATTTAGCTGTAAAAGCGTGGACTTGTAATATCTCATACCTGAATTTCCTATAGAGCATGGGTACTCACAAACTTTCTCTCGGGGGCCAAATTTACAGTGTGGCTTGTGGCCGAGGGCCGCACTGGTGGGGGCGGGGCAAGAGCAGCAAAAAAAGACTGACCATGAGGTTGAACACAGGCCCCTGCAACAGACGCCTTCGTCTACTGAGCCACCAGACCTGGCATTCACTCACTCACTCACTCACTCTGTCTGTCTCCCTCCCTCTTTCTCCCTTTGTCTGTCTGTCTCCCTCCCTCTCTCTCCCTCTGTCTGTCTCCCTCCCTCCCTCTCTCTCCCTCTGTCTGTCTGTCTCCCTCCCTCTCTCTCACTCTGTCTGTCTGTCTCCCTCTGTCTGTCTCCCTGTCTCTGGCTCCCTCCCTCTCTGTCTGGCCCTGTCTCCCTCCCTGTCTCTGTCTGGCCCGGTCTCTGTCTGGCCCTGTCTCTGTCTGGCCCTGTCTCTGTCTGGCCCTGTCTCTGTCTGGCCCTGTCTCTGTCTGGCCCTGTCTCTGTCTGGCCCTGTCTCTGTCTGGCCCTGTCTCTGTCTGGCCCTGTCTCTGTCTGGCCCTGTCTCTGTCTGGCCCTGTCCCCCTCCATCTATCTCCCTCTCTCCCTCTCTGGCCCTGTCTCTGTCTCTGTCTCTCTGTCCCTGTCTCTGTGTTTCTGTCCCTGTCTCTGTGTTTCTGTCCCTGTCTCTGTGTATCTGCCCCTGTCAGTCTGACCCTATCGTTCTCTGCCCCTGTCTCTGCCCCTATCTGTCTCTGCCCCTATCTGTCTCTGCCTCTGTCAGTCTGTCCCTGCCTCTATCTGCCCCTGCCTCTATCTGCCCCTGCCTCTATCTGTCTCTGCCCCTATCTTTCTCTGCCCCTATCTGTCTCTGCCCCTATCTGTCTCTGCCCCTATCTGTCTCTGCCCCTATCTGTCTCTGCCCCTATCTGTATCTGCCTCTGTCAGTCTGTCCCTGTCTCTGCCCCTATCTGCCTCTGCCCCTATCTATCTCTGCCCCTATCTGCCTCTGCCCCTATCTGCCTCTGCCCCTATCTGTCTCGGCCCCTATCTATCTCGGCCCCTGTCTGTCTCGGCCCCTGTCTGTCTCGGCCCCTGTCTGTCTCGGCCCCTGTCTGTCTCGGCCCCTGTCTGTCTCGGCCCCTGTCTGTCTCGGCCCCTGTCTGTCTCGGCCCCTGTCTGTCTCGGCCCCTGTCTGTCTCGGCCCCTGTCTGTCTCGGCCCCTGTCTGTCTCGGCCCCTGTCTGTCTCGGCCCCTGTCTGTCTCGGCCCCTGTCTGTCTCGGCCCCTGTCTGTCTCGGCCCCTGTCTGTCTCGGCCCTTGTCAGTCTGTCCCTGTCTCTGCCCCTATCTGTCTCTGCCCCTATCTGTCTCTGCCCCTATCTGCCTCTGCCCCTATCTGCCTCTGCCCCTATCTGCCTCTGCCCCTATCTGCCTCTGCCCCTATCTGCCTCTGCCCCTATCTGCCTCTGCCCCTATCTGCCTCTGCCCCTATCTGTCTCTGCCCCTATCTGTCTCTGCCCCTACCTCTGTTTGTCTGCCCCAACCTCTGTTTTTCTGCCCCTACCTCTGTTTGTCTGTCCCTACCTCTGTTTGTCTGCCCTACCTCTGTTTGTCTGCCCCTATCTGTCTCTGCCTCTATCTGTCTCTGCCACTCTGCCCCTGCCTCTATCTGCCCCTGCCTCTATCTGCCCCTGCCTCTGCCCCTGCCTCTGCCCATGCCTGCCTCTGCCCATGCCTGTCTCTGCCCATGCCTGTCTCTGCCCACACCTATTTCTGCCCACGTCTATCTCTGCCCATGTCTATCTCTGCTCATGTCTGTCTCTGCCCATGTCTGTCTCTGCCCATGTCTGTCTCTGCCCATGTCTGTCTCTTCCCCTGTTTGTCTCTCGGGCAGTGCACACATACTGTGTCTACATGTCACCAGCCCAGAGACGCCCCCCCCCTAATGTAAAAGCCAGCTTGTTGTCTTTCAGAATGTGCTGCTTTGTAGTGTTTGTGTCCCACCACTTGGCCTGGGGGTCACAGTTGTCACGGCCCCCCTCCATTTCCTCCTCCTCCTCCTCCTCCTCCCCCCCCCCCCAGCAGTCAGATCAAAGCCCCCTTGGCGCCAGTCACTGGAGTACTTCACAGGTCTTTAAAAGACCATTTAATTGTTAATGAGGCCTTGTTGTATTTGACCTCTTCTTAGCGCCCCTGCATCTCCACTCTATGCCTGAAATCACCCGGCCCCCATAAATCAACAACCGGCGGTGTTTGCAGACACTTTACCCAAAAAAAATATAACACAGGTACATGTCTGCAAGGTCCGCGGGCCGCACAAGAATGAGTACCCGTGCCATAGAGAGACTTTGCCAGTTGTGGTTCAATCTCATCTAAAAAGGGCTCAATGCTCGGGTCAGTTTAAAAGACAAAAATTGAGTAGTCAGTCTCCCCAACTCAGGATTTAAAGGGACTTTGTGCGTTATGAATTCCCAGTATATAGTTTTGATCTCTTTCTTCGAATCGGGGTCAGCAAGCTCGGGGTTGCCCTGTAGCAGCTCAAACCTTTTTTTAAGTTGGTGAGCCATTTACAGACGTGGGCCAACCAGGGAAGAGTGACAAATACCTCCAAATGCAGTAGCTCCCTCAAGGTCTGCCTGTAAGTCTCTAATTCCTCGGTTGTCCAAATTATGATCCAATAGGCCAATGGCTTCCATACAGCAAGATATCCTATTCTTTTTATCCCAATATCATGTGTAAGAGAGATCATCTGGCTATTTTTGGGCAAACGTGTAAGCATTCTCATGATTTTGTTTTACCCAATGATGAGTGGCTGAAGATTTTCTCCTTCCCATAGCTCAGATCCATAAAGTGTAGCTGATTGAGCTCTAGCTTTAAAACTTCTGGAGTAATGGCCTTTGATGAGGTGGAGTGCTGTTTCTTCACTACAGGAATAGAGTTCTGGATTAAGATTGTATTTGATTTTTTTATGGAATTTTTAAAACAAGTGTAGCATGTACTTCTAGAAATTACATGACTCAAGCAGCATTATTTAAATTTCAACCGGGTCTCAATATTATGCCAAATGGTAATGATGGGAGTTGGTGCTATGAGAAGTATCCATCCAATTTTTTTTTTAAAGGCAGAGATACTGCCTACTAATGTACAATTATATGTCATTAACGATAGAGAAGAACACCATGAGATGTGAAAAAAACAGTGTGTATGCGTTATTGGGTGACAAGAGAATTTTTAAGGTTTAGGGTTGGTGTGGGCTTTTAGGGGGCAAGAAAAATGTTATAGTTTAGGGTGGGTATGGGTTTTTCGGTGATAAGGAATTTGTAGGGTTTAGGGTGGTTATGGGTTTTTGGTTGTGAGGTTTAGGGTGTGTATATGTTACTGGGTGGCAATGGAATCTATGGGGATTAGGTTGGGTATGGGCTTTTGGTGGTGAGGTATTTTTTAGTGTTTAGGGTAAGTATAGGTTTTTAGGTGATAAGGGCTTTTTTAAGTCTTAGAGTGGTTATTGCTTTTTGGGCGGCACTGGAATTTGTAGGGTTTAGGGTGAGGATGGGTTTTTGGGTTGTAAGGGATTTTTTATGTTTTAGGTTGGGTATGGGTTTTCAGGTGATATGGGCATTTTTAAGTTTTAGGGTGCATATGGGTTTGTGGGTGGCAAGGGACTTTTTAGGGTTTATGGCAGGTATGGGTTTTTCGGTGGTAAGGTATTTTTTAGGGTTTAGGGTGAGTATAGGGTTTTTGGGTTGTGAGGATTTTCAATGATACAGAATTTTTAGGGTTTATGGTGGTTATGGGTTTTGGGGTTGTGAGGTTTGTTTTAGGGTTTAGGGTTGTTATAGGTTTTTGGGTGACAATGTAACTTCTATGGTTTAGGGTGGGTATGGGTTTTTGATGGTAAGGTATTTTTTAGGGTTTATGGTGAGTATAGTTTTTAGTGATATGGGCTATTTAGCGTTAAAGGTGGGTAAGGGCGGAATGGGAATTTTTAGGGTTTAGGGTGGACATGGGTTTTTGTGTGGTAGGAATCTTTAATGTTTTAGGGTTGGTATGGTTTTTTTGATGATAATGAATTTTTACGGTTTAGGGTGATCATGGATTTTGTGGTTGTGAGGTTTCGGGTGGGAATGTGTTTTTGGGTGGAAAGGGAATTTCTGGGGTTTAGGGTGGGTATAGGTTTTGGGTGGTGAGGGAATTTTGAGTATTTAGGGCCGGTATGGGTTTTTGGGTGGCAAGACAATATTTCGGTTTAGAGTGGGTGTAGGTTTTAAGGGATCAAGGGAAATTTTATGGTTTAGGTTGGGTAAGGGTTTTTCAATGATAAGGATTTTTTAGGATTTAGGGTGGTTATGGGTTTTTGGGTTGGGAGGTTTGTCTTAGGGTTTAGGGTGGTTATTGGTTTTGGGTGGCTATGGAACATTTAGGGTTTAGGGTGGGTATGGGTTTTTGGTGGTAAGGTATTTTTTAGGGTTTATAGTGAGTATAGTTTTTGGTGATATAGGCTTTTTAGGGTTAAAGGTGGGTAAGGGTTTTTGGGTGGCATGGGAATTTTTAGGGTTGAGGGTGGGTATGGGTTTTTGCGTGGTAGAGGACTTTTAATGTTTTAGGGTGGGTATGGGTTTTTTAGTGATAATGAATTTTTAGGGTTTAGGGTGATCATGGGTTTTTGGTTGAGGTTTGGGGTGGGTATGTGTTTTTGCATGGCAAGGGGATTACGGGGGTTTAGGGTGGGTATAGGTTTTTGGTGGTAAGGGTTTTTTTAGGGTTTAGGGTAGTTATGGCTTTTTGGGCGGCACATGAATTTGTAGGGTTTAGGGTGGGGATGGGTTTTTGGGTGGTAAAGGTTTTTTTAGGTTTTAGGGTGCAGATGGGCTTTTGGGTGGCAAGGGTCTTTGTAGGATTTAGGGTGGGTATGGGTTTTTGGGTGGCAAGAAACATTAAGGTTTAGAGTGGGTGTGGGTTTTTGGGGCAAGGGACATTTTCTGCTTTATGTTGGGTATGGGTTTCTCAATGATATGGATTTTTTTAGGGTTTAGGGTGGTAATGTATTTTTGGGTTGTGAGGTTTGTCTTAGGATTTAGGGTGGTTATAGGTTTTTGGGGTGTCTTGGAGTCAGAAGGAGGGCTGCTGTTGCCACAGATCTTGCTTCCCTGCTTTGCTTTTCCGCCCACTTCACCACATCTCGCGGCCCCCGCTTCGCGGTAGCCGCTCGCCGGCCCAGGAACTTTGCTGCCCACGTCCTGCCTGGGACCCAGTGGCCTTTTCCGATACTGCCTACACAACGCACGGACAGAGGCGGGACTGCGAGGACCAGCCTTCCCAGCGGCGCTGATCGGCCGCAGCTGGTCCTCTTCCCGCCCCCTCCAGCATAAAAGACCTAGCTGCGAGTGTATCCGGTGGGTGCCTTGGATAAAACGCAACCGCACCAGCTAGATTACCCTCTCGTCTGGGAGGGTGATGAACTGAAATATCTAGGCATACGGTTTACAAGGCAGAAAGAGGCCCTGATGAGGATTAACTATGGGACGGCTATTGATAAAATCTCTGACAATATTACCAAATGGATACATCTGCCACTATCAATGGCGGGCCGCATTTCTCTCATCAAGATGGTGATATTACCCAAATTATTATACCTCTTCATCAATATCCCGTATAACCCAGGAAGGTTTTTCTTTCGCACACTCAGAACCCAACTCACGCGGCTTGTATGGGGAGGGAAGCAGGCGCGGCTCAATCTTGGCACACTAATGCTACCATACCACCAGGGTGGATATGAAGTCCCCAATTTTGAACGCTATTTTGACTGTGCGCAAGCTCACTTTGCTACATACTGGTTCCACCACCCGCCTTTCATGGCCCATCTGGCAGTAGAAGACGGCTATATGACCCAGACGCCCCAGAATGGTTATCTATTTACACACGTAAAGGAGAGGGAACGAGATCCGTCCACAGTCGACTGCACGGTAGGGATGTGGCGACGGATTGCGCGTGTCATGGGAAGCCCATTCCTGTACTCACCTAGGATGTCCTTACTGAATGATTCCCGGTTGCAAGTAACATGTGAAGAGATATGCCCCAGAATGTTAACTGGGCTTGCATCCCACACTTGGGGAGACCTATACATACAGAGCATTTTTACATCTGGCATGGACCTGATCCAAGGTAGCAGACTACTGGACATTGATTTTTGCTGGACTGTCGGATATGTTGGAGACTGAGATAGCGCCATGCCTACTTATAGCGCTACTAGGATTGACGCAAAGCATTGCAACTGTACACAGAAAGTTTTTAGCAATGAATCTATTACTGACTAAGCGGTAGGTGGCGTGTAGGTGGGGATGAGGGAGGGCCCCCAAATTCAAGTCCTGGATATTGACTATGACCACTTGGCAGGAGCAGCTACACTCTTATGAGGAACTGCTGCCAATTAGATCACGACCAAAGGATATTTGGGGCCCATTCACTTCCTATCTTCTCAGACTGGAGGCAAATGAGGAAGAAGGGGCGGAGAGGGAGGGACATGTCAGCGATAGGAACCCACACCTAACGGTCTGACTCAGAGGTACTGTACTTCTGTAGCTAAACACCCTCCCGGGGATGCTCCCCTGAGATCGCAAACAATGGGTGTATCGCTCCATGTATTGAGACGGACGGGACAGGACTGCAAGATATGGGCCTACTGGAGGTGTATTGTGTTTCCACCGTGCTCTACCACAACTTCATTCATATTGTAATGTACTTGTGACAAATACTGGGATGCCTGTCACGCTATTTGGAATGTCATTCAATGTTTCGGTTTACCTTCACTGCAATGTGCAATTTATTGAGGGGCGGGAGGGTGGGAGTTTTATTCTGGATTCTGTTATACATAATATATACTTGTAAACACGGGAAGGTGTTGAACATGTGTTTGGAATTTGGCAATGTATTGGACGATTATATTACACTGATGTACCATGTTTATGAACAATAAAGGTTATTGAAACTTAAATAATAATAATAATAATAATAATAATCGCTGTCTTTAGGAGATTTTAAAAAATGATGTTACTGCATAGAGAGCAAAAAATTAGAGAACAGACTAAAACACTGAATAGCCAAGGCTATAGTGTTTCTTTTATGTTGTTGATCATGTGACACTGGGGTGGTGTGCAATGTATAAAATATATGGCGGACTGCGTTTCCGTATGTGATCAAGGTCACTTGTTGACCAAAACGCGTCAGAACAGAGGCTTGTGAGTAATAAAGAACTTTCATGGCAATGTACCCATTGGAGTTTGTGCCTTTTGTATACATCTATGTATATATATCACATATAGAAAAGGGTAGTGGGGTATACACTGTGGAGGGTTAAGTGAACCTGTAATGTGAGACAAATTAGTATAAAGATGACCAAGCTCAAAGGACAATTGGACAACAACCACCCCTAGTTGTTATTAGTATAGACAAATTCCACATTTTTAGAACAAAACACAACAATAATTTCCCGAGCTACAGTCACTTCATTTCCAGATACAATCACTCCACGCAGTGGTCTTCTCAGTATATTTTCTTCTTGATACTTTATTCAGTATCGAGAACAAGGCAATTTTTGTTATCTTCGGCAACAGAACAGATAGCCAGAGATTATGCCAACATGTGTTTCGTCCGGGATTAACCAAGGACTTTCTTAGGGCACCAACTATAAGGCTGTGTGCAGTTTGTTCTCACAAAAACAGTCAGATCCCAAAACATTTACTTGTGTGGTATTGAGTTCACCTGTGAATTTCAGATTAAGGTCGTTCTCATTTAAGTAAGCGAAATAATGCTTTGCGGACTCCATTGACCCTCTCCTAATTATGCAGAGGACGTGAATGTACCTCCTCCAGCAAACAATCATATCCACCCACTCATCCATGGTGTTGACCTAGGCCACCTGCTTCTTCGACCAGCCAATTAACAGGTTCGCGTAACTGAGGGCGAAGCAGGTGCCCATCACCATGCCTTGTATCTGCCTGTACCGTTGCTCCTGGAAAATACAAATGTTATTGCGCCGAGACGCCCTAGGGCCATAGTTCGCGCTTTATAAATATTATTAATAATAATAATAATTCAAAGAGAAGGAGATAAATTCTTCCACCATGTTGTTATGCTCCAGGAACCTCAAGGGTCGTCCCCTTAAAAAGAATCTTACTGCCTCCAGCCCATCGGTGTGTCAAATATTTGTACACAGGCTCGGCACATCAAGAGTTATCATTATAAAGTATTGTTCCCATTCGATTCCTTGTATTTGCATCAGAAATTACTTGGTGTCTAGTGTATACAAAGACAGTTGCATTACAAAAGGGAACAGAAAATGCTCTATATATCTTGATACATTTTTTGTTAGGCCTCCTATAGAGGAGACTATGGGGCGTCCTGGTGGGCTAGTGGCATTCTTGTAGATTTTAGGTAGGTGGTAAAATTTTGGGTTTCTTGGGTGCTTGTTTTGTAGAAAACGATATTCTTCCAATGATAGAATACCCTTACCAGCTATACTAATGGTGCGCAATTATTTGCAAGCAATAGGTCCCGCATTAGTTAAATGTTGAGCTATTGCTTTACCAATGTAAAAGAAATGTGGCATCTGCTTTCCTTTGTTTTTCTATTTATTGACTTTTGTAGCAATGGCGGCACACCACACCTTAGATGTTTAAAGCTTAAGCGTGGCGTGCAGCCATAGCCACAAAAGTCAATGAAGTGTTGTGCAGAGCAGTAGGCAATGCCACAGGAAGGATGTCCGCAATGACGGGAGGGAGGAGGTGCGAGCAGAAGAGGCATCAGATGGCCAACCAAAAAATACAATTGGTGATCTCCACTGGGGGGGAACCCGTTACACAAAGGCGGGACAGATGGACAGTATTGACCAACCAGAGTAAAGGAATATGGAAAGGCAGGCCAACAAACCAACTAGAAGTCCTGGTCATGTTGAATACCCAGAGAGGTGCTCTTGTCTTGGGACACAGTGCCCATGAGTGGAGCAGGAGCTGTGAGAGATAGGCACTCAAATTATTAATATAGTTAGAAATAAATCATATAGGTAGCAACACAGCACTAGCCTAGCCAGCGGGACAGCAGGGTGAATCAGAGAAGGCCTTGTAAGGCAGAAAACCTTTTACATGTAAAGTGATACAGTGTGTGAGATTCCCATCATTTACTTTTGCGTGATTATGCACATTATCTGTGAAATTACGCAAGGTGAAATCTAACTTTACAAATGTTAATTCAATACTTGAGCATGAAAATAGTTTTGCAGTGAAAACATAGGACTAAAAAAACAAAAGTTTCACAAGCAACAACTGCTCTTTACTAAATGGTAATGATTGGATTTGCTGCTATGCACCATTTTGTTAACATGCAGGGATACTGCCTAATAATGTGCAATTATATGTTATTGACTTTGGAGAAATTCACCATTAGATGTTGAAAGACCATTCCACTGAAAAAGGTTTAACTAAAAGAAATGCTGCTCATTAGGTGACCTTATATAGGGAAGGAAATGTTACAAGAATTATAAGAAAAGGAAGACCATTAGAATGTAAAGAACCTGCTTTTAAAAGGCACACAAACATTAGCATGCAGTCAATATTTGTATATACATGTATTTGTGTAATCACACGCTTGAGGGGCAGGATTGTAACTCTTAAATATAACTGCAATGACTACAGCCATTGTACATATGTGTAACATTATTCTGGAATTCCATGTCTGAATGCCACTGATGATTTTCTTTGAGCTTAGTTGCTAAAAATATAAATAAGGATAAAAAGTAATTGTTAAACGGTTGCAGCTTTGAAAGGTTTTTATTTTTCACTGCAAAATATACAGTGCTTTTAAGCTTGTGCGCTGTGGGAATATGTAAGAGTTTGAGAAGTGAATGCATTTCATTCAAATGTTCAGCTACTGGTGCCAGGGGCCAAAGCTACTCGGCTGGAGCTGGGGGTGTCAAGGTCAGGCCCTTTGTCTTTCGGCGCTGCCTGAAAGCACGCTTATTCGCACCTCTTTCGCATTCATTGGAATGACAATGCAAGCCCTCACCTCGCACATCAACAGGAGGGGGGAAGGGACTGTTTCAGAGAATGGAGAGAGAATCCCGCTTTTCGCTTTGCTCGGGTATGCAATCACAGGAAAGGGAGTTTCCACCCCTAAGCCTAGGAGAAGGTGTAATACAGTACATTTATCTGTCAATGAGGTCAGGTAGGGTCAGTATCCCTCAATGGCACAGACCTACTCAGTACAAGTTCAGCAGGCACTTGACATTTAATTTCATGTCCATGTAACTAAATTTCTTTTTAAAACAAAATATACAATTCCGATTTTATTTTTATTTGAACTGTCAGTTCATTAGTCTGTACCCTTCACATGTAGTAATTCAGTTCGATTTAGCTTTAATAGCACAGAGTCACTGCATTTGAAGGGAACACCGGTTGAATGAGACTTGTTCTAGACTAGAGCTGCTTCTGTCCCTAGGTAGCCTAAAAACCACGGCAAGGAATTATTATTTATACCTCGAAAAATAATACTCCACTATGAAACCGTGTGTGTTCATGTACTGAATATTTGAGTTGACGCTTAGTTTCATTTTCAACCCCTGACCCGGTAATTTCTTTTCAGATAGTCCTTCAGTGCTACCTTCGGGGCACAGAGGTTTGCGCCAGAGACAGAAATACACATCAGCATGTTTTATTCATGAAACAAGAGGCTTTTTTCATTGGATAAGAGCAAATGGCATGTATAAAATACAATCTTGATGACTTTACAGCACACATGATGTATATATCTGCGACATTTGCTAAACTGAGTACAGCCAGCGAAAATAACTCAGGAATATTTTATCTTAATAAAACAATCTGTACAAATTCCAACGAGTGCTCAGACAAAGGCACCCAATATGAACACTAAATATTTTTTTGGGGGGATGATGCGAAAATTATCTGCAGTGCTTTCTTGATGTTACCTTCAGTCCCGTTCTTACCTAGTAAGAGGTAGTTTTTGTTTGTCCTCCTGTTGGCTTTGTTTATGTTGGTGCTGCATGGAGGTGCATCAGTCTATTAAGTCCATTCCACTGCACCACAGAGCGGAAATTAAGCTCTCTGGCTGGAATGCTGTAAACAGATAGACAAGGCGCAGAAGCCTGTGCAGTGTATCTGTTTAGAGCATGAAGCATGTCACCTGATGTCACAGAGTCACCAGTAAAATCTCTTACTGTGAAAAGGAGGTCTCACAGACTGGCATGCCCTCGCTCCGCCTCTTACATGCAACCCAAACTGATTCTGTAAATGCCCAGGGCTGTTTAAAAACATGAGGCTGCCTCACTTCATTAGTGGGCAGCCTTTGAGGACCCCTTTGTATGTTGGACAGGGCTGGCTCAATGTCCGCCCAAAGGGCTGCTTAAAAATATCAGAACTAAAAACTATTTTATAGGCACATGTACACCAGCGGAGGTGTCTAAAAAAAAAAACCTCTCTGCCTGACACACGTGTGCGAGTTTCACATCGGGCAAGCGGTCCACGGTCCAAGGCACTACGTTAGTGCGTTGTAAACGAAGTGTGGATGGTGATTGCTTTTTGCAATTACCATGCACATGGCTGGTAAAATTGGAAGGGCGGCGCTTCTCCGCCCAGCACCAGGTACCACCACTGGTGGAGGTGGAAGGGCATAGAACCAACCCGGGAGGGGGCTGCGAGGGGAAGAAACAACATGGCAAGGACAACAGGGGAAGAAGAAAATTGTATCTCAATCAGAGCATGAGCAGCGGAAGGACAGTGATCAAGATGAAGCAGTCAGTACTTGGTCGATGCTGTACATGAAAGACGAGAAAGTAAAGCTGGCAGGTGTTGACTAGTTAGGAAGCATCAAATAAGGGTGACAATGAAGCCCACAAATGGTAAGCAATAGGCGAGTTCCTAGCCCCTTGTATACAGTATTTCCCGCAAGCTACAGCACATGTGCTCTGTCTTAGGTGAGACCTAACAATATCTCTTGCAAGCATCAGCTCATGCATGCTGTAGTAGGAGAGACTTGAGCACGCCATTTCTCAGTGCAGTTCTTTCAGATCCTCTCTTTACAACAAAATTAGTCTTAGAACAAATTGTGTCTTTTGCCACCACAGTATGGAACACTAGTTCAATCATTAAACCCACGTACCCATATGTCCATAGGACCCTTCCAAAGCAAATGCTATTTATAGCCTTTGACAGTGCCGAAACCCTTTCAGAGACAGCATCCGTCGATGTTTTCTGTGATTGCATTTGAAAACGTCTTTGGCCCGGTTGAATTACATTTCGATCAGCGGTCAGGATTACATTTTACACAGGTACTCTAGTGTGGGGGGGGCAAGATGGCGGCCGGACTTTCGTCCGGAAGAGCTGCCTAGTAACATTCTCTCCCGGTTGACTCGCCATTCTGCTTTTGTCATGGACCCTGAGGCTTAAAATATAGCGGGATTCAGCTTTTAGAATCCTGTAACTTTACCTCCACGTTCGGAAAGGATTTGCTCCGGTAGCGGCGTCTTTGTGCTGCAATCTCTTGTCTCCATGCACGAGGATATGCCGCCTAAGGGGAAGAACTCTGCTACGGCTCCCGGCATCACTGGACGCGCCTCGCTTGCTCGGGGGAGCAGCTCCTCAAAGGCAATCACTGCGGAGGAACGCTCTTTGACGGCACCGATATCGGGAGCATGCACCTGCGAGGAAACAATGAACTACCGGAAAGCCCCTGTGGAGATGCTGATTCTAGTTACAGCGAAATCCAAGCACACAGTTCCAACTATGTTTAAAACATCGGCAGACAAGAACAAAACACTGCAGCCGTCTATCAAGGCTAAAAAAAGGTCAGTCTGCTACTCTAACTCCAATTGCAACTGTATCTCCAAAGCTCTTAGCAACGTCCGTTTTAGATAAAACGGGTGCTGGCCTTTCTCCCCCTCCCCGGGGTTCACTAGTTTCTGCTGGTAGCAAGGGGGTATCTGCAAATAATGCTTGATGCCGTTTGTAGGAGGAAAGGACATTAATGCTAAACTTGGAGTTTCCATTGAAAATGCAGTCCATGTTTCACAATCCAGTGGAACTCTGGGAGCTGTAGTTTCAGCTCTGATTACAGGAACTACAGTAAACCCCGCTGAGCTAGGGAAATGCCCAGCCATTATTGCTACAGCCAAATAAAACTATGTCAGTCGAGATAACTTAATCAACTTTGCAGACAGCAGGTTCAAGCTCAATTGGGGACCCAGAAGGTGGTGATAAATTCTATTCTCTATTCGACCATACAAGCTCATCTGAGATAGATTTCGGGGGGACAAGGATTGGACGGACAATGACAGCGAGCTGGGGGATTGGCGAACCAGCGAAACACTGAGCTCACAAGCTCGGGGCCTCGTACAGTTCGTAAAGCAGCCAGAGAACAGTGGGCCACAGCATCTTGTCCTGATATAGGATTATTAGCCTGGGATTATTCTTTTTCTACACAGCCTGGTATGGAGGGTGATACCACTGAGGTAGGGAACGAGAATGGAGCCAATCTTTCCCATGCACATCCTGGCGAGATGACACTGGCGGTAATCTATCAGACCATCGTGGCCCACCGTGAAGAGACCTGGAAAGAAAGTGCTCACACTCAGGATGCATGTCGCAGGGTGCAAAATTCCATCCGCAGAGTAGCGAAGACATGTTCAGATATTGCCTCTAGAATTGGGGAGTCGGAAGAGAGGATTTCTACTCTTGAAGATGACATGGCCACCAGAAAGGAATTACAGAACTCATTAAGAGCAAAAGGGAAGACATTGTATGGAAGCTTACGGACCTTGAAAACAGAGCTCGGAGGAATAACCTAAGAGCCTTGGGAGTTCCGGAAGGTATTGAAGCGTCGGACATTAGGCAGTTTGTGGTCGAACTGTTCATTGAAGCATTCCCCGAGGTCAATCAATGGGACTGTCAAACTGAAATTCATCGGGCTCACCGTTTTACTTTTAAGCAAAAGAAACGGACAGGCCAAACAGAGGACAAGCCTCATGCTATTCTCCTATGCTTAAATATTTTTTGGGCGAGGGAGAAGATTTATGACCTGGCCAAGCCCGATAGGGAGTGGAGGGGCAAGGGTTGTGTGTTCTACATTAGACCTGACCTTTGACCGGCTACTGTTGAGCGGAGGTGGCAGCTCCGCCAGCTAATAGCACCGTTTTAGTCTAAAGGAGCTCAAGCTTTCTTGCTTTTCCCGTTCAAATTGAAAATTATGTATCAGGGCCAGACCAGATTCTTTGTCTCTGAAATCCAGGCTAAAGACTTTTTGAACTCACTTTAGGGGGTAATGTTCTTTTCTTGTTCTGTCCTTTTTCTCAGGATCCTAAATATGTAATGGCCATGGGGTGCTGTTCTTGAGTGGAGAGGAGTATGAATTTTTTATTTTCTTTCTCTTGGTTCTTTTTATTTTTCCTCATCTACTCTTCCCAGGACCGTACCTCTTATTGCTATTAACAGTTTGGTGAGGATATCGGGGGATTTTGTGTTCAAATCAGCTCCTCCATCACAAGGACCTAGGTCCTGTTGCCCTATGTAAGGGGTGGTGGGCTAGGAGGTGCTTCAGGTGGGTGGGATCTGGGAGGGTGGTTTGGGGACGGGGGAGTGGGGAGGGAGGTGGGGGGGGCTGGGTCTAAAATTAAAAACATTGCTTGAATGTATACTACAACCGTGGCACTTCTGTTGGTTTTTGTATTACTATGGTATGCTTATGGCTAGAAGGATGGTTTAAACTTATTTTGTATGTACCAGGTGGGTTTGGTTCTCTATGGGAAGTAGATGGCACAGGGTAAGATTTGCTTAGCCTCTTGGAATATATGTGGGCTGAATGACGGCAAAAAAGGGCCTTGCTTTCGAAAATTGTCCCGGCTCTGCGTATTGACCTACTCTGTCTGCAAGAAACGCATGTCCCTTAGAATGATCGGGACTATCTCAGAATTCCAGGGTTTGATTTAGTCGGGTGTTCCCGTCAGACATCTAAGATCAGAGGGGTTGCTATTTTATTGAGACGGGGGATTGGTGCGTGCAAGAAAACCTGCCAAGATAATTCCGGGAGGTGGGTTATTACAGAGCTGATAATTAACGGTAGACCCCTAACAGTATGTACGGTGTATGGCTCAAATTATAGATGACCCTGACGTTTTTCATCACTTGAATGTAGAGTTGGCACCATACCCTCATCCTATTTGTTTTTGTGGGGACATGAATATTAATTTGCCTGCGAACTTTAACATATCATGCGATCTAAGTTATGGGGGTAAGAAGCCCAGGGCTTTTAGTGCACTTCAAGCCTTGATTCAAGAGCATTGCTTGATTGACCTCTGGTCCTACCATAACAAAAATCAAGATGGCTTCATATATTACTCTGCCCCATAACAAAATGGTCCGGCTGGATTATTTTCTTATGTCGGATCAGTTAGTTGAGGTTTCTTCTATTTCAGCCCCTCCAAGAATCTTATCAGACCATAATCCTTTAATTGTTGAATGCCCGCTTCCTCAAGTCCTTGGTGTCCCAAGGAATTGGACATTTGAAAGGAAGCTTTTAATGAATGTGTGTCCTCATGTAACATAACTGGTGCTATGTAAAGCGCTCTGATACCCGATTCGGTTCGGGTCTAGTTCGCGCTATATAAAACTCTAAAAAAAATGTATCCAGGTGCTGTTTCTTTTTTTCCACATTGAAAGTAAACATTACCTGGAGAATGCGAGAACAGTGGATGCCTTTTTAGCTACGCTTCCTCAGTGCTTGGCAAGTGCTGCTATTGCATTCTACAGCATTCACCTTTAATGTGGCCTCAAAGGGCGTTTCAACTCCCACAGCCAATGCCCTGGTATTCACAGGAGGGGCCTTGCACTAGGATAGATTCATATAGCTGTCTGGACAAGGTTCCTTGTGCTCACCATTTACTCTTTGACTATGGTTTACTCTTTGAGTACCATATTCAGGTGTTCAGAGTGTGTGCTAATTGATGAGGTAAATGACATTGCTCTTAAATCCATTAAACAAAATGTAAGACCAATAAGCCAATGCATCACTCTTCCATGGTTTGTGGAAACAACCATTAATTTCTTTTTTTTAAAACACAGATCCATACTTTTGTCAAAAGCACTTATTAGAGCTTTTGTGTATGTGATTTGTATTATTTTAGTTGGCCGTTTATTTTATTATCGCTTGATGACTGAAAGACTGAATTGAGAAACTAAACTTGCAACCTGCAGGAGTGAGTGCTTAATCTACCCAGTTTGATTGAAATGCAGTACTAAAAATCAAGAGATTTGGGGATAAAAGAAAAACTAATGATTGAATTGGTGTAGTGTATTCAAATGCATTTTAACAGATTCCACTAAAATATGGGGAAGCAATCAATTGGACATGAATAGTGTAAGTCTCCTTAATACAAGGAACAGGTGTTATACAAATAGCAAGTGCAAGTGGAACTGAAGACACAATATTCCTCTGCACTGTCTCTTAGGTATCCCATCAGCTATTTTATTGGGATTTAACATGTAACTATGCTGGTCTCTGAAATGTTTTCAACTGAGCTATCACTGGCATCCCTTAGAATGGAGCGTGCAGTGTTGTACGTCAGTAGAACGAAGCATCACAAGGGCACTCAATGGTATTATAAGTATTATTGCAGAGTTGCGATCAATCCATCCCAATGTCTCACTTATGGGATGTCAGTGCTTGGTGTATTTTCGGCTAGAGGTGCAGTGTAACTCTTGAGTAGGGTTATTCAAAGTTCAAGACCTCATAATTTTGATAATGTATTTTTTAAACTTCGCCAGTGTTGCTATGCAAAGAGCTCACAAAGTTTTAAAAAATGAGGGGCAGGGAAGGCCTTCTGTGATAGTGGGAATGTGCCGACTGCCCTCTTGGGTATGTCACCCTTACAACACATCTATTATCACATAGCCTGTTTACAAGGCCGTGTTTACCATGCAGGTAAGTACCATGCACACCATGTATAGGCAGCTTACAAAGCAGGACTTTCCTATGAAGGAAAGTTATATATATTTTTTTAATATGTGCACAGGGACGTGTTAAATAAAGCATCGTGAACAGTAGTCATTTGTGTTCTTCTGTTCCTGTGCATTCGTGGACATTTTTTGGAGTGATTTACATCATTTGCATTAAATTATTACCGCGATGGGAACATAAAGTGACATAATGGCTTAAATTCGGGAATTCCATGCAATAAGCATGACCCAAAATTCCTGAAATTACAGAATGAACACAGTGTAATTTAAATTTCGCCCAGGCTTAGTTATGAAGGGGGTAAATGTTAGTAATATCTGGACCACTGAGCCCTGCAGGACCTCAATGGAAGTCCAGGTGAACCGAAAATTATCCAAGAACAAAACCAGTCCTCCAGAAGATCGTCCAATTTGGATCCCTCCCCTCCTCCAGCAGCCCAATTAGCCACAAGTTATTCAGACTCAAAAGGTTTTCATCATCCCCAGCCTTATCAGTAAGGACCGCAAAAGAAGACTGCAGCAGAGACTTGGCATTTGAGGGTACCCACATCATCCTCGGTTGTCAAAATCCACATTTCAGCTTCTGTGGCCCTTTCAGCCACCCTACAAAGGTCCTGGCACAGAACGGAAAGATTAATATAAATACCCTCCACTTTAGCCTCCACAGCCTCTCTAGAGGCCTGAATTGATGCATGAATAGCTGATAGGTCGACAGGTCTTGATGCTGTGGATGTAGTGGAAGAGTCCCCAGCGGCACCTCTAGTCTCTGGCATCGATGTGCTGTATTGCTCTTTTATAGTCTGAGCAACCCTGGGGGAGGAGGCTTCTCCCTGCTCATTGTCAGGTCCAAAGAGAGAGAGGCACCACCAGAGGGCGAAGAGAACACCAGAGGTCTGGACAGTCCCCTCAAGTCAAGGCAACAGCAAAGCAAATGTCTCATTTCAAGCCCCAGCTTCTCACATGGGTCACCCAGGGGCCCCCCCAGACAGATCAGTCGGACATTCAACAAGGTCCCTTTGGAAGCCGACCCGTTTGCCACTAGGCAGCATGAGCAATCGGCAGTTGGCTGCCCAAGAGTATCTCAAAAGTGAGTATACTCACTATCCACAAGAGAAATGCATAAGGAGAGGTTGGATGGGGAAACCCTTGAACAGAGGGAGGTAGCTGAGCCTCCACCAATGCGTCCCTGACCCCACCCCAGACGCTACCGCCGCACCCAGTGACCACTGCCATCACTGCTCCTGCAGCTTCACCAGGGCAAGAAATCCAGCACGGGGGGCCCGGGCACCCCTCAAGTCTGGCCTTGCTCTGGACCCCTCCTTACCCCCGCCAAAATACAACCAGCAGGCCAGCACAGGCACCACGTAATAGCATGGGCCGCAAGCACCAAAGAGGCCCGAAGTGAAGCGGCCCCTGAATAGCAGCAAGGCAGTCCAGCAGCCCACACAGCCTACGGGGAGGCACACAATGCTGCCGGGGGGAGGATGGGAACGGAAAAGTTCCCACACAGGCCTCAATAGCTTCCCCCTACCTCAGTTCGTGCCACGAGGCCTCTTGCAAGACCCACTTAGGACTCCGAAATCCGCGTCCCTGGTACGTCAGTTTTGGCATCAGACCTACGCTGTTGGAGACAGGGAGGTGGAGCAGGCAAAGGGGATTGCGATCCCCCAACAACCAAAGATCACCAGAGGGTATCTCCCAGGCAGCAGGACAGAGTAGGTCCAGTGGCGTCACTAGGGGGGCGCGGGGGGTGCGGACCGCACCGGGTGTCACACCATCTGGGGGGTGACACCAATCTACACTGACGAGTCTACCTGCGTCCTGCTTTAGTCAAGGGTTTGGGTTTGCATTGTTGTTCTGCGACTCGAAACGAAACCGAAGCCAAACCAAACCCATTTATGCATATACCAGGCAGGCAGGCAGACAATGGCATTGTTGACTTGCAGTTTGGTTTCAATGACACTTGCCCAGCAGTTTGGGTCCCAGGGCCGTCAATCTTATCCCTTCTACCAATGACGTGACGGCCCTGGGACAGCCCCCGCGCTCTGTGCGCAGTGCGCAACTGCACCTGCTGCGCCTGCTCTTAGCCTCTGACGCGTCACGGCGGTCACGCGCCCGCCAGCGCCAGGGAGAGTGCGTACTGTGCGTCGTGAGAATAAACTTAAAAAGAACGACACCGGTCCGAGGCGAGTACGACTCCGGCACTATCTTCTCTCCCCTTCAAATTTGGAACGGTGAGAGACTGCTGACTGTCACTAGTAGTAAGACAAGTAAGACAGAGAGAGGGAGCTAGAGGGAGTAAGATAGAGAGAGGGAGCTAGAGGGAGTAAGCCGGAGAGAGAGGGAGCAAGAGGGAGTAACAAAGAGAGAGAGGGAGCTAGAGAGAGTAAGACAGAGAGAGAGGGAGATAAAGGGAGTAAGATAGAGAGAGAGGGAGCTAGAGGGAGTAAGCCAGAGGGAGAGAGAGCTAGAGTGAGAAAGACAGAGAGAGAGGGAGCTAGAGGGAGTAAGACAGAGAGAGGGAGACAGAGGGAGCTAGAGGAAGAAAGACAGAGAGAGGGAGCTAGACATAGGGAGCTAGAGGGAGTAAGATAGAGAGAGGGAGCTAGAGGGAATAAGAGAGAGAGGGAGCTAGAGGGAGCAAGACAAAGAGAGAGGGAGCTCGAGGGAGTAAGACAGAGAGAGAGGGAGCTAGAGGGACTAAGACAGAGAGAGAGGGAGCTAGAGGGACTAAGACACAGAGAGAGGAAGACAGAGGGAGCTAGAGGGAGTAAGACAGAGAGAGGGAGCTAGAGGGAGCTAGACAGAGAGAGGGAGCTAGAGGGAGTAAGACAGAGAGAGGGAGCTAGACAGAGAGAGGGAGCTAGACAGAGAGAGGGAGTAAGACAGAGAGAGAGGGAGACAGAGGGAGCTAGAGGGAGCAAGACAGAGAGAGGGAGCTAGACAGAGAGAGGGAGCTAGAGGGAGTAAGATAGAGAGAGAGGGAGCTAGAGGGAGAAAGACAGAGAGAGAGGGAGCTAGAGGGAGTAAGAGAGAGAGGGGGAGCTAGAGGGAGGAAGACAGAGAGAGAGGGAGCTAGAGGGAGTAAGACAGAGAGAGAGAGGGAGCTAGAGGGAGTAAGACAGAGAGAGAGGGAGACAGAGGGAGCTAGAGGGAGCAAGAGAGAGGGAGCTAGACAGAGAGAGGGAGCTAGAGGGAGTAAGACAGAGAGAGAGGGAGCTAGAGAGTAAGACAGAGAGAGAGGGAGACAGAGGGAGCTAGAGGGAGTAAGACAGAGGGAGAGGGAGCTAGAGGGAGTAAGACAGAGGGAGCTTGAGGGAGTAAGACAGAGAGAGAGGGAGACAGAGGGAGATAGGGGGAGTAAGACAGAGAGAGGGAGCTAGAGGGAGCTAGACTGAGAGAGGGAGCTAGAGGGAGTAAGACAGTACCTAGCGCCGTACATTTCCGACAGAGGTGGTCCATGCGGTAAGTCGTGAGGGGGTGACACCATGAGTTACCCGCACCGGGTGACACCAACCCCAGTGACGCCACTGAGTAGGTCCGAAGTACTCCCTGGCTGGCTGCCACCCCACCTCTTTCTGGCCACCATCTTGAGGCTAACAGTCCCATGCACCACTCTTCTGGACGCATCCTCAGCGGTCCACCAGGAACCATGGAGGGAATCTTCAGGGGTCCCACTACACCAGCAGCCCCATGGTACCCTGATCCACAAGTCAGGATTGTGCTGGCAGGCAGGATGTGGAAGGATGATGGCCAGGCATTTGGAGCGCACCTAAGAGCTGACCGCCATCCTGGCCTCCTTGACCATGCCCCCATTTGTAAACATATTTATTAAAGACTTTAAATAAAGTGTCATTTATTAAACCTAATTGATATTGGGTGTTAGCAGAGATATGTAACGTTCTGCAGCCTTTATCATAAGGGTCATCACGCTTTGAATGTTAAGTGTGTTGACAGAGTAGTCGAAATGAAGGAGGTATGCTTATTATATTGTATAAAATTTGCTCTCATTTGTGATCAGCTAGTAGGGGCTAAAAGTTTTTTTCCTTTAAATTGTTTTTCTGAAATACAAATACATCATACATTAAAGGAAACAAATTGGCCCAAAGTTTCACATTACATTGCATACCTCCGTGAAAATCTGCCATGCGCATTGTGCAAACTGTATAAAATTGCCCCGTGCCAGATTCACTAACAGTCATATATGGATGATGTAATCCACCATGGTGATGCTCAAAAAGCCTGTTTAGCATGGGTTTGCCTCAAAATTGTGCACCTGCCTGAGGCTGACGTAACAAGGACAAATATCTTAATTTTTCCTTGTTATTTCCTCTTTGGATGTGTGCTGCATTCTGCAGCACTCGTACAAAAACAAAACCTCTAAGGATAGTTTTTGTGGAGGGAGGAACCGTTTTTCGGCACAAAAATGATCTTGACCATAACCCAGGTAACCTTGCGTTATGGTGCAAGGGTGCTTGCATTGGTGCTAGGCAATCCAAAATGCCCTAGTACAGGGAGTGAGCAGATCTTTGCTATTTCTTTGAAGATGTGATGCAGTTGTGCACTTTTCAGTTCATGCAATGCAGCACAGCAACTTTGCTTGCTGCTCTGCGTTGCATGAACTCTTAGTAAATCTGGGACCTAGGTATGTTTTACAATTTCTGCCATGGAGTTGTTTCCCTCACTTGGTGAATATTAAGTTGATATTACTGAATTTAGAGAGGTTGGAACACGGTAATAATGAGACGCAAATAGCTGTGACTACCAGAAATTAATGAAATGCACACACGTATTTTCATTTTTTACAGTAATGCTAGTAATTTCAAATGGAAAATGGACTAATGCATGCAAACCAGACACAAATCTCATTTGTTTCCCATTTTTTTAGGTCAATCTTTAAATTAGTGCAAAAAAATTAGGAGGCAACCTGTGCTATTTGAACCCAAACATTGTGCTATATTTTAAAGGAGAACCTTAATGTATGTCTTAATCATACAGGAAGTCCTTCATCCAAATAAGGTATTTAAAATCACAAATACCTTAAGGAAGATCTAAAAAAAAACAAAATCTAATATGACAGCAAATGTGTCTGATATTAGCATATGTTGGATATTTCTTCCGAGTTGCAAAACTTGGCATGTTACTTCTCGGTACAAATTTCACCAGGCTTTAGTTGTCAACAATTGTGTGTAAAAAAACAACTAGAGTGAATTTGAGGCATGGCATACAAAACTTATTTCTTCCCATTCGACGTTATCAGTTCACTTCTAATGAACCGCCTCCCAAGAGTCCTCATTCCCACTTCCCCACAAAGCTTTTCTAATAGACAAGAGTACATGCTTCTCAGTGACATCAGAAATATTTAAAATAATGAAGAGACGTATGACAAAATACAAAATACATATAATGGCCCAGGTATTGACTGGAACACAGATTTCTGCGACCCTAAACGTAGCAGTATTATTTCAGAACAAAACAGATACAAATATTTTTACTGTTTTGTCTTTCCAATCACACAGCATGATTAAAAGTGCATTTCTGAAACAGAGGGTTTGAAATTGTAACGTGAAAGTCAGTAGGCCACAGTCCAAAACGTTCTCTTTTTTGAACAAATCACAGCACAATCGCAGCAACACAAGGGGCCTTATTTATGAAGGCCTTGCGCCGCCGGTGCGTCACTTTTAACATGGGAAAAAGTGACGCCCCGGCGGCGCAAGGCCTTCATAAATAAGGCCCAAGGAGTGTGCCAATTAAGAAGACAAAACCGGGGCTCACTTTAGCAATGATAAACATTTCAGAAATTGTTCACTAATTGACATGGCCCTAGAAAATGCTGAGCTCCCTGTGGTAGTCTCATTCTGCTGCTGTACTTGCTAAGTAAGCAAACATCCGACATCTGCCATTTTGTCATAATAGTTCTAATATAGCACTGCCAAATGTATATTCTTTTGTGGTGGTGAGATGGTTCCATAAAGTTGTCTGATTTAGGATCGGCCCTGTTAAACATGTGAGAACCCCACTCCCCACCTCCCCCTGTTAACTGGCACGAAGAGCTGCAGGCTAAAAAAATACAAGAATGTAGCTCAGTTTATGAAGGACTCCGAGCGATGTATCCCTTTCATTGAGTGCAAAATCATGATACAGTGCCAGCAAGGAAAGGAGGAACAACTGCTTTACATATAAAGTATCCTCTAAACATAAATGCTTATTTGTGTGTGATGATTGTAAGTTGACCATGCTTATGGTGCACCTGTAAAATCTCGCTGCGAGGGCATACGCCGCTTTTCTTTTGAAAGTCCCAGCCAATTCCTGACTGCTATCCCGGCCCCATCTGTCACGCCTCAGGCTGCTTCTCTCTACTAAGGTGTGTGCATAGGAATAGTGACCATCCCCCAGTCTGGGGCTAAGCAACTTCAAGGGCTTACAGAGCGCTGGTCTCAGGGAAGGCCGATGGCTCTTTTGTTATGCGTGAATGCGCATTTGCACATCTTTGACTGCCCATCCTGTACTGATGCCTTGAGTTTCTTTTCAATGCAGATAATGTCAACTTCCCCAATCCGTAGAATCAAAGAAGACCTTTTATCCTTTACGTGATGCGACAAAAACTTTAAATAATAAAATACGATTTACACTGGGCGCATTCTGGAGGGATCCTTTTTTTTTTGTTATGACATCATGTTTGCAATTTTCTTAAAGCAAACATTATTTCATAGGCATTTGTCCACAAAGAAACTTAAACTGCAGCTGATTTAAGAGCTTCGAAATAATTTACCACAGCCTGGTTGGTCAATGAAATCAGATTAAAAAAGAATCCAACACAAGAGTCTTTTCTATTTAACGTCTAATGTATTGATTTGATGTCTATCAATAGTCACACCCAGAGTACAGATTGAAAAGTACTGTCCTGGCGGACTGTTTTATACACGATAGACGTGGTTCCAGAGTCCCTGTAGGGTGAACACATGGTAAACGTGATTCTGAAAACAAGTGTTAAACATAAACTACGATGTGCACAATAAAAGCGGCACACCTTTTACCATAAGCATGTATATTTATCTATGTATACCTTTGTTTTCTACTGAGTGCAACAAAGCACTTGTTTTACATAACCAATTTTAACTGGGAGGTAGGAATGCAAACATTAATCAAGTGGTGTTCCTGATATCACATTCAAGAGAAAATAAATAACTTCCGGACTGCAATAAATGATTAAACTGCAATCAGTACTTGCTTTATGTTGTGAAACTATAAATCTACAACATACTGCTAATGCAAGAAACTAATTAAATTAGTTAGTAAAATACGAAGTCAGGACCTACCCTTTGTTAATAAATTGAGAAATGGTCACAAGGTGATTGTTTTGACCAAAATGTAACCTTTAAAACGATTCTTCATTCTGCTGATAGAAAAAGTGTGTTTAATATGCTAAGTGTGTTTGAGGCTGCACTACCGCCTCCTGTCTACAGGGGCAGAGCGAGCAAAAAAATAAACACACATGGTGAAACACAGGTCCCCACAAGGCAATTTTTTTAAAAGTTGTAAAAATTGGCACAGATGTTTCTGAAGTCATTTCTAACCATTTAGAAGACTTTACCTTGTGGGGACTTGGGTTCAGGTCCCCACAGTGCAATCAAGTCCCCACAGCGTGAGTGTGTTATCACACCCAAGTCCCCACAAGGATAGTTAAAAAAAAAAAAACCCACACACAACCACACACAACCACACACAACCACACACAACCACACACACACACACACACACACACAAAAAATCATCATCATCCCTACAGGGCAGGTGACAGGGACGGAGCAGCCTGTGAATAACATCCAACAAAAGAAATGCCAAGGTCCAGTTCCAGAAGACCAAGAAGCATTCATTCACAATGAAAGTAGCTGCTAGCATATAGTCTTGACGCGTTTCGGCAATCATGCCTTGATCACAGGCGAGTGGTGCACATTCTAGAAGACCCAGGTGCTTTTAAATCGTCACAGGATTCTGTAATAAAGCCATACATCTCCCAGAATGCATCAATAACATCCCAGAGGTTCTTAGAACTGCAGTACATATTATTTAAAGTGATCGGAGTAAGGTGACCACGTGCATTTCAGTAAAACATGCAATTTTACAAGTCTTCAGAAACCTCGCTCTTCATTGCTGCTTCCACAGTGATATTTCAAATTAAAGAGGAACCGAAACTGCTTAGAAAGAGGCGAAAACCTCTTGTTTGACCCTTTTTCACCTCTGTAGCCAGTGAATCCTCGGATAAATACCACAATCTGAACGAGGCTAGGTGGGTCCCATCTATTACCAAATATAAAATCATTGATTGGGTCTAGTTGAGAGGCCCAGTAATACAATTTCACATCTGCCCATCCCAGTCACTGTTCGAGGACTAGGAGCATTTCAGGAAGGACATCCGTGTTGGGGTGCCACCACAGAGGAAACTGCCAATCAAGGATTCTAGCTCTTGGAAGAAAATTGGTGTTAACAAAAAAGGGTAATTTTACAGGATATACATAAATTGAGGTAGGGAAATAATCTTAAATTATGCTCCCTGACCCAGCGGGGGCTAGAGAGACCCAGGATTTAAAGTCTGGTGTCAGCTTTGCAAGTAGAGGGGCTTATGCCCAGCTTCTTCACTGACATCTTGTGACTTACAGTCCGAGGTACTGAAAGTTGTCATCACCTATGAAGAATTTGGTGTTAGTGAGGCACAGTGGCAACCCACCTATAAAGGCCATGCATAATTAAATGTATTTAACCAAAACCAGGATGCAAGGGGTTACATTTGTGCAAGATAAAACTACACTGGAGACAGCTTGACTATTAGGAGAGTAATTTCCATATGCAAAACACATTTTACAATTTTACATGTAATCGGTGAGGCAGTAAAAGTTTTTTTCCCTATGGCAGTTTTGCTGTACTGTGGTAATCAGACTCAAATTTGACCTCAGCACGACAGTAATACATATGTTTATTAATAGTTTAGTTGAATAACATACATTATTTGGCCACCTTTATTTTCAGTACCATGACATAAGTAATATACCTGCAGATGAGACTGAAATATGCTATTTATACCCACTGAGTGTGTGGAGGAACCGTGACTCACCATCACGTTTTCAAGCTGGACCCCGGGTCAACAGGGGCACTGGACTGCTGTTTACTCGATTCAGCACTAACATCAAAAAGATGTGAAATAAATAGGCAAGCACTCAACAATTTATTTCAGTTTTCCCCTAAAAACGGCATCAACTAAAGGTTTGCTGAGCCAAAGTCACCATTTTCCCGGCATTCACGAACATGCAGAGCTGAAACAAACAACTTTTCTTTTTTAACCAGAGTTTTGGCATTTTTCAAAGAGGTAGCCCATTTTTAGGTCTCACCTGAGACAGCTTGTGTGCGGTCTCTTTGAGACATTTAGTAAGGAGTAGTTTCTGTCCTGTAACTCCAGTTCTGTAGTAGGGGTATCTCTGTTATAGTCATAATTTAGTGAATAGTCCCGCTCATGTGCGTGGACCCCGGCAATCAAAAATAATCTCTTAAGATGTCAGAAAATTGCAGAACTGCAAAGACACTTAAGAGAGAATTTAAAGACTATATCCACAGGCTACACTGTCCAGTACTTCAACTAGAAATTCCACCAAAAAAACACACAAATAGCACAGCCTGCCCAGTTTCCTCCATAGAGAAACTTGCCTCTACCAGAAAAAGCCTCTGGAATGATAGAGAGGAAGGCATGGACAGACAAGCCCCATAGGCTGCCATTATGTGGCTTAAATAGGATACTGTGCCTTTAAGGGAACCTTCCAGAACTTATCCCAGTATCCCAGAATGCACAGCAGGTCCCTCTTACTTTCAGTTCTTTTTGAAGGCGCAACACGCCAGACCTGTAGCATTCCTTACATGAATATCTCTCTCCACCGGGGAAGCGGGAGGGCGCTTATGACTATAACAGAGATACCCCTACTACAGAACTGGAGTTACAGGACAGAAACTACTCTTTCTGTAGTAGGGGATCTGTGTATAGTCATAATCTAGTGACTAGAATGGCAAGCCCATCCCCACACCAAAGCGGCGGTGGAGAAAAGAGAAACACCACTACTGTGCGAACAGATTTCGCAGCGAAGCCTGCCCAACCTGAGCGTCTGCCCTGGCATCAGTGTCCAGACAGTAATGCTTAGCAAAGGTATGGACCGACTTCCAAGTGGCCGCCTTGCAGATTTCTGCAATTGGAACATTACAGAGCAAAGCAGTCGTGGCAGCTTTGCCCCTGGTGGAATGAGCCTTAGGCTTACCCCCTAAGGTCTTATTAGCTTTTTGGTAACACAGCTGTATGCAGGACACAATCCACCTAGAGATAGACTGCTTAGAGGTCGCAAGACCCGTCCTGACCGATCCATAATTGATAAACAATTGGTCTGACCTACGGATATCTTTGGTTTTATCCAGATAAAATTTCAACACCCTCCTAACATCCAGGGAATGTAAAGACCTTTACGCTGGAGATGAAGGATTCTGAAAAAACGTAGGCAAAGTTATGGTCTGGTTGACATGAAAATCAGAAATAACCTTGGGAAGAAATTTAGGGTGAGTACGCATAACAACCTTAGCAGCATGAAACACAGTATAAGGTTCTTGGCAACACAACGCCTGAATTTCACTCACCCTGCGGGCCGATGTAATGGCCAAGAGGAACGCCGCCTTCCAGGACCGGTGCTGCAACGAAGCCTTATGAATAGGTTCAAAAGGCTCCTTTATCAATCTGGACAGCACCACATTCAATTCCCATGAAGGCGAAGGAAGCCGGACAGGAGGGAACACTTTCTTCAAGCCTTCCAAAAAATCTTTGATCACAGGGATCTGAAAGAAGGAAGTCTGAAGGGCATTTCCTGTAGGCAGTCAATGCAGCCAGGTGAACCTTAATGGAATGAACATTAAGGCCAGACTGCGCCAGATGTAGAAGATATGGAAGGATGACATCTTCCTTACATGTCGTCGGGTCACAGTTCTTGGACTTGCACCAGATGCAAAACCTCTTCCACTTGTAAGCATAAGAAGTCCTAGTGGAAGGTCGCTTAGCCTCCTTCAGTACGTCCATGCAATCTTCTGGGAGATTAAGATGGCCATATTGCACTCTCTCAGGAGCCATGCCGCCAAACTCAAAGACGAGAGGTTGGGATGCAACATCTGCCCCCCCCCCCCCCCCCCCCCCAAATTCGTGAGAAGGTCCGGCCTGCACGGCAGCCGCATGTGAGGAAGGAGAGACCGGTGAAGCAGGTCCGTGAACCACCACTGTCTGGGCCATTCCGGGGCAATCAGTATCATCCGCGCCCTGGACTGGGACAGCTTGATGAGCACCGTCGGAATCAGGGGAATGGGTGGAAAAGCGTACAGAAAGCTGTTCGACCAGTTGATCCATAGCGCATTCCCCAGCGTCCCCGGCTGGTAGTACCTGGAGGCGAAGTCTCGGCATTTGCTGTTTTCGGCGGTGGCGAACAGATCTACGCCTGGAGTCCCCCACCGTGCGAAGACTTCTCCTAGTACTTCGTCGTTTATGACCCATTTGTGGTTTTCCTGAATCAGTCTGCTCAGTCCGTCTGCCTGAACATTCTGCACACCTGGTAGATGGGTAGCCGTTATCGTCAGTCCTCTGGCCAGAAGCCAGTGCCAGATGGCCTGCACATCCTGCGACAGGGTGCGCGATCTCGAGCCCCCCTGCTTGTTGAGGTAATACATCGTGGTCGTATTGTCCGTTTGCACAAGCAGAAAGATGGTCTGGAAGGAAGGCCTTCAGCTCCAAGTGAACAGCTCTGAGTTCCAGGAAATTGATGTGGTACGTGGACTCCGTCTGGGACCACGTCCCTTGAATCTGTAAGTCTCTGGAGTGTGCCCCCCAGCCGTGGAGAGACGCATCCGTCACGATAGTCTGCGTGGGAATGTCCTTGTGGAAGGGAACCCCTCTCAGGAGATTCTCCGCCGAACACCACCACTTCAGAGACTGAAGAGCATGCAGAGACAGTCGTATCTTGTCGTCCCAAGATCCTCTCCTCTGATCCCACTGATCCTCCAAGCACTCCTGCAACGGTCTCATGTGCAGCCGTGCGTGAGGCGTGAGGAAGATACAAGAGGCCGTCGATCCCAGTAGAGAAGACACCGTCCTCACTATTGTAGATGGAGTGGTCATAAGAGCCTGAGCCTTCCGAAGGAGTGATAATCGTCGCTCCTCCGAAGGAGACCAGCTTGCTGACAGCGTATTGATGGTGGCCCCCAAGTACTGGATGCACTGGACCGGAGTCGGGACAGACTTGGACATGTTGATGTGCAACCCCAGCTTGTTCAAGAGAACGCACGTCTTCTGGAAGTGCGCTTGAGCTTCCGAGAAGGAGGAGGCCTTGATCAACCAATCGTCCAGGTAAGGGTAGACAAACACCTTGTTCTTCCTTAGGTGTGCGGCTACCACTGCCATGCACTTCGAGAATGTCCTGGGCACAGACTTCAGCCCGAATGGCAGTACTGTGTACTGATAATGATCGGCGCCGACTTGTTTTGCAGGAACTTACTGTGTTTGTGTGCAAAGGGCACATGGAAGTATGCATCCTGTAGATCTATGGCACACAGCCAGTCTCCCCGTTGCAGCCGAGGATAAATCTGATGCAAGGACAGCATGCAAAACTTTTCTCTGCGAATCCACTTGTTTGCTTGCCGCAAATCCAGAATGGGCCTGAACTCGTTCTTGTCCTTTTTGCGAACCAGGAAGAACCGGGAGTACAGACCTCTTCCTCTTTGAGACAGAGGTACGTCTTCTATCGCCCTTTTCCTTAACAGGATATCGGCCTCCGCCTGGAGCTCGCGCAGCTGAAACTGCGAGCTGACCGGAGGGATTGATGGAGGCGGGCTGGTGAACCGAAGACTGTATCCATTGCAAGCAATATTCAGCACCCACTTGTCCGGAGTAATTTTTCTCCGCTCTGCCAGAAAAAATTTAACGCTTCCCCCACCGGAGTGGGTAACGGATGTAGGGGAAGTAAGCGCTCGGGGCCTAGACCCGGCCGGGCCTTTAGTCGCTGTTGCCGACTGTTGACCGCCTCTGCCTCTCTGGCGCTTCTGGAACGATCTTCGGAACTGTTGCTGTTGTTGCTGTTGCTGCTGTCCCGAAGACTGGCAACGCCCTCTGCCCTGTCCACCGAACCGTCTCTGGAACGGGCGGTACGACTTCTCGTTGTCTTTGGGTTTTTCCAGACCCACAGCCGTGAGCGTTTCGGCCTCCGCCTTCATGCGGGCCATTTCGTCATCCGCATGTTTTCCAAATAGGATTTCGCCAGAGAATGGTAGATTGGCAACCCTTTGTTGTGCGTCAGGTTTTAGTGACGTGAGGCGGAGCCAGGCGTGTCTTCGCTGGTTAATCCCATGGCAGAAACCATGCGCCGCCAGCAGGGAAGAGTCGGCTGCAGCACTGATGACCTGATTCGCCACCAGCATCCCCTCATTCAACACCTCTTGGAAATCTTCTCTCTTATCACGCGGCAGATGTTCTACAAACTGCTGTAGGGATTCCCAGAGGGCCCGGTCATACCGCCCCAACAAGGCCGTGGCACTCGCAGTCTTCATGGAAGTCGCCGACGTCCCACAAACCTTTCTCCCAGACTAATCCAGCCACCTAGATTCCTTATCTGGCATAACTGTGGATGACGGAGTGGTGGCATGCTGTTTACGAGCCGTCATCACTATCACACAGTTTGGAGGGGGTTCCACCCGTAGAAAAGCCGGATCAGAGTCGGGAGCCCGGTACTTTTTCTGCAGTCTCGAGGGGGCCGCCTTAGTCACCGCCGGGGTGAGGAAAAGGTCCATGGCCGGCTCCACCAGGCCCGGTACCAGTGGTAGTAATGGCCGAGACAGATGTTTCTGGTGAAGCATCTCGAAGATCACCGATGTCTTGGGCGTGGGCACCGCCAACGAGATGCCCAATTTTGCTGCACCTCTCAAAAGGACATCATGAAAGGACACTAGATCGTCAATCGGTGACACCCTTGTCTACGGTGACTCCGACAAAGTCGGAGAATAGTCCCTGGTCCCCGAGGACCTCGTCTGGGAACGAGACCTGCGCCTCCTGTGGCGTCGTCTCGACCGCGTGGACGACCTGTTGCGCAATCGTTCCCTCCTCCTAGAGCGAGAACGCGATCTCCCAGTCCGTGGACGCCCCGCAGGCCTCTGTGGAGGCATCTTCCTTGGCCTATCCTGGGGTAGTGGTTTTGGAGTCCCCTTAGGCGGTGTAGGGAGCGGAGGCAGTGACACCGACCTTGGTGGAGGAACAGGAGGCCTCTCCGACCGAGGAGCAGGCCCACGTGGCGGAGGCGGTGGCTGCCCCGCGGGAGGAAGTGGTGGAAGAGGAGGATTGATGGGAGGATCCTCTCTAGGCAAAGGAGGCGGGGGCATCTGAGGCCGAGGTGGTGTATAAACCACCGAGTACGCCGGATCCGGTGACTTCTTCGGGGGAGGGGACTGCGAATCAGCCCCTCCAGTAGGTGATCGCCGTCTCCGGCGTCCTCCACCAGACCCAGCGTGACTTCTGGCGCCAGACATCCTTCTGCGCCGCTTAGGAGAGTTGGAAAGTCTCAGAGACGCCGATCTCTTTCTTCTCGACGTCGAGCGTCGCTTTTTCAGCGAACGCCGCCTCCTCGACTCCGCGGCGTCGAGCGCTTCTTCCTCGACGCCGAACGCCGCTTCCTGAACGTCGAACGTGCAGTCCTCGACGATGAGCGTCAACTCCTTCTCGGCGCCGACTGCTTGTCCGAGGTCCTCGACCGGTCCGCTCGACAGCGACCGGCGGTGTCGCTTCGACGGCGAGCGCCAGTGCCTGTGGGTCCTTCTTCGACGTCGATGGCTCGACGTCGATGGCTCGACGCGGACGTCGACGAAGATGCCGTCGACGGTGATCTCGACGGCGGCCTACCCCGGCCTTTCGACATCGAACTTCCACGCTGTCTCGACCCGGAGCCCCGGGGAGATGGGGAACACACCGTCGTCATCCCTCTCGACGCCGACGGAGACCGGGACCGTTTGCTGGGCTTCCTGCCTCTGGGGAGCCCCCCAGAGGCCTCAGCAGAGGGAGCCTTCCCAGCCTGCCCAGACCCACCTGCAGCCTGCAGCCGTCTCTCCTCCAGGCCTTGAAGCCTAATCTTCAGCCTGTCCCTCAGGGTCCTTGATGAAAAGGTCTGACAGATGTCACATTTTTCAGGGACATGTGCTTCAGGGAGACAGAGTATGCAGACGTCGTGTGGATCAGCCTTGGCCGCCTTCCTTCCACATGCTGGGCACTTGTCGAAGAGAGCAGGCATTTTAGAGCCCTAAAAAGCCTGAACAAATACACAGGAGTGAAGGGAAACACCAAGTACACAAACTGAAAACACTTTTAAAACCAAAAGTGCACAAAATTCCAATAAACCCTTGAAAAAGGGAGAGCTCAATGCACCAGGGTCCTGTTAGCAGGAGCCGGAAAAAAGAACTGAAAGTAAGAGGGACCTGCTGTGCATTCTGGGATAAGTTCTGGAAGGTTCTCTTAAAGGCACAGTATCCTATTTAAGCCACATAATGGCAGCCTATGGGGCTTGTCTGTCCATGCCTTCCTCTCTATCATTCCAGAGGCTTTTTCTGGTAGAGGCAAGTTTCTCTATGGAGGAAACTGGGCAGGCTGTGCTATTTGTGTGTTTTTTTGGTGGAATTTCTAGTTGAAGTACTGGACAGTGTAGCCTGTGGATATAGGCTGCATTATTTGTCTTTAAATTCTCTCTTAAGTGTCTTTGCAGTTCTGCAATTTTCTGACAACTTAAGAGATTATTTTTGATTGCCGGGGTCCACGCACATGAGCGGGACTATTCACTAGATTATGACTATACACAGAGATCCCCTACTACAGAAGTGGCATTTAAAAGTGCGATCAGATGCTTTTGCTGGCCTACAGCTTGCGTTCACGAGCTTGTGCATGTGCACAGCTGCCATCTGTGTTTTTATTGCTATAATCAGGCTCCTCTGCTTGCACTCCCCCCCCTCCCTTCTCCCCCTTTGTCAGTTTCATTTGTGTCTTCTATCCCTGTGAATGCTCCTCCTTCCACCAGGCACACACACCACCAGCCGTCAGTGCACGCTTCCACCAGGCACACACACCACCAGCCGTCAGTGCACGCTTCCACCAGGCTCACACACCACCAGCCGTCAGTGCACGCTTCCACCAGGCACACACACCACCAGCCGTCAGTGCACGCTTCCACCAGGCACACACACCACCAGCCGTCAGTGCACGCTTTCACCAGGTGCACACACACCACCATCCGTCAGTGCATGCTTTCACCAGGCACACACACCACCAGCCGTCAGTGCACGCTTCCACCAGGCACACACACCACCAGCCGTCAGTGCACGCTTCCACCAGGCACACACACCACCAGCCGTCAGTGCACGCTTTTACCAGGCACACACACCACCAGCCGTCAGTGCACGCTTTCACCAGGCGCACACACACCACCAGCCGTCAGTTCATGCTTCCACCAGTCAGTGCTCTCAGAGTTTCTTGGTAAATATGTGTTCGATGCCTGGAAGGGAGTGGTCGAATTTCCGTAAACCATGCTGAGTGTGCAGAGCATGAACTCCTGTGTGAGTGAGTTCTGTTGCCTGGGGCTCACTCACTCCACACTTGTAAATTGCGCCTGCACCAGGCTTTTTCTCATTTGCAAAGTTCGGCGCATGCGCACAGCTAGGCAGTCCCCAAACCACCAGGAATTACTGCTTCCTATAAGCAGAATGGAAACAACATTCAGAGCAATGAAAACAAGTTCATTTGATGCAAAGAACTTGTAACAAAAACCATGTCCAGCTATTGTAGATCTGGCAACTTAAACAAAATATCAACAAAAAACAAACAAGCATTGGCATAGCCAAAAGGTCTCGCTTTCTGGACCCTATAAGTATTTAGTTATGCAGCAGAATATCCTTGGTGCAACACCAACTGTTGCATGGCTAAACACTTATAAGGTCACAAATGCGAGACCTATTGGCTATGCCAATGCTGGTTATTCTTTTAACTTGTTCTCTTTCCGTTTCTTCATTGCGCGTTCGACTTTTCACTTGTATTTTTATGCACATCATTTCTTATCTGTTGCTGTCCCGAGATCACACTTTAAAAAAAAAAATTAGTTTGTTATATTTATTACGACCGCAAGTTGTCACCAAATGCTTATCAGATGTGCAGGTTTTAAAAGACTGACAGACCGAGGAGGAATTGTTGCAATGTCCGTGTGGCCAATGCTTGTTTTGTGTTCCTGCTCGCCACAGTGTTTATGAATGCTGCCGCGGTGCTGTGACGATTCGTATAGTAGCAGTTGATCTCTCATTGGCTAAAACGCCTCCTTTCCCAATTCTATGGCGACAACAGACGCCTCAGACCTGATGCATGGTGGGATTACTATGGTGATGCGCATGCGCTCTGCCTTTATTGCCCATCTTGGCCCGAACCTGGGAAAAGATGAAGGTATGTTATTGAACGGTGTTTAGAGAACCGGAATTTTACAGCGGCATGTGAGGTTTGGTAGGGACGTCTGCCGTACGTCGCTCCTTATTTTTTGAGATACACCAGTTGGTGAGTGGGCAAACCCGAGGAAAATTTGATCAGACCGCAGTTGGTCAGTGTGGTTCACGTTTGAGAACTCATTCTAAATTTCCCACTGGACATAAGATTTTGTGTTAGTACTTAGGGCTTTGCCCTACCACCCTCGTTTATTACATCGGTGATTGTTTATGGCGATCGTGACTTCAGCGCTTTTAGAGTGGTCAAAAGCCATGTTAGACAGTCTCAACTAGTTCTTCCAGTAAAGGCATCATAAAAGTGCTGTTAGGAAAGTCTGTCTACTAAAGTGCTGATATAACACCTTACTATAGAATAGTTGAGTAGGCATGCTAAGAATCTCAACTGGCTTGAAATCTCGCAGCCTTAAGACTGTGACTGTGATTGATTATTTACAGTATCTTGAATGTCAGAATCTTGGGAAATGTAACCATGATGAGCTCAGCATGACTGTGCAACTGACTGCAATCCACAAATTCCATGCTAAGTTACGAGCCTGGCACCTGGCAAGTTAAAAAGTAAAGCAGCCACTTTTGAGTGAATAGAATTCCATACCTTAAAAGAATCTAGATTAAATTATAAAGAATTGGGGTGATACAATCCAATTTTAGACTTTCACTGCTTCTTGGTGTAAAAAGCAGCTTTTAGTGGAGCCAAAGCAGAAACAGAAAATTCTGTGAAAAAAAGTAAACAACGCCGACCAGCCTGGTAATGGCAATAGCTGCAAGGTGTATTGAATGACAGACAGGAGGAGAGTATGTTTAATTCATTTACACGAATCTCTTGGGACATCCTGTCTTCAGTGGTGAACATCTGCCTAAGACAAGATCTTTTAATTGAGCCGCACACTGATCAATGGTAGTGCTCAAGCCTAACACTAGGTACCCCGTGGCTCATATTTTAAATAAATTCAGATTCCATTATTTGCAAATATCTGTCACCCAAAGCATCCACTGCCTACCATTTGTGTCCCAGTATCAAGTCATTGATTTGTATTAGCGAGTTTAAACCGATATCATGACCAAAAAGCATTGGCATAGCCAATCGGTCTCGCCTTTGGGACCTTATAAGTGTTTAGCCATGCAACAGTTGATGTTGTTGCACCAAGGATATTGGGCTGCATAACTAAATACTTATAAGGTCCCAAAAGCGAGACCTATTGGCTATGCCAATGCTTGTTTTTTAAAGGCATCCTGCAGCAAAAGTGTAAAAATATGATAAAGTACCTTTCAAAATTCAAAAACTGACATACAGAACCATTTCACCTAAGTATGCAAGATCATCAGAGCATTGAGAAGTATTTTTTTTAAATGATAGTTCACTAATGGCATTGTTGTCAGAGTGAGGTGGAAGAATGAAGGTTTCTAAAACCATGTTTGAAAACGAAGAGTCACTCTTCGGGTGGCCTGGGTTCCCATTATACATGAAAAACAGTTTAACAAATCCAACACAGGAGAAGGTTTTTACAGCACAAATCCTAAAGCCATGCATTTCAAGGTCCTCTTATATGCAACAAGCATTTACAATGCAATGGTCTCGGCATTATTAAAGGTAGAGCTATGGCATTGCTCATGACATTTTTTTTCTTATCATAAATAAATGGCATTGTCATTTACATTGCCAATAGCTTAACCGTTAAATAAATGGCAGTCATTTACAATGCCAATAGCTTAATAGCTCGCAAATGCACAGAGCCCCACACACACAGAGCGCCACACACATATTGTCTATTATATGGACTGCCATGAATTCCAGTAATATAAATAAAAGCTTGTTTGTCCCCCCCCAATATTCCTAACAATCTGCAGAGAACCCATATTCCTATAAAATGGTGTCACTGCTTAGCCCCTTGCATTTATTTTAGTCTCATTACTATGGTTTTGGTTGAGAATCTTCATTGGAGTAGTTACAATTGTATGAAAAGATGATTGTAAGATCATTTATTCATAAATACGCTCTACACTGAAAGCTAGGGTAAGAACACGTGAAAAGAAACGCGTCAGGAAATTGGATGCATAACTCTTGTGACTGAACCATTCCCTAACCATGTTCTCCCTTCAGCCATTGCCCAGGAGTTCCCACATTCTGCACACCCACTCCAGTTTTTACACCTTGTGGAACGGGCAACATCTTTACTTTGTACGCAGGCGCGGTCAACAAGAATACGATGAATAAGAAGACGAAACAGGATGAATATAAAAGACAAAAGTAAAAATCAATACTAGGCAGGCGGATTATCCAGTGTGGATTTGCTGGATCTCAATGCACATTCGAAACTAGCGTGCTGCCAAGTTATTTTATTCTAGCAGGTCTAGACTGTAAAATATCATCCCTTCACTAAGTGATTGATTGATTGCTTTATTTCGATATGCATATATCATAAAAGCATTACAGAAGTATATAAAACAGCACATCAAAAATCACAGACTGTACAGAAAAACATCAAATGGTAAAAACAGAATAAATAGATTTAAAAAAAAGCATTAAATCGATAAGGACAGTCTTTTTAAGCGAATCAACCAAGCCCATTTTAAAAATTTAGAAACAGCACAAACAATAAGGGGAGCAGTATTGGTCAGTAAAATACGTAAAGCCACCGAATGCTGGCGAATACCCATCTCGTTACAAAGCGGTTTTAGCCAATAAGATCTTGGGCGCGCGTAGTCAGGGCAATCAAGGAGAAAATGTGCCACTGTTTCACAACAGTCAGGACAAAGGGCACAATTGCGTGAAACCTGCTTATTCGAGTTCCATCTGGAAAGGAAGTCGGCTAGGGGTAGAGTTCCTAGTCTGAATTTAATATACAGGGCCCGATCCATTGGAATGGTAATAATATCCAAAAAGGGTTCAAAGGCAGTAACATCTTTGATCCTCAAATATGCTGCGGTGGAATTGCAGTGATGCTGATTGCTCATAAGCTTTGAGGACACCCAATCCCAGTATATTTTTTTCAGAGACTCCTTCGGGGGAGCTGAGTGAGTAGACCAGCAGGATCCCAGACCTAGTTCCCCGAGGAGGTGTTTAATACCCCTGAGCCATTTGATCTTCTGCCAGCCATCCGAATGCATTACCTCTGTCTGCATAGGATTTTAATTCCGGGACCCTCCACAGTCGGGCCCACAGTAGGAGGGGCCGGAGGCGGGCCAGGTCTTTAATTGGTTTACAGCCCGCATCCATAAGCACCGGGACTGTCAGGGTGCTCATCGGGACTGCCATTAAATCCTTAATAAATTTGTTCTCCGCTTTAGACAGGGACTCCATATTGCCCAGACCCCATAACTCCGCTCCATAAAGTGATGCAGGCACTGCTCTAGCCTCGTATATATCAATGATCGGAGATACACAGTGTTTCGATGAGGTATTGTACTCCTTTAACAAGGCTCCCCCCACCCTTTTGTGGACCAGTGTCATTTTGTTGGTATGGGGCATCCAATTCATACCATCGCTCAGCCGAATTCCCAGGTAGTCGAATTCAGAAACCTTTTCAAGGGGGATAGAATTCAGGATGGGGGGGCGACCTAGTTTTCTGGGGGGATGCATGACTAGATATTTGGTTTTTTCTACATTTATAACAAGACCTCTCGTTACACAAAAATCCTGAAACCGGTTCAGGAGCTTCTGAAGGCCCTGGGGTGTTTTCGAAATGAGAAGGGTGTCGTCGGCAAACAACAGAGTTGGGATCTTGACGTCACAGAGAGTGGGGGCATCTGCTGGTTCTTCAAGCAAATGGTCTACCACCCCATTCACATATAGCGAAAAAAGGGTGGGTGCTAGGACGCAGCCCTGCCGGACACCCCTCTTTACCCGAATCTTGTCAGTCTTCTCCCCATTCAAACCCCATCTAACCTGTGCATAGTTAGCATTATGCAACTTCATTAGGAGGTCCACAATGTATGGGGGCATCCCAAGACCATACAGCACCCTCCAAAGTTCCTCCCTGGGAACTAGGTCAAAGGCAGTCTTCAGGTCTATAAAGGCCAAGTAAAGACTGCCCTTGCCCAGCACCACCACCTTCCAGTACAGTAACAGGAGTCTAAAGACTTGTTCAATTGTTCCTGTGCCTGTACGGAACCCGGCCTGCATCTCAGATAATATATGGTTATCGTCCACCCAAGAAAGGATCCTTCCCAAAATTGCTTTACCCGCCACCTTCTGGGTCGAATCTATAAGACTTATAGGCCTATAGTTTCCTGGTATATCACAATTTCCCTTTTTAAAAATTGGGACTACCTCTGCCCCTTTCCAGGACTCTGGGACAGACCCTCCCTCAATAATGGCATTTAGGAGAGCAGAGATCAACACCCCCCAATCACCTGGATAAGCACGAAGAAGATCCATGTCTCTATCCAAAGAGTAGGGAGGAAGGATAAATTGATCGTTAAGTGGGCCTTCAATGGCACAATAAAGACCCAAAAAATGGTCTAACCATGCCTTGGCAGTAATAGTGCAAGTCCTCAAGGTGTCATCGGGACGGTAGTCCTGCCGTTAAGTGCCCTCAGGTCAAACTCAGTTGTTATAGAGTTAACCTGGAGCACCACTTCCGACCATTTCTTAATTGGACAAAGCTCTAGAGCCGGTATACCCCACCTGTCATCAACAGCCTCTTGGTCCTGTGAAACTTCGAGGCCAAGGGGCTCAAAAGTGCAATTGAGATCCCCTCCAACCAGGGTGCGGTGCTTGTGTTGCGAGGATCGGAGCAAAGCTTCCAAACGCGCTATAGTGGGGGATTCTCTGCCTCCCTTCACACCTCAGGCATAGATGTTAAAAATGTTTAAGATAACCTGGCCCTTTGGGTTTTTCAATGTGATATTAAGAAGGTCAGGACATTGGGTATCGTGCTCATCCACCCTACAATTAAGTGCAGTGGCTACCCAGACAAGGGGGCCTCCCGAAGGACGGCCTCTACCACTCTCTATTTGAACTGCTGGTATATGGTAGGACGAGTAGCCCGCCTTATGAGAGGGCCCCCTGCACCAGGTATTCTGGAACAAACATATGGAGTATTCCTCCACCAGGGCGTTCCAATCAGGCAGGGACAATTTCCTGTCCAGACCGGCCACGTTCCAACTGAGAACCCTGATGAGTGGGTCCGTCACAGTCGGGATGCTACCGGCCTCGACGGTATCTACCAGGTCTATAACTCCCACCAAGGGACAGGCGTTTATAGGCTCGGTTAAAGTCGGCACTGCCCCTGGTTCCCATGTGTCACCTGGATCCATGTGCTCTCCTGAAGTGGGCAATGGGTTGAGTTCTGCTGCGGGATTTGAATTTCCGCATTCGGAAATACCAGCCGCTCTGTTAGTAGTTGAGCTCCTATTTTTTTCCTGGCGAACACGGGATTGTCACCATCCCCTCCCTGAAACTTGCCACCCGCCCATATCAATACCGAACGGGACACTAGAATGAGTATAGTTCTGTGAGAATGGGGCAACTGGACCAGTCCCTGCCCACGGGCAACCTCTGGGGCCATTAAATTCGTTGATCAAAGAGGTTGAAACACTAGTGGGGCGTGGATAAAAAAAAGTAAGGTCGACAATACCAATTCCTCCCTTACCCGTGCACCAGCCCGGTCTCGTTAGCCATCCCACCACCCTTGGGTCTTGAAAGTTAACCACGATACAGTCCCCCCCCAGGTTTTTAGTGGTGGAACCTATCCAATCTATACGCCTCACTCCCAATATGAGACCATCAACTTCCCCAGGTAGAGGCCGATTCACCCTTAACCAGTGCATGGCTTTGTTTTTAAGCATCTGGAAGGTTTCTCTCTGTCCCGGTGGAAGTGGTGGGACATTTATCAGGACTGCTACAAAGGGGAAGGAATCTGGGGTGAGGTTCATGGGGGGTTTCTTGTAAGGTGGCTTTTTCAAAGGGGGTAAGGACGGTCTGGGAACAGTAGAGGCAGGGCGGAGTATCGATTTGTTCACTAGTGGTTGATTTCCAATAGGTGGGGCAGATGTTATAGCAGTACCCTTATTAGTGCCTTCCACTCCTCCTACCACTGATGTGACCAAAGGATTTGTTCTAGGCAACGGCTGTTGCACAACAGGCTGGGCAGGTACTACAGTAATGGGGGCATTTACAACAATGCCCTGAGGTGCCGAGTTAGGCAACTTCGGAGGTCTCTTTGCCACCACACTGTTAGTTTTTACAGGTAAAGGAGAGTTGGATTGTTCCCTTTGTCCCTTGGCATGTGATGGAACTTGAGCAGTATTCTGACAATTACTGTTACCATCCAACCTAGCTTGTGTTTATATCAGTGCCTTGTCTAAAGTTGCCTGCTCGAAATGGTCTAGGCGGTCGGTGAGCTTAATAATGCGTTCCTCTAATGGAAGCAATAGGGACCGTAACATCCGTTCTACTTCAGGGAGCAAACTGCTCAAGCAAGGCTGTGTATCTACCGTTACCGTCCCTGTATCTATAGGGATTGTAGAACTGGGATCTGGACTACCAGAAGGTACAACAGCCCCCTCTTGCATAATTTCTCTCCCACGGCTCACTACGGAGGCTGCCTTGCTAGAGTGCATGCTTTTATTAACTTTCCTGAGTTTGTGAGGTGGCTTTGGTGGAAGGCATTTCCTAGATGAGCTATTGCCTTTTCTTTTTAAACCTGGTTTAGGATTGGCCAATGGAGCACGCACCTCAGTTGGACAATTTATAGTGTCTGTGGAGCTCGCGCAGAGAGGAATCAATTCACCCACAGTACCCTGATTGACCCCATTAATAGTTACATCAAGACCCAATTTGGATAAGACAGGTAAATGTAATGAAGACAATGGTGCAACTAAAGCAGGATAAATTTGGCCAGAGCGCTTGTCCCCAGAGTTTTTCAAAAGTTCAATTGATAATCTTCGCTCTGCACGCCTCTCAGCAAGCGATAGTTCTTTGTCAATCGACTGAACGGGGCGGTTAAAGAACTTATCCAACGGACCAACAACTGATTGGCCAGCATCGCCCGGTGGAGTCCTCAAGGCAGTGTTATTAGGGTTATCCAGCATTTTTAGGGTTAGGAACCCTATTTACCTCAAACTGGCAGATATATGCAGATGACAGCGGAGTGGCCCGGCCTCCTGCGGCCCCGGACGGCCACAGACGGTCCTGCCCTTGTCCCGGCACGCTCCCGCGAAGCGGAGGCACTGGGAACCTAAGTACACTGGTACTGATAGCTCGTTGGCTGATGGGCGGGGGGCGTGTCCAGCGGGGAGAGCAGCCCAGGTGTTTCAGGTTGGGCACGCAGGGGCTCCTGGACGCTGGAGTCCCTGCCTAACAGCTCGCAGCCCCGCCGGTTCCAACGCCTGTCCCGCTCACCTCCCAGCAGTTATCAAGCAGTCAGCAACCTCCTCGGTCCAAGACGCGCTGCAGGACCCGCGGAGCGGGTCCGGCGAGTCGTTAGGGAGAACCCGCACAGCAGGGGCACATTAAGGCACAGTGTGCAACAAGGAATCCGGGTAAGAGCAGCCAAAAGTCCAGCATAGAGTCCCAGCACGCTATGAGTGAATGCCGCTTATCACTCCGTAGGCGGGGGGCGTGTCCAGCGGGGAGAGCAGCCCAGGTGTTTCAGGTTGGGCACGCAGGGGCTCCTGGACGCTGGAGTCCCTGCCTAACAGCTCGCAGCCCCGATGGTTCCAACGCCTGTCCCGCTCACCTCCCAGCAGTGATCAAGCAGTCAGCAACCTCCTCGGTCCAAGACGCGCTGCGGGAACCGCGGAGCGGGTCCGGCGAGTCGTTAGGGAGAACCCGCACAGCAGGGGCACACTAAGGCACAGTGTGCAACAAGGAATCCGGGTAAGAGCAGCCAAAAGTCCAGCATAGGGTCCCAGCACGCTATGAGTGAATGCCGCTTATCACTCCGTAGGCGGGGGGCGTGTCCAGCGGGGAGAGCAGCCCAGGTGTTTAAGGTTGGGCACGCAGGGGCTCCTGGACGCTGGAGTCCCTGCCTAACAGCTCGCAGCCCCGCCGGTTCCAACGCCTGTCCCGCTCACCTCCCAGCAGTTATCAAGCAGTCAGCAACCTCCTCGGTCCAAGACGCGGAGCGGGTCCGACGAGTCGTTAGGGAGAACCCGCACAGCAGGGGCACACTAAGGCACAGTGTGCAACAAGGAATCCGGGTAAGAGCAGCCAAAAGTCCAGCATAGGGTCCCAGCACGCTATGAGTGAATGCCGCTTATCACTCCGTAGGCGGGGGGCGTGTCCAGCGGGGAGAGCAGCCCAGGTGTTTCAGGTTGTGCACGCAGGGGCTCCTGGACGCTGGAGTCCCTGCCTAACAGCTCGCAGCCCCGCCGGTTCCAACGCCTGTCCCGCTCACCTCCCAGCAGTTATCAAGCAGTCAGCAACCTCCTCGGTCCAAGACGCGCTGCGGGACCCGCGGAGCGGGTCCGGCGAGTCGTTAGGGAGAACCCGCACAGCAGGGGCACACTAAGGCAGTGTGCAACAAGGAATCCGGGTAAGAGCAGCCAAAAGTCCAGCATAGGGTCCCTTCACTAAGTGTACAACACTACAATGCAAAATACAATGATCGTGTGGACTCGCACCCCTGGGGTCAGATGTGCAGTCTATGGTTTAGAGACGGCAAGTCACCTGCAGGAACATTTTTTAAAGTCAAACTGGCACATCAAAAGCAAAGAAGTCTCATTTAACGACATTTACTCAAACTAGAAATGTTCATTACTAAACAAGAGCCAATGGATGCTCTAGCTGCTAAACAGCCCTTTTCTGCAGTCAGTTTTTTCATAGTATATAGATTTCAGTGTTATCAGTGTCTAGCAATAAAACATATGCATTTTAAACAATAACCATTTTCTGTCACAATGTAAAACCAGCTACATCAATTTTACATAACAGTTTGTCTTTTTAAAGCTCATCTTCTAGCAGCTGGCAGTTTGTAAAAAAAAGTCCGGTGCATTGGGCATTAGAAGATAATTTTCAGGGGGTAGGGGGGACGAACTTTCGACTGCCTAGGAGGCTCCAGAAAGTTTAATCCTGCACTGCTAGTCTGGCCCTGCCCCAGTCTACTGCGGATTCCGTCTTCCAGCTTCAGCATCTCTGTGCCTGCTCCGGGTGCTCCTGCCGCTCTTGCGCAGTGCTTGCTCACAACCTCCCGCTATGCCTGCTCCAGCTTCTCTTTGGCCGCTTGGACACATAGCTGTTCCTCTTTGTCAAGTGTTGTGCTCTCACAGCATGGGCCGTTAGTTCATCCTGCAGGGAGGTTACTGCAGGCACAGTGGGGGGTGGCATAGGGCGGGGTTGGGCCCTCCACTTACCACTTCAGTCCTTTAATTGTTCCCTGCAGCGGCACACAATGGTAGCGCCGGCCCCCTGCGCGCGGATGCAAAGCCGGGCGGGCGCTATAAATAAAGCCTTGTTGACGTGTCCAGATTCTGCAGCCTCATCCTGTCAGATCAGCCTGACTCGGCTCAGGCACGGAGAATGGCCGCCACTGCTTGCTGATTGGGTAACAAAAGACAACCATGTTTGGAGTACAGTGGGTGCTCACAGCCCTGGGCGGCGGTTCCACTGCACCTGCTGCACTATTTTATAACCATATCCCCCGCTCTGTGCCAGTCATCTGTGGTGCCTAAGGTTGGGGTGGTGAGTCGTTTACAAACCCTGGCAGTCTTCAGAGCCGCTTCACGTGCTCGACAGCTGCAGGAAGAGGCGCCATGATAAATCATTGTGTCGCATCAATTAATGTTCAAACGAATGGTTACCGGCCTCACGTGCAGGGCGGCGTGTTTGCCTGAACAGGTGACACCTGTGGTGGGCAGTGGGTGGCACAGTGCTCTGCCCCCGCACGCCTTCCTAGAAGTGGACAGGATGCAGTGGGGCCGACCGAGGCAGCTGCTAAATATGGCCCCCGCCTTCCTGGCGATACGGCCTACAAGCAGGTGAAAAGCTCCTCCGAGCCACCTGTGGCTTCCTCGGAGGAAGTCGCAGCGTCCACGCCTACCTCCTACGCACAGTCACGGCTTGCAACACCAGCGCCACACGGAATGCAGACAACACCAAACACTATAAAACACAGCACCGCCAGGGTGCAGGCATCGACACACGTCAGCAGCATCAGTGTACAAACACCGGGATCATATCCAGTGAGTACACACCTGCCTAGCCCACTGTACTTCCGGGTCGCGGCTACGATTTTCGGGTGTCCTGGGCTGCGGCGGTAATGCGGGGCTGATGAGGGGTAGGCTCCCTCTTTAATTTAAATATACAGCGGGGTGAGCACCCGATGGGGGGATCCACACGACGGGACTTCTTCCGGCGGCGGTGGTCGGGCAGAAATGGCTGCCTCAAAGCTTCCGAAATTTTTCGGATTGGGGGCGTGTTTTGCTGTCCTGAGTGACGGACGACGTCACGAGCTAAAGAACAGCAAAACTTACGCCCCCAAATCCGAAAAAGACGGGGCTTGTTTGGAGTGACTCCCTTCTCTTCCAATGGCTGGCCTCCGTTTAAGAAGCCAGCCAATGGAAGCGAACGGAGCTGAGAGGCGGGTTTAAACTGCCCTACTCCAAACCATAATATCTCCGGACCGGAAGCTGCGCTTTGCACAGCTTATAGGTCCCTCGACCTAATAATGAAACAAGCATTTACAATGCAATGGTCTCGGCATTATTAAAGGGAGAGCTATTGGCATTGCTCATGACATTTTTTTTTTTTATCATAAATAAATGGTATTGTCATTTACATTGCCAATAGCTTAATCGTTAAATAAATGGCATTGTCATTTACAATGCCAATAGCTTAATCGCTCGCATATGCATGACCGATTGCATTTCCACCCAGGCAAGGCAGAGGCAAGAAAAACGGCACAAACATGGTGCAGAGGCAAGAAAAACGGCACAAACAGGGTGGCAGAGTCAAGGAAAACGGCACAACAGGTTGGGAGAGGCAAGAAAAATGGCACAATCAGAGGAGTAGAGGCAAGAATAACGAGTGCAATCAGGGGGCAGAGGCAAGAAAAACGGCACAAACAGGGGAGCAGAGGCAGAAAAAGCGGCACAAACAGGGTGGCAGAGGCAAGAAAAACGGCACTAAAGGCACAAACAGGGGAGCAGAGGCAGAAAAAGCGGCACAAACAGGGTGGCAGAGGCAAGAAAAAGCGGCACTAACAGGGTGGCAGAGGCAAGAAAAACGGCACAAACAGGGTGGCAGAGGCAAGAAAAACGGCACAAACAGGGGTGCAGAGGCAAGAAAAACGGCACAAACAGGGTGGCAGAGGCAAGAAAAACAGCACAAACAGGGTGGCAGAAGCAAGAAAAACTGCACAAACAGGGTGGCAGAGGCAAGAAAAACTGCACAAACAGGGTGGCAGAGGCAAGAAAAACTGCACAAACAGGGTGGCAGAGGCAAGAAAAACTAGTGCAATCAGGGGGCAGAAGGCAAGAAAAACGAGTGCAATCAGGGGGCAGAAGGCAAGAAAATGAGTTGAGAGGCGTTTCCTTACCTTCAGTTCCTCTGAGCGCTGCAGCAGAAAGAGGGGGGACGAGGAAGGAGGTAGATGGAGGGTGCGGGCTGAGCTTGCAGTCTCCGGCTCTCACGTCCTGGCCATCCTGCGACAACAACCAGCGAAGGCAGGCTCAGAAGGAAGGAGGGTGCGGAGGGCAAAGGGCACACGGCAGCCGTGGGTGTCTTCAGACGTTCGGGTGCCAGTCCACGCGGGCCATGTGAACGCACGCACATCTCTGAGCAGGGAGGACGCCTGCAGTGGACTGAGTCTCCAGACGCAGAGACTCGTTGACCACCGATGCTCAACTCCATGCAGACACCAAGACATTCATGCTCCAAGTGCCCATGGCTGGCTGAAGATGTGTGGGCAAATGCTCTGTACAGACACATGCTGCGGGTGCGAGAGGCGGGTGGGCACCTCTGTGCCATGTTGCGCTGCAGGTGCTCCCGGGCCATATCCGCGCAATATAAAATTGTACAAATAAAATAAATAAAATAACCATATGTGGATTGCAGGAAATCGGCGTAATGCCCACCCTAATGTACTTGCTCTAGCCCTTTAATTGTCTCCTAAAAAAGGAAACTGCCCACCTAGATCTCAAAGTTTCGCAGGCAGTGGTCACCTTATGTCGAACTACAAGGCCAGCTTTTTTGGGGAGCTCTGTGAGGAACCTGTGTCCTTACTCCACACACATCAGCAGGAGAGAGCGGTGTACCGGGATAAATGCGCCTTCTGCTATATCTTTGTCAGCGGTACGGCTTTGGCATACGGGGGAGGGCAAATGTATGATAAAGCGGGGGCCGCGCCCCAGTCTTGCTCTGGTGTGGACCTTGGTGCAGAATAAAATGTCTGCGATAATTAACGAGCGATCTAGAGTTTCCAAGAGCTAAAGTACTCCCAGCGACTGCTAATGCACTTCTTCGCCCCGGGGCCAACTCCCAACAAACACGGATGTCCTGGCACACGGGACTGGAGGCTATTATCGTGCTACAGGCAAATAATGGCTTTCGCAACTCGTTTAAAAATACTCCTGATAAGCGATGACCGGGCTGGTTTGGGATTGGGAGCGAGCGTGGGTCAGCGGAAAGGGCGACAGCGGGGGGGGGTGGGGGCGGGAAAGGAGACACGGACAGCGGGAGGAGGGAGGTGGGAAAGGAGACACGGACAGCGGGAGGGGGGGCGGGAAACATACACGGACAGCGGGGCAGAAGGCAAGACAAGAAAGAAAAACACGAGTGCAATCAGGGGGAAGAAGGCAAGAGGACAGCGAGGAACAGCTCACCTTCACTGCGAAGGAAACAAAATGGCGGCCTCAAGCTTCTGAAATTTTTCGGATTGGGGGCGTGTTTTGCTGTTTTGAGTGACAGGCAACGTCACTGTCTAAAGAACAGCAAAACGTACGCCCCCAAATCCGAAAAAGACGGAGCTTCTTTGGAGGGACGGCTCTCTCCTTCAATGGCTGGCCTCCATTTAGGAAGCCAGCCAATGGTGGAGAGACAGGGCAGGGAGGCGGGTTCTGAAGCCCTACCAAGTAACATTAATTCTCCGGACCGGAAGCTGCTTCGCAGCTTATAGGTCCCTCGACCTAAAAAAAGGGAAATTTAAATAAAACAATTGACTAAGATCACACAATTTTGTTAAGTGGGGAAACCGGGATTAATCCCTTGCTTTCTGGTTTCATATGGTGCAATTCAGCCACAAGATATATATTTTTTGCTTCCCTTACATCCACCTTAACCCCAACCCACCCTGCTGGCATCAATGCAGCCCTCGGTCACATCACATTCCAACTCTTTTGGTCCATGGGAAAACGTAGGAGAGTCCCTAGGTCTTAAATAAATCCACTTTCTAAGGAGCTAATTTAATATTTGTTGGGACACCCTGCTGATGTGTTATACATCTCTTACCCCTTTTGCATGCGCAGCATCTTGTCGCCGTATTTCTCCCGAAGTTGGGTGTGGATACTCTCATCGATGCGCATGGGATACATGGTGAGTGCAATGGCCAGAAGGGCATGCATCTGCTCACTCTGCTTGTTAATCTGAAGACACAAAAGGGAGAGATGAGTTGCCACAAGGTGACTGGAACTAAGGGGTGGGGTGGGGTGGTGCGAAAAGAGGGAACAGAGAAATGCAATGAACCAGAAGGGGAGAGGAATACTAATGCCATAACTGGGAAGGAAAGGAGAGAAAAAAGTATAGGGACATTTTTAGGAGGAGTAAAGGAGGAGATAAAGAGAAGCAAAAGATAAAAAAATCTCAATTTATTTAACACTTCTAAAGCGCATGGTTACGCCACCTGGCGTGTCACCGCGAGATAGATGAGATAGAGGGCAATTAATTTAGAGATCACAAAGAGGACTATACCAAATGCATATTTTTGCATTTAGTAACATACTTCAACACTCAACATTTACTTGTCCCATCCCTCACTGCAATTCACCCAAGGTAATAGGTGATCTTAAGCAAAGTACTATCAGTCTTGCTATAAGAATTCTATGGTTCAAAAGACTGCTTCCATTGGTATCTCAAATTTCCCAGTAACAATTATTATTTTTTTTTTTTAACTGCCACTGTAACAGACTTCGAGGCTTCTTTTCAAGCACAGTAACACCATAATAAGTAAATTAATACATTTAAAAAAAGATAACTAGGAGGAAAAATAATATAGACGGCATACTCAAATCACAAGATGGGCAGTCATTTTGTCGTGGTAATCTGCCAGTTTTTTCACCAAAAGAGACAATTGATGGACGGAATGCAGACCAAATCAAAACCTTCACCCCCAGTCAAGAGATCTGGGTTAAATCCATCATTCTTTTGCTCACCATGCCACCCCAGTTTAGACCTGGCCATATGCAAATCAGTCTTGACCCTGTGCCTCCTGGGAACAGTCCAGCCCAAACTGCCAAGGCAGGTCCTCCCTGTAATGCAAACAAGCATCCTAGGACCGGTTTCGGGGTTTCACCCCTCTTCAGCCAGGTATGCCCAGACGTGGGTCTTGTGCTCTCCATGCCACTGGAGTCAAGCTATCCTGGCTGATGAGGGCTGAAAGCCTGAAACCGGTCCTAGGATGCTTGTTTCGAGTCCAGGGAGGACCTGGCTTGGCAGTTCGGGCTGGATTGTTCCCATGGGCCACAGGGTCAAAGACTGATTGGCATATGGCTGGGTTCAAACGGCTGGGTTCAAACTGGAATGGCATGGTGAGCAAAAAAACAATGGCTTTAGGCCCAGATCTCTGTACTGGGGTGAATGTATGACATTGTTCTGCATTTTGTCAATTGTTTTTGCAGTTTGTTTCACCAGCAGTAGTCATGAGACCAAGGGTTGCTACATCATGTTAGTCCTTAAATCAACCGGAAGAAAAACAATTTCAGGGACTTATTTGGCACTACTCACATACTGTTAAATGAGGAATCTTTTAGTAGCCGCCTGAACACAGCGTCTACAAGTTCTTCAAAAAACATGATGTGGCAGTTCTTCACAGACATCTCCGTGTCATGGCTCCCGGAGGAACGGTGGAAAGAAGACTGTTTTTCCTTCAACTTAAAAGTATTTTGAAATAAGTCTGTCAAAGGTATGTTTTAATGGTCTGCTGCCATCATTAGGTAAAATCATGCAAACCAGACACTTTTTGGATCCTTGTGACTGAAGCAAGAAGGGAGTGCGACTGCACGGTTAGCAGCTGGAAAGCGACTAAATGGTAGGGAATCTTGCTTTTTATGTAGAGTAACAAAATGAGAAACTATGTAGAAAGGCCAAATGACCCTTTTTGGCTTAAAGGGATTAAGTTAATAATCGCAAATGCCTTTTTGTGGTAGAATGGGTGAGCAGTGTACGCTTATCAAGGGTAGTGTTAAGCATTTGTTGCACACAGAGTCAATAAACGAGACACACACGCAAGAAGAAGTTTGAGACCAATTTAGAAAATTAACATTTTTATAGAACTTTAGAAACCAAAAACTCGTACTTTAGATGTCAAGCTTCACAACAGAAACAGTAGAAAATGACAGCTGTCAGCTTGGAGGGCATGAGCCTCGAACGCGGTAATGTTCTCCTATGGAAGAAACATTCACAGCATAGGGTCACTTGCAAATGACTTGCAGGACAGTTCGTCTGGACTTGCATACTACATAGTGAAGGGTTTTTCAGAGGGCACCTCTAAGGTGTCCTCTTGGTGCATGTCTTAATAAATCCATACAGATGCCAGTAGTGGATTTATTAAGACTAGGTGTTTGCTTGGGTTTCAGTAAAGCCATCATGTAGATGGGAAATCGGAATGACCAGTGCCCAGTACATATACTTAAGATGGCTTCCCTGTTCACTTGTGCTATCGAGTAATTGATCTCGATAGCACAGGGGCATAGCTGCTCATGCAGATATGTCCCCACGTGTAATATAATGCACCCTGTCTTAGGGGGTACAAGGCCTGCTGTAGGGGTGACTTACATAGATTGCATGCAGTGCCTGTGAGCATTGCACACAGGGTGTGTGCCATGTTGTGTTTTCACACTTGTTGGCATAATTTCACGCAGCCTGCTATGGCAGTCTGCATGAGTTTGCTGGTCGGTCCCATAGGGAGGCTAAATACATGTTGCAGCCCTCAAAGACTCTTTAGTGCCCATGCCCTAGGTACCAGTACCATTTACTACGGACATAGAGGTGCACAAGGTGTTGCCAATTGGGGTACAACTGAACAGTTACCTTGTTTTAGGGAAAGAGCACTGGCACAGCGGACCTGGTTAGCAGGAAGCCAATGCACTTCAGTCAAAACTGCATCAAATACCAGGCAAAACGTTGAGGTGAACATTTAAAGAACAAAGGTCACTTTACTACAACGAGATGTCTCACATTGAGCTCAAAGTTATATGGTGCACAAAAAACATGAGGGAACTGAATAAATACTCCACAGCAAGACCCCTTACATAAATTCTTAAACAAAAAGCAGCAACTGACAAAATGCCTCTGATGAAACCCAGGAAAACTAATAAAACAATACAGAAGGAAGATAACTTTGGTTACTCAAGAAAAAAATGCTAATATATACCCAAAATGTAAAAACAACATTTAAGGCAACATACAGAAATCCCTGTGCCAATTAAGGTACCCTAATGGGTCTGCCTGCTTCTAAAACAAGGAAGTGAATCCTAAAAAGGAAATAATTCACCCAGAGCATGCTCTTTTCTTTAATAAGAAAATTGGTCAATCAGCCTGCCATTTTGTTTTTATTTATATATGGACAAATGTAAACAACTAGATAAGAAAGAAATGTGTGTTTATCAAACTGAGCAGTATTTTACACTAGGTGTTAGAATAGAGAAGATTCAATAATAAAATATTTTTTAAATGGTTGTAAAGATGATGTGCTTTGTTACATTCAAGAATTGAACAAATAGATCGGATTTGGAAGAGGTGGCCCGACTACAGGGGATTGGGGCTATACCCTCCGGTAGAGCGTGAGGTTACAATGGGGAATGTGTGCTGAGCTATAATTATGGATCTATAGTTGATACTGACCTGAGCCACCAAGTATTGACCAAAGGGGACGGGATTGTTAGACTTGGGGGGGGGGGGGGGGGGGGGGAGGGGTTCCAGGGAAAGGGGGGGACTTTCACTGTTCTCAGTTTGATATTGTTACCGTATAAAATGATATACAGATTGCTGTGAAAATGATGCTTTGTATTGCTTGGTGGCTGCTTCAGATATGTGGGGGGGGTCGCAATATATGTGCAATCTATCAAATAAAATCTGTTTTTAAAACAAAAAGAATTGAACAAATAGGCGGAATTTTCCCAGCATATGGTATAGAGTGAGCTGGAAATAAAGGTATTTTTTCCAGACAAATGGGTGGAATGGGAAAAAAAATCCAAAGGCTAGGCAAGTGGCATGAAGGAAACCAGCATTGGCACAGCCAATAGGTCTCGCCTTTGGGACCTTATATGTGTTTAGCCATGCAACAGTTGATGTTGTTGCACCAAGGATATTGTGCTGGATAACTAAACACTTATAAGGTCCCAAAGGCGAGACCTATTGGTTATGCCAATGCTTGTTGTATGTAATCGCGTGGCTTTTTTGAGGCAGAACAATTGGTTCGGCCAATGCTCGTTTTAAAAGTAAATAAGAAACATGGGGCCCTATTGACCGGTAACACGAAAGTCAAAGTCATGCATTGTTATTTGTGTTCTTTACATAGCCATGAAGGCACTCAGCTCATAACTTTTCAAATAAATAAATAACCATGATGAAACCCAGAGGTACAATGTGTAGTGTTTGCGGAGCGTGACTGCAGTCGCTGCAAAATGTTGCCATCACTTAGTATGTTCATTGTGTAGTAAAAAAAAAAAACTAATGAAAAAAGGGGAAATTGTACCAACTTGGTAAAGAAAGCATTTGAAACGAATACAATTCCGTCCCTTAATGTCGCGTTTCAACTAGGCATAAGTCTTCGATATGCACAATTTTCTACGATCAATCCGTGGTCTTTTGTTAAACTTCACATTCCCAAGGGACGTGTAGGAGACCATAACATTCTGAGGCATAACGCAGCCCCTGTGACGCAGGGGGCCCCAACCATTGAAGGTGCCCCCATTCACTCCAAGGACAAGGCATATCTATCGATTTATCCCATTGGACTTATTCTTACAATTACTGTCTGAAGACTTGAAATTCACTTTCCTGTTGAGTGTTCAGCGTCCGTAAAAAGGTAGGTCCCTGACAAATCACAGAAATGCTAAAATAATCAGTCTGTCTGTTCTGAAGTCCACGTAGTTAGAACAAGGACACTTGTAATGGTGCGGTCGTGTGTTAAACAATAAAGTGAGAAGAATGTCTTCACTGCCTTAATGTAAGGCTCTAATCCTCGAGAGCATGTAGCTTCTTAGGCAAGCATGGGCACCCCACATATGAAGATGCATTTGTTACCTTGAACAGGTAACAACTTATTCTTTAAGTACGTATTTGTGTGATCTTGGGCAAGTAGGCACCCGCTCTAAAATGCATTCTGCGTAAGAAGAGGGTGTCAGTCCCCGATTCTCTCAGCACTCTTGGGACAAGATAGTCTTGCATCTTAATGAACTTTGGGTGTAAGGGCAATGCTGATTAAGATTTGTGATCGAAGTTATTATTTTAGACTTCCTGAGATATTCATGGAAGAGGATGTTTCCACCCTCCTGGGCTTTGCTTGTGCTGCGCCGCAATCCACAAAGCTGCAAGTTAAAGTTTGTATAGAAGTAACCCAGTCTCAAATACATTAGTACCACTGACTCCGTTTCATGATTATGATACTATATTTGTAGCTACAGACACGCACCATACAAATAGTACACCATAACACCCTTACCGAGCACAACAGGCGTAAACCATGATCCGCCGCAATCAGGGTGAAATAATGGGGCCCTGCTGTTTTCCAGGCAGTATGGTGTGCGTTTTGCATGTTGGTAGTTGTAGTTCACTACAAACATGCAAAGCGCACACTTGACGATTCAATCGCCACGGCAAAAGCTTTTAGTAACGCCTGCGCCTCGATCTAAACAGCTGCAAGTTAAAGTTAGTATAGAAGTAAACCAGTCACAAATACATTACTACCAACTGACTCAGACTCATGATTATGAAACTATATTTGTAACTACCGATACGCATGATACAAACAGTACACAATAACACACTTACCGAGCACAACTGAGTCCTTAAAATAATTATTCGAAGGTGTAAACCATGATCCACCGCAATCAGGGTGAAATAATGGGGCCCTGCTGTTTTCCATGCAGTATGGTGTGCGCTTTGTATGTTGGTAGTTGTAGTTCACTATTAATATGCAAAGCGCAAACTTGACGATTCAATGGCCACGGCAAAAGCTATTAGTAACGCCTGGGGAGCAACGGTGGGTGCTTCCTCATTGCGGAGATGCCGAAGAGAATAGCCCGGGAGTGCAGGCAGAGGCTTACATCAGCATTCAGGCAAGTGATGCCACACGCAAGCAGCATCGCGATAGTCTGTCTTCACTTTTCAAGCACTGCACTGGTGCTTGTGGCGGCATCCACCTTGCGGGAGCGAGCAGCGGCCATATGTTTGTAATTAACGTGGCGGCGCTGCTGCTCGTTCCCGCAAGGTGGATGCCGCCACGAGTGCAGTGCTTAAAAAGTGAAGACCGATGGCTAAAGGCCTTTAGCGCTCTATGCAGAGTTTGCCTAAGAAGGCTAAGACTACTCTGACTACACAGAGAGTGTTAGGGTCGGAGGTGATACTGTCACTACCCCTTTGAAGGTTGTGAAAAGTCGTACAGAGAATACTGCAACATTCTTTGGTCATACTCTACTAGACTGAGGATGATGCGCATGCCTGTGCAACACAGGGCTCGAAAAATTCCATCGACCGCTCGCATTTGCGAGTCAGATTAATTCAGGACGAGCTATTTTTAGGTCCTACTCGCCCTTTCTGGCGAGTAGGAATGCAAACTAACACTTGACCTCTGCAAGCAGAGGAAATGTGACAAGATAGTAAGATTTAAAGGCATCTTTATTGCTCACAAAGTAAATGAGTAATAAAAATGCTTTTAAATCGTGTTAATTTGTCACATTTGCTCAGCTTTCAGAGTTTGAGATCAAGTGCATTTCAATTAGGTTGTGGAGATTTTGTAGGTTACTAGACCTGCAGGACTAGTGCATTTTTTATGATTTTGAGATCCCTGCAACATATATTACTAATGAATCTAGTCAACCAACAGAGGACCCTATACCAAGTAGAATTGTCCATTTTGTTGATAATTCTATTATTGACCAGGATACCGAAGTGAGACAGACAGGTGCAGCAGTCGAAGCACAACAGCATGATTCTTCAGATACACTCCACATAGCAGAGCAGTTAACACTACCAGCACATTATTCTGCACAAGCAGCAGAACGGATAGCTGCTTTTAAGCAAGGAGCAGGAAGAGTCTTCACGGTATATTCAGATTCATTCTATTACTACCACTGTACATTTCAGCATTATGAGATGGAGCATAAGAGGTTTCCTTAGACGCAAGACCGGTTATGCATAGGAATCTCCTATATGCTTTAATAAGGCACTAGAGTAATTACAGGCAGTTGCACTCGTGAAATGGCGGGAAGGTGCTGGGAGGTGGGAAAGCGGGTAGCAGGCAGGAGCGGAAAATGGGGGGAAATCAGGAGAAACAGTGAAAAATTAGGCAAGAGCAGGAGAAAGTACTCCAGGAACCAGGAGGTAAGGAAGACGAGAGCATTGAAAAACTAGGCAAATCGGCCCATATTTCAAGAGATCATTTATCCATGCAAATACAAGAATGATTTATAACCAATTTACACAATATCCTTAACATGTAGGTTCATAACAGTCAGCCAACCATTCTCTCCCAACCTCACAATGAAAGTGATAAATTCTACTACTCCACGACCACGAGGTCCTTTTAAAGCTCTCCATTTCGACTTTGTGGACATGCTAGAAAGTTTCAACAACTATTGATATATTATAGTTTGTACTTTTTGCCAATGGATTGAAGCAGGACCGTGAGATCATTGTAATGCTAGGTCACCTGCTACCGAGGTGATTCCAAGCGGGAGAATTCCAGAAGCAATAAGATAAGACAACGACAGACCCTTTGTTAATGCAATCTTTACACATCTTACGACAATGCCAGGAAGCATACATCACCCTCGGTTTATCATCCTCAAAGCGATGGCATCGCTGAGCGCCTAAATGGCCTGCTAAAAAATGAGATCAGCAAGCTATGTGCCATGTTGCATAAGAAGTGGTTGTATTGCCTACCAATGGCATTCTTTTCCCTTGGTAATACACCTGGATCTCCTCATCAGCTGACACCCCATCAGATAGTGACAGGGAGATAGATCCATGAATGTACAAACTCCCGCTAATAGAAGTAATGTACAAGGGGAAAAAAACTGCAAAAATCTTAAACAATTAAATCCATGTTTAACTCTGAATTATTCAAAGTGGCAAAGTTCATTTCTAAACCGGTAACCAAAGGGAAGGAGAAGTACGCCACCTCGGAGGTCGACGTCCCAGTTGTGCACATAGATTACTAGGCTTTTGTATGCAACTTTTGTCCAGAAATGGAGACAGCCGAGATTCAACAGGCCATTTATTGTAATCATGGGGACCCCCACTGCCATCAAGGTATATGGCAGGAAATATTGGTTTCACCTCACTGATGAATCCAGCATCACATCAAGCATAGTCAAACTAAATGGAAGAAGAGGGGAGAAAAAGTGTTTAATAGTAAAAATGCCGCCTCCACCTTTAACCTTTCAACAATTTTTCGGATTAACGGCACAAAGGTGAAGTATTAGTTTTCCTTTTTGTCTCAATATTAGATTTTCTATTGTTGCTCTTTTATAGCAACTTATCTTCTAGCTCTAATCTAACACACCAACAAAGAGAACTTTCTATTAATTCCAACGTGTCCCAGTGTAAATACCAGATTGCAAGATAATATGTGGTATCAGCATATCACAGACATATGTTCAGAGTACTAATGAATCAGGTTTCGTCTACTCTCTAATTCCTGATGATACAGGATCAAATAGGATACATTCACTAAAGAAGTACCACCCCCCCAACCAACATATCTCTACTGCATCTCTATTTGTGTAGGATTAAGACCCAAATGCAATTCACACATGTTAAAGTAGCAAATTTTTTAGTCAATGCCACAAAATATGACCCTTTAACAGACGTTTTATATATCCTTACAGATAAGCAGGACATTAAGGAGGAGATAGCACGCATGAAGAAAACAGGTCATCCTACTACCGCAGAAAGGATATAGATGTTCTTAGATTTAGGGTTTTTATGACTAAAATGCCAGTCCTTGAGTGTAATTATTTAGTAAATTCTCTACCCATAGATTGTGCTTGTGTAGGCTAACATTCAGAGTTACTGCATCGGATTTTGCCCTTAATCGATTGCATTCCGATATCGAATTTTCCTCTAGGGTTATGCCTTTATGGAATAGTACTGATGTTAGTCAGGGTGCAGCAGACAAGTGTGCACAAATACGGGGTAATAACCTTGCATGTCACACTTAGTACAGTAAGTCCTCAGACCGTCATATTCGGTTTCTTTATGTTTCAGCGGAAACGGCACCGTAAATGCCACAACACCAAATGCACGGGGGCACCGCCAGTCGCATAGACTATTATTGGCAGTGTGGAGAACTATGGTACGCCCAGTTACCACCAAACTTGGGAGGCCTCTGCTCATTGGTCAGCTTGCACACCCCTGTTTTGGTAATTCCTGGATTTAACACATCAAGTTAACATGAACACCTCATGAGCTGTCCAATGAGTTTGTTACATTATCATTGAAGGAAGTGAACTGAGGAGTATTATGGCACTACTACCGGGAGCGATATTAGTCGAGTATTGGTTATTAAATGATCCACAGTTGTTCTTTGGAAGCATTTTGCTGTTTGTTCAGGATAAGACAACAGCTTGATGGGAGCTTCAAGTGCATCAACGCTACAAAAGATGGATTTAATGCCATAAAAGAAGAGCTGCGTACTATGAGAATGAGGATAGTGCAGCACTGTTGTGTACTTGACCATATGACAGCCATGCAAGGAAGAATGCGTGTCAAGATAGGGACTGCTTGCTGTACTTTTATCCCAGCAAACAATGCAGACAATGGAACTTTGTTAGAGCCTATACAAACTTCGCACAATCTACAGAAGAAAATAGTAGATGAAGAAAGTGCCCCAGATAATTGGTTTATCAGAAGGTTTTCTTTTCTGCCGTCCTGGATGTCGGGAGCCTTGTTGCCAGCTATTGTGGCCAGATTGGTTATGTATTGTGCTATCCAGTTAGTTCTAGCATGTTGTAGAAGAACTGGTACCAAGGCAGGAGGGATGTTTCCAGTAAGGACACCAACTTGAGTAGTAGATACTCAGGAGACCATATATCACCTAGTGCCAAGTGTAGCCCAAGGTTTAGATCAAAGTGCTGAAATATCAACTAGATGGGGGCAGGTTATATAAGAAATGAAATATAAAAAAACGGCACAACAGTAGAGAGCGTCAGACAGTTATACTTGGTGAAAGCTGTGCAGGCATAAAAATTCGTGCTGATGAGAGAGAGGTGAAGAGTTCAATTGAAGACAAAATTAATAACTTGTAAGGTCGTAGCGAGAGGAAACCCCGTGTTTGGCAAGTTTGAAGGAATTAATGGTCTACTACATCGGTGTGGGGGGGAATAGCGAGGATCGGACTTTATGATGGTGGAACCTTATGGCAGGAAGTGAGGTGAAGGAACGGCCAGTGACCGGAGTTTACTACTGTGTATTACAGCGACATATAAAATTGAAGGTTTCCATAGGAAGCATGGAACCGCGCTATGGGGGGATTGCATACCCCTGATGAAAAGGATTAGTCTTGATCCTGATAGCTAGGATAAGGCTACAGATATTGTGTACCCTTGTCCTGAGGAAGACAAAATAAATTGTGGGCTGAAACGCGACGACAGATATATGAGGAGTACAATCATTTTTTTAATTTGGCTTTAGTTTATAGGCGCACATAAGTGAATGAGAGAGAGGTGTGATACCTCTTGCGCAAAGAGGACAACCTCTGAAAGGATCACTCGGATTAAGGAGTGTACAGGAGTATATGTAACAGTTAGGGTATTGTATATATTGTGTATATGTACTGTTGTTGTGATAATGAATTATGTTTGATTAGAATATATTTGTTTATGTCTTATATATATTATGTTTAGTGTTTAATTCATGTGTACATTTATGTACCAGAGTCCCGCCGAATGATATGTGTATCTTACAAAATCATAAATATTTAAAATCATAAAAACTTCAAGGTAATTGATGGCACCTTGGTGGAAAATAAAAGAGTGATTGATCCCTCCATACTTTTTTCATTTTACATTTTGTAGATGTTTTATGCCCAGGTATAGGAGGGTCATCTGGGCATACCCCCCTGGTTGTAGTCGGAATTAATGGTCTTAGCACATAGGCAAGTATTCTGTATTCTCAGGAGATAGAAATATGATAAGCCTCCTCTGACCCTCCTGGGTAGGGCAACAATGTATAAAATGATCGTATTGCCCAAATACTTATATGCCCTACAGAACGAATATTATCCGATATCAGACGGTCTTCTCCGTAGAATACACGCCGACCTCAGATCTTTCATATGGCTGGGTAAACAGCCGAGGATAGCGCTGACCACCCTCCAACGTCACCAGTACAGTGGGGGTATCTCACTGCCGAATCTTGAAGCGTACTATTGGGCGGAACACTTGTCCCCCATTAACGATTGGCTCCACGCCCCGGCGGACCACCCAACGTATGCATTGGAGCATACCAAACTGGCCCCACGTCATCTGCTTTCATACCTATATGGTGGTGCGGCGAGCCGGTCCTTACTCCCAGCCACGCATATTACACTCAGGGCTTGGAAATTGGCGACGAGACGTACGGGATGGGATAGGAAACCCACCCGACAGACCCCACTCTGGCACTGCACGTGGCTTTCTGAACTCCACAAACTTACAGGCTTTAAGCAGTGGGATGACATTGGGATCTCCACGGTGGGTGATGTCGTCGCCAGAGGGGAGCTAAAATCCTACGCCACCTTGAGGGCAGAATATGGGCTCCACCGCTCGCAGTTTTTTAAATACATTCAACTACGCCATGCATGGAGGGCACAGGCTCGGACCTTAGAGGGCCTGCCAGAATATGCGCCTCTAGAAGGCAGACTGTTGCAGGAACAGATACCACACAAGGCCGTGTCACTCACCTACAAAACACTCACGAACCACATGCTGGGGGACCTGGCGAGGCTTAGGACCACTTGGGAGCAGGAAGTAGGGACACTGGAAGACATTGACTGGGACTTAATCCTTATGCACCCGAGAGAGGTGGCTATCAAATCCCGGCTCCGCCTGATCCAATATAACGTGCTTCACAGGACGTACTTTGATAGAGTGCGACTGTTCAAAATGGGGAAGACATCGGACGATAGATGCCTGAGATGCCATCAAGAGGGAGGGGACTTTTTCCACACATTATGGGCCTGTGTGAAAACACAGTCTTACTGGACGCTCATTTTCACCGAACTGCGGGAGGTCCTGTCTGTGTCGCTCGACCAGGAGCCCAAGCTGGCCATTTTGGGAATGACCAATGATTTTGACCTTCCCCGCCCCCTACTGGTGTTTCTGACATTAGCCCTAGTGGTGGCGAAACGTGACATTGCAAAATATTGGGGGGCTGAGACGATACCCACTATAGATGAATGGAGAAGGGGACTAGACCTTTATATGGCGGCAGAGCGAGTGACGTATAAGTCAAGGGGTTGCCCAAAAAAGTTCAAAAAGGTTTGGTCAAAATGGAGGCAATATCATGGGCTGGATAGTGGTCTTGGGGAGGGAGGCCGGTGAGTGGACCCGGAATGGGACGATGAGCGAGTCCAGGATGAAGGACGTACTAGGAGTGGACATTGCTCGTCGATCACGCTATGCATGCTTGAATGTTTTTCATACCAGTTGCTTACCAGGTATGGGGGGGAGAAGGGGAAGGGGCGAAATGTATGTGCTCTTACAGTGACTGTGATGTTAGACCTTGAGTGAGCGGATGTACTACCGATTCTACATTCCCATTAGTGATTGTTGGGGAGGGTGGGGGGTGGGGGGGGGGGGGTTCAACAAAAGTAAAAAGCAGATGCCCAGTTGCCTAATGTGACCTCTAGGTATGCTGAGGCGGGGGTGCACCGAGAGGGACCCGAAGACTCAGTCAGACTGACTTATGGACTGTGCATTGCTACGGCACCGGGGGCTACACGAAGTGTATCTTGCTATGTACTTGTTTTGCCTGAATACTGTTGCCACTGTCACCCTTTTCATGTCTGAGCATCTGCAATACAAATGGTTTAAAAAAAAAAAAAAAGAAATATGATAAGCCAGGAGATTAATTTACCAGGAACGCACGGAATTCGAAAAGAGCTGAGGAGTACAATGATAAAGCACAAGCAAATATGCATTCACCACACATATACACATTTAGAAGTAGAATAGTATTTAGTTTGTTAAGCATTATTAGAACTGCAATAAAGGATGTGTATAGAATTAGGTTAAGTTTGGGGTCACAGGTTATTCTGTGTATTCCCATAATCAATCAATCTGCAACCGCCAAGTAACTCATCGTTTGATATTTTGTAACAAGTATTGTTTGACTGTGTATAAAAGTAGCTGCCTGTGAAGCAGCAAACGGAGAATGACTGTTTACCTTTGTGGGGTCGGTCACTCTCCCTGCCGCCACAGTAAAGAGCTGTTTTTACATTGCCAAAAGTTGTGGGTTTTGTTCTTTATGTTTAAGTTTCCTTGAAACACATCACAGTTGTCCATCCTTCTTAACTAATGAAGGGTGGATGGGTATATGGTTGATGGGTAATGCAAGATGAAGAGGAAGTGCTAAGACAAGGCTAGTATTGTACATCTTGTACTTGCACACACTACCTTGATTGATTCACACAATCCTGAAGAGAGCCCTGGGAAGAGGGGATGGGGGGGAGGGTGGAAGTGAACACAGATGGTGGTGACTAGGCACAGAGTACTGAAGAGGGTGGCAAACCCACAGGTCAGGATGAACATCTGCAAGGTACAAAGAGGGAATGTAAAGTGGCTCATACCATCTCATACTTGTATGTGCTCCTTTGGATCATGCTCTTTGTGCGTTGCACGTACAGCAGGATGTTGGCAAAGATGCGGATGGCATCTTGGTAGCGCCGCATCATCAGGTAGGCAAAGCCCACGTAGTAATAGGTGGTGACTTGGCACTCAGGTACACGGGAGTACATGCTCTGTGGGAAAACAGAAAGCATAACTGTAAATAAGATCCATATACTAGTACACCAGCACTAAGCTGCATTGGTTCTTTTGGAGGACTGCAGAATCCAGTTTGCAAACATCCTAAGGCCCAAACAGAGTGACAGCAGCATTTGACACTCTCACTGCCATGCCATCAATTAGCAGATCATCCCACTTCAACTTCTCACTAGTTTCTCCTAGTCTTAGTTGTTACCGCCACTTGAGGTGTTCCCCCCTCCTCCTGCCTCACTGCACCAATCTCCTTTCGAATTGCTACCTCGTCTTCCACAATGGCACCCTTTCCACTTGGTAGATGCACCATCTTCCCTTCTAACTCGCCTCAGCACTTATTCGCCAGCCTAGTCCCTGAGAAGGGCCCATTTCTCTTGACAACCTTGCACCTTTTTTCCTTTAGCTTTTGGCCATCCCTTTACTCATCAGCTGCACCTCATTGCCTTTTTGCCCCCCCCCCCCCGGTCCCCGATATCCTTAACTGGCCCATCGTATGATCTTATTTCCATCCCCAATGGCTGGGAGAGCAAGCCTCAGTACACTCACCTTCTTGTTGAGCTCAATGTTTTCTAACACTTTGATAGCCTGATAATAGTCTCCAAGCAGAGAATGCAGACGTAGGAGTCCCACAAGGCTGAAGTAACCCAACATCTTGTACAGTGAATGACGGCCATACTCGCCAGCAACACTCTCCGGGTCCCCTGAGTGGGAGAGGAGAAATCACAAAGTGATTGAAAACTGGAGCAGCTCAACCATGATTTAATACTTCATTGAAAATTTGAGTGCATTGTCACCGAGTGATGATGTAAACAGGGTCCCCCTGTATTTTGCGCCATAAAAAAGGCCCACAACTTGTCTAAGCAACATCTGTCCAGTAACAAAGATAATAGTGTGCTATTGAAAGCACCTAAAATAGTTTCTGTTTACAGTAAAATCTACTGAGGATAACCTCAAAGAGGAAAAGCTTACAAATACCCTGCTTAAGATCTCCACCAGCTAGAGAGGAGCTTCTCTCACTACAACTCCACCGCTGCTTTCTCACCTCCACTGGTGTAGACCTCCAGCTGCCTGTTGATGTTAGACTTGTCCACCAAAGAGTGCAGCACGTTTAAGACACTATGCACGTTCCAGATCTTGGGGTTGGACCGCAGAAAGTCGATCTCCTCCTCTGATTTTTTTGAGGTTTTGCAACGATACTGGCTAAAAGACTGAAACTGGAAGAAAGAACATACAAAGCGTAAGACTCAGATTGAGCCTCACTGAATAGCTTCACAACTGTGAATCGACAATCTACAACACAAGGCCTGTACTGCTATCAGTTTGCGTACAACTCCAAACAGCTACATATAAAGGAAATAGGTGTGCCCTTTGCCTAAGTGAAAAATCTAGTCTCTGCTTTTCTCTATTGCCCTCATGTTTTACCTGTTTCTCCATCTTCACTATTATCCACATTTTCATTCTTCTCAATCACTGCATCTCCTGTTTATGCACTTCCTTTTTCCGCCGGGGCCTGTACTGATATTTCATACTCTCCTCTCCAAGTTACCCTTTAATTCTCCAATAGATCCCAGCACAAATGACGGAGTAAAGTGGGGGACTTGGAGTACAGATACTAGGAAGGATTTTTGTAACTATACACACATCAGTGAGTGTTTGTGTGATGCGTCCGACAATGGTGTGTCTGGGTAGTCAAACAGATGAGTAATGATTGAAGTGAATATGAGGGAGGTATCCAATGTGGGAGTGTGACAAAATGATAGTACCTATGATGAATGCTTGTAATAGAATTACCACTACATTATGGGGCACTCTGCAAAATGATGTTGCTCCATGAGGAAGAAACAAGCTGGTCTTAGTGTGCCTCAGATGGGGCCAATTGATTTTCTTATAATGATTAGTTTCATATATGTTTTTGTCTACAGGTTTTATGTAATTTATGCTATTTGGGAGGGAGAATATGTTGCTGTCCTGAGTAAGGTTGCAAAAATTGTGGAAGTCAACCGAAAAGCGGTGATGCCCTTATTTACCAAATCTGTTGTAATTCCTCTATACAAAAGAGGTTCATTTTCATAATAGGTCATGTATCGGGCATAATGTTTTGTACAGAAGAACAAGTTACTTACCTTCGGTAACGCTTTTTCTGGTAGATACAATATCTGCCTGTGGATTCCTCACCTTGTGAATATCCCCCTTGCGTCAGCAACGTTCGAAAATTTTCTTCGTAGCACGCAGACGTGGACGACGTCACAGGAGTACGACCTCGCGCGTGACTCCACCTGACGTCACCGACTCCTCATTAGGCCCACGCCGGCGTGATGACGTCAGTTCCGCCCTTTTTTCCGTGCCTTCGAGGCACACGGACGGACCAACGATAGCAAATATGCAAATATACAATGTACACAGTACATATAAAACAAAATCAATACAATAGCATAATCCATATATACAGAAAGACCAGGTATAGCAGAGTGGACAACGGGGAGGCGGGTGGGCATGTGAGGAATCCACAGGCAGATATTGTATCTACCAGAAAAAGCGTTACCGAAGGTAAGTAACTTGTTCTTCTGATAGATACATCTGCCGTGTGGATTCCTCACCTTGTGAATAGAGTCCCACAGCAGTCCCCACTCCCGGAGGAGGGTGTCCACTCCGCTACACCAGGAAATCTTGGAGAACAGAGCGCGCGAAGTGGCCGTCCCTCCTCACCTCGGTATCCAAGCAGTAATGCTTCGCGAAAGTGTGGAGGGAGGCCCAAGTCGCGGCTCTGCAAATGTCCTCAACAGGTACACCCCTAGACAAAGCAGATGTTGCAGACTTTGCTCTAGTTGAATGCGCTCTAATACCCTCAGGAGGGTCCTTACCCGCAAGGGAGTAGCAGATCTTGATGCACAGGATTATCCACCTGGAAAGTGTGCGCTTGTGCACCGCTCTGCCCTTCCGACAGCCAGCAAAACCAACAAACAGCTGGTCGTCCACCCGGAAATCTTTAGTCCTGTCCAGATAGAAAGACACCGCCCTCTTAGGGTCCAGACGGTGCAGTCTCTCTTCCTCCTTAGAAGGGTGAGGGGGAGGATAGAAGGTAGGAAGGGTAATGGACTGTCCAAGATGGAAGGGAGTTACCACCTTAGGCAGAAAAGCAGCCCTGGTCCTGAGAACCATCCTTTCAGCATGAATGGTCAGGAATGGGGGCTTGGAACTAAGAGCCTGAAGCTCACTTACCCTCCTTGCCGAGGTGATTGCAACGAGGAAGATCGTTTTAAAAGAAAGAAGCCTCAATGGACACTTGTGCAAGGGTTCGAAGGGAGAACCCATTAAGAAGGTCAGCACAAGATTCAAATCCCAATGAGGAACAACAAAAGGAGTAGGAGGGACCATATTTGTTAGACCCCTCAAGAACCTTAAAACCACCGGAGATTTAAAAAGAGAGGGTTGATCCGGCAAACAGAGAAAAGCCGATAAGGCCGAAAGATACCCCTTGACCGTGGCCACAGCAAAACCTTGCTGCGCCAGAGAAAGAGCAAATTGCAAAATGTCAGATAAATGAGCCTTCAAAGGGTCAACATCCTTCTCCCTGCACCAAGAAACAAATTTAGCCCAACTATAGGAATAAATGGACTTGGTGGTGTCACCCCTGGCAGAAAGAATGACATCCACCACATCGTGAGGGAGAGAAAAAGAACTCAAGTTGCCCCGTTCAATCTCCAGGCATGAAGGTGTAATGTCTGGAGGTGGGGGTGTAGAACCTGCCCCTCCATCTGAGAGAGGAGGTCTGCCCTGTGAGGGAGACGGAGCGGCGGGTGAGAGGAGAGGTGGAGAAGGTCTGAGTACCACACCCTTCTTGGCCAATCCGGGGCGATCAATATGACTTGGGCCCGGTCTTGGCGAATCTTCCTCAGAACCCGAGGAATCAAGGGTATGGGAGGAAACGCGTAGAGGAGTTGATCTCCCCAACCCAACTGAAACGCGTCCCCCAAGGCTCCTTGCAACGGATACTGAAGACTGCAGAATGACGGGCAGTGAGCATTCTCACGAGTGGCAAACAGGTCCACCCGAGGAGCCCCCCACATCTGAAAGATGTCGTGAACCACCTCCGGGTGAAGCCTCCACTCGTGGTCGGCAGAGAACTGCCGACAAACTGTCCGCACGAACGTTCAGAACCCCGGCCAGATGATTTGCCATCAGACAAATCTGATGGTCCTGAACCCAGGACCAGAGACGCAGAGCCTCTCTGCAGAGACACTGCGACCCCACTCCTCCCTGCTTGTTGATGTACCACATCGCGGTCGTGTTGTCCGTCAGGACTTGAACCGACCGACCGCGAAGGGAAGGGAGGAAAGCCTTGAGCGCCAAACGTATCGCCCGCAATTCCAGAAGGTTGATGTGAAGCAACCTTTCCTCTGGAGACCAAAGGCCCTTGACCTCCAGGTCCCCCAGATGAGCACCCCACCCGAGAGTGGATGCATCCGATATCACTGTGGCCACTGATGGAGGCAGTTGAAAAGGCTTCCCTTGAGACAGATTGCCTTCCACGCCCCACCAAGACAGATCCGCTGCAGCTTCTCTGGAGATCCTCACTGACTCCCTGGGATCTCCGTTGTGTTGATACCACTGCCTGCGGAGGCACCACTGGAGTGCCCTCATGTGCCAGCGTGCATGACTGACCAACAGAATGCAAGAAGCCATCAGACCGAGCAGACGAAGGACCTTCAGGACTGGAACAACCGCTCCATTGAAAAATAAAGGAATCATTTCCTGTATGTCGCGAATCCTTTGAGGTGGAGGGAATGCACGACATACAGTAGTGTTCAGTACCGCACCTATGAACAGGTTGCGCTGGGAGGGCACCAGGTGAGACTTGGGTACATTTATCGAAAAACCCAACCTGTACAACAACTGGGTTGTCTCTTGCAGATGATGGAGCACTCTCTCTGACGACTCTGCTTTGATCAGCCAGTCGTCCAGATAGGGGAACACAGGTATCCCCGATCTCCTGAGATGCGCAGCCACCACTGCCATCACCTTGGTGAAAACTCGAGGCGCAGTAGTAAGTCCAAACGGAAGGACCGCAAACTGGTAGTGCTGCGATCCCACCGTAAAACGGAGATACTTTCTGTGCGACTTCAGAATGGGGATGTGAAAATACGCATCCTGCAAGTCGATCGACACCATCCAGTCTTCTTCCATCAGCGCTTGAAGAACCTGAGCAAGGGTGAGCATTTTGAACTTCTCCTGTTTGAGATAGAGGTTCAAAATCCTGAGATCCAGGATTGGCCGAAGCCTGCCATCCTTCTTGGGTATCAAGAAATACCGGGAGTAGCACCCTTGACCCCTCTCCTGCTCTGGAACCACCTCTATTGCACCTTTTCGGAACAGAGCCAGGACTTCTTCCTGCAGGAGCAGCAGGTGGTTCTCTGAACAATAACCTTGGCAAGGAGGGTAATTGGGAGGGAACTCCTGAAAAGGAAGCGCATACCCATTTTCCACGAGATTGAGAACCCAAAGATCTGATGTAACCGATTCCCAATCTCGTAGAAAATGAGTAAGCCGACCCCCTACTGGCCCCACATGATCCAGAATGGTGGATCTAGGGCTGCTTTGCTGATGCGGGTGGGGGTTGGGAATTATTGGAGGAAGTGGAGGAAGAGGAGACTTGACGCCCACGTCCACGACCCTTCTGTCTACCTCTATAGGACTTATACAGAGGGTTCTGCTGTTGCTGCTGTTGTTGTTGGCCTTGTCTGAAGGGACGAAAAGAGGATCTACCAAAGCCTCTAAACTTTCTAGTTGTCGACCCTCTCATCTGGAGACCCAAAGATCTTGCAGTAGCACGGCTATCTTTAAACCTTTCCAAAGCGACATCCGCCTTTTTACCAAAAAGGCCAGTCCCTTCAAAGGGCAAGTCCAGCAACGTAGATTGCACATCCGCAGAGAAATCAGAGGATTTTAACCACGCGGCCCTCCTGGTCGCAATAGAAGAGCCCATAATCCTGGCAACAGAATCAACTGTGTCCATGCCGCTCTGAATAACCATGCGTGCAGCAGCCTGAGTGTCTGAGACCACCTCATTAAAGTTCTTTCTATCATCCTCAGGAAGCTTAGGTGATAACTGCTTCACAGAATCCATCAATGCATGGACATACCTTCCTAAAAGGCAAGTAGCATTAGTGGATTTAAGAGCCATGCTCCCTGAAGAGAAAGTCTTCTTTGCAGACTGATCCAACTTTTTTGAGTCTTTGTCCGCTGGTACTTGAGGGAAAGAGCCTGCAGCCCTGTTAGAACATGCCGCCTGCACTACAAGACTTTCAGGAGAGGGGTGAGAAGAGAGAAACTTAGGGTCACCAGGAGCCACCCTGTAGCGCCTTGCAACAGATCTTGAAACCGCAGGAGCAGACAACGGTCTCTTCCAGATCTCCTTTATTGGATCCGATAAGGCATCAGTGAACGGCAATGTAGGTTCAACAATAGAGGAGGGAGAGTGCAAAACCTCTGTGAGGATGTTGGGCTTGTACTCAACCGTGGGCAGTTTCAAGTTGAGAAGATCTGCAGCCTTCCTAATAACGACGTGATAGGGTGCCACGTCCCTAGAAGGAGCATCAGAAGCTGAAGGTAAACCCCACTCAGGAGAGAGCTCCAGACCACTAGCATCACGTAGGTCTTCAACGTCATCATCATGATCAAGAAGCTCACCCTCTTCCACATCTGAATCTTCACCTCTCCTTTCTTCCAGAAGACGCTGAGCCCTTCGTCTCGACCACTCCATTCGGACCGAAGTCGACGGATCCGGTAACGACTCCGACGGAGCCGGATTCGACGTCGAGCGAGGAGCCGGGGCAGCCGGAGGACGAGACTCACGGACAGGTGTGGAACCTCGATCCAAACTACGAGGTCGATCCGGAGTCAGCGAAGCCGCATGCGGAGTCGAAGACCTCGGCGGAGCCGTACCGAGCCAAGGTGTAATAGGCGCCGGCATAAAAGGCATAAATGGAGCTGGGGCGTACGACTGAGGAATGCCCAAATTATATGATAATGGACCCATGGGACCAACAGGTGCTCCAGCGGGGTACATTGCCCTGGAATACACTCCAAACATCGCATTGAGAAAATGCGAGGGGTCCTGACCAGGACCAGGAAAGGGAGGGTACGAACCTACCGGATGCTCTAAAGGAGGCCGTTCAGACACAGGTTCATTCTGACCTTCTTGGTCCACAGGAGTCTCCATCGGAGCCGGAGTTTGAGGAACTACCTCCTCTTCATCCTCATGTCCCGAAGAATGTAAAGATACCGGATCCGGTTCTAGAGTCGGGGAACCTCCGATGGATTGAGCAGAAGAAGGAGAAACGAAGTCCTTATGGTGTTTGGAGACTTCTTCTTCGAATCTGAAGATTCCTTCCCTGAATGATGCTTTGAGGTGTGCTTTCTCCTCTTGTGCTTCCTCTTCGAGGAGCTCGAAGCATGACCCGAAGCCGACTTGGATCCAGATCTTGATCTCTCCCTGGACCTCGACCTCGCTCTGGATCTCGACCCCGCTCTGGACCTCGACGCCGACCTCGACTTCGATCGAGACCTTTGCCTCGACTTCGAGCATCTCGACGTCGACCTCGAAGATCTCCCAGCATCTCTTCCCTTTACCTTCGCGAGAAGTAGTTTTGCTTCACGCTCTCGAAGCGCCTTTGGGTTCATCTTAAAACAAGATAGACAGTTCTTAACGTCGTGGTCTGAACCCAGACACCACAAACAATCGCTATGTGGGTCGGTGATTGACATCATGCGGGCACAAGATCCGCATTGTTTAAATCCTGTCTTCCTCGACGACATCCTCGATGAAGAAATAAGTCGCAAAGGAGAAACAGTAATGATTAAATAATAGCCAGATACTAAGTATCGCAGAAGATCCCGAAAACCGTTAGCGTCGAAGACGCGGAAAAAAGGGAACTGACGTCATCACGCCGGCGTGGGCCTAATAAGGAGTCGGTGACGTCAGGCGGAGTCACGCGCGAAGTCGTACTCCTGTGACGTCGGCGTGCTACGAAGAAAATTTCCGAACGTTGCTGACGCAAGGGGGATATTCACAGGGTGAGGAATCCACACGGCAGATGTATCTATCAGAATGGCACTACCAAAACAGGCAAGTGTTTGTTGTCTTACACGTTTCTTTCTTTTTCATAGTCTCATTCTTATGTTTCGGTTATTCCTTTGCGCAGTGTTTTAATATGTTATTGAATAACAATGTTTTAATTTGTATGATGGCAATTTGATCACGGGATTATTACACAAATGGAGACTAACTATATGTAATTGCATATGGTGTTTACGAAACTCATCATCAAAAACGTGGTTACTAGTTTGATTGAAGAATCTTTCTGAGCCCTGAGTGAACTATGAGGATCTTTGTAAATAGTGTTTGAGTGTATTGGTGGCAACACAACGTTTTCCCAAAGGGAGATTTGATTTTACTGTTACCCTTTAATTCTACAACATGACCATAAAAGTCCTCCCGTGCAATACTTGTTCCTGCTCTTTGTGCAACTCCCATCTGCTCCTCCATATTCCCTGCTCTTCGTTTTTTTCCAAATCTTTTGTGCTCTATTTATAACCAGGGGAGCTATACGTAATGTACATAAAGCATTCAAAAATCCTCTTTACCTGTAGCGCTGCAAAAAAGGTGCAGTTACCTGGTAGATGAACTCATCAATTATATCCCATAGCCACTGGTTGGGGAGCTCTAGGGGAGCTGGGCCGTCAGCATCTGCGAAATAGATAAGAAACTCACTGTTCCACAATGTAATGAAAACCACGTTCCCCACCGTCAGCCCAAAACATGTGAATTACATACTTAGGATGTAGTTGAAGAGGTTGCAGTAGTTGTAGTAGGACTCGAAGCGCTGCTCCAACGTTGGGCCTCCCTGTACAGATGAGACAGGAGCATTAAAACCAGAGAAGCTTAAACGCTCAGTGATTACTCCTTACACAAATGGCTGCCATTTGATGGCTTAAAAGGCGTACTCTCCTCCAGGCAAGCAGACAATGCAAATCTAAGAATGATTCTACGGAAGACGCATTATGCCTTCAGATGTTATACATCTGTCTCCAGGACAGAAAGTGGTCAAGTTAACTTCCCTGACATATGCCCCTGGTATGGTGCACTTCAGGGTAAGCAAACAAAAAAAAAAAAAAAAACAGCACCACCACACTGGGATGGACAGGCACCCTAGCACATACTAAGAGACAAATTCACAAAGGTTTTTTTTTAAGTCGCAAGCAGTCCGATTAGTAGAATCGCTTCAGTTTCTAAGGCAAAATGTTTTATTTAATATACAAAAGGTAAAATGAGATTCTGCAATCTGTTGCCGAATCGCAATTCGAACTAGCAACTCGATATTCTGGAGGGATGTGTTAAGAGCACCCATTCTAAATACGGATTCCCAGTAGTATGTATTAATATTTTGCAACCAAATTGTTATAAAACATTAATACTTCATAAAGAATTGAAAAGTGGTGGTAACCCGTTCACAGGCAGGAAGCAGTCTCAATGGAACCCTTCACGAATGTTAAAAAAAAGACACTTAAAAAAAAAAAAAAAGCTACATTTTTCTTTTTTAAACTCATCTCGCTTTTTCCCTTTAAGGATATCTGATTACATTTAAAAAAAAAAAGTGATTGCTTTATTTAAAAAGCAATCATGGACATGGTGGGCTGCTGACCTCAGCAGGCCACCATCCATGATGTTTGTCAGTTTTAATGGGTCACAAGTTGTGACCTACCTCGTTAATTTTAAAGAGGTAGGTCGATTTGCAACCATTAGGAATCGCATACAGTCCAGCCCGAACTGCCAAGCCATGTCTTCGCTGGACCAGAAACAAGCATCCGTCCACCATCTCCTTGTGTTTTCTTTATTCACCCTAAGTTGGCAGGGAATGCCCAGACGCGGGACCCTTGCTCACTTTGCCACTGGATTCAGGCTAGCCTGGCTGATGACGGGTGTTACCCAGAAACCGGTCCTAGGATGTAAATGTAAATGTATTTGAGCTTGTAAAGCGCACTGCTACACGTCCGTAGGTTTCCTGGCGCTGTATAACTCTGGGGAACCCGTCCTGGCTTTCCCTGTGGGATGGTCCCTTCTGGGAGTCCCCAAGGTGGAGCCAGGCATCCCCGGAATTGATGGGGCCGTTGTGGAGATTAGGCAAGCTAATGCCCAGAGTTGCCGAGTGGAACCCCTGATTAGAGTAAGCACCGAAGCAAGAATTATCGAGTCTGCTGACCCAAGTCCACGACCCTGCCGCGTCGGGAATTGAACCCTGGTCCCGGGCCGACTTCTGCTCCCGGGTCTGCCGCCTCTAACCAGTGAGCCACACAGATGCTTGTTTCCGGTTCAGAGAAGACCTGGCTTGGCATTTCGGGCTGGATTGTTCCCATGAGGCACAGGGTCAAGCCTGATTTGCATATAACTGAGTATGAACTGAGGTGGCAAAGTGAACTAAAGAATGATGGATTCAACCCAGCTCTGTGACTGGGGATGAGTGTCTGAAAAGTTTCAGCGCTCTGTTCATCATCTCCTTGTTTTTTCTAAAGTGAGAATTACTCATTAATCCATATAATTATTTTTTTGTACAGTTAGAGCTCAATGTTGCAGTGCTGAAATTCCAAGCTAACTTTACCTACAAGGACTGGCTGGCACCAAATGAGACCAATCAATTAGACTAGCAAGATGCCTCACACCTGATCAGATATGGCCAGCACTATGCTGTAGAAACAGAACTGGCTGCAAAGCAATGACAACATAATGTTACAGTGCACTTGTGGTAGTGTTTTAGGCTACTATAGCAAACCGTTTTTCTTCCATCTAAAATATGTGACATAGAAGGGATCTTGTATATAGCTTTGACCAATCAAGGCTAACAAACAATTGAAAGAGTACATTAGCAATGGCAAGGGGGGCTAGGAGAGAGGAAATGAGTGAGGAGAAAAAGGGAAAGAGAAATAATGTTTCATGAGAATCTTCTCCAAAAAGCTTGTATTTCACTGGGTAGTTAAGTGCAGTGTTAGTGATCAAAACTTAAGCAGTAGTTCAGGAAAGAGGTAGCAGGAGCTGCATTGCGGCCAGAGAGAAACTGAGGCAATCCTTCCAGGCCTTTCTTGCTGCCCCTTAAGAACTGCTATCGATAATTGGATCCCTCAAATGAAGAGAGAGTTGGAGCAGGAAAGAAGAAGGGCTACAAGCTAGACTGTCCCTCTTTTTTCTAAACGTGTGCACTGCTAGGAGGAAAGAAATCATAAGTAAGGAGGAACTGTGCACCACCAATTCCCTGCTCATTACTATCCAGTGTGAGTAGCAGAGTGCCATTCCTATACACATCCATTTAATCGGATAACCACACCATGCATGCAGTGACCCCCCCCGTACACACAGTTACACTTACGCTGACTTTTGCATAGATGTGGCGGAAGTAAAGTTCTTTGTACAGGATCAGGAACACAGCATCTGGCGTGGACAATGAACAAGATTCAGAAACACAATATAGTAATGGTACGTCACTGGAAGCCTCTTCAATCTTACGGTCCAATCTCATCTTACCATCATTGCTGTATGTTGCTGCAATCCCCACCTCAAATCCCCATTATCAACTTCTTGCTGCTTGCCCAGTCATGACTGACCATTTCATTGTGCTGACGTGCACTTAGAGCTTACCATTTCCAACCTGGGCAGCGATGGACTCTGCTTCTGGCCAGGGTGAAGTTTTGAAGAACCGCTCTGTCAGCTTGGCCCAACTACAAGAGAAATTTTACAAGAAGTCAGCAGATCAGACAATGTTGACTGAGCTGGTACCTTGTGAGGTTGAGAGATTAGCAGACATTCAAGTTTCCCTCAGTCCCACATCTTGTCCTCTTTTCCACACCTCCTACTATGCAAATGATCTAAAGCACAAGCTACATATCCCCTATAACCTGTACTAATGCGGACACCCTGGACTATAAACAAGATAACTTCATGCATACAAGATCAGAATTACACCTCATGATCATAAATTGTTCGCTAAGAGTCGCAGATACCCAATTCATTGATGTGGCTAGCTCCTTGTACTAAGTTCATATAGCGGTTACCCATTGACCCCATTGAGACAGATTCTAATGTTTTAATCTAATAAAATTAAAAGGGTTCGGTTTTCCAAGTCCAGCTATGCCCAAAAACAAAATCGGGTGACTTTGGGCCCTTCTGACTGCCATTTCATACATACTATGGAACAGAAGAATTCTTTCTAAACCATGCATACACACTGCTGGCACGGGCCAGGGTGAACAATACCTGTTCTCGTAGATGTCCTGGATCTCATACACCTTCTGGTCAATGAGGTCACTGGACACGCGGCTGGCCTGGAGCTCATACACCTTCTGGTCGATGAGCTCAGAGACTGTCTTGTGAAAGTAGTTGATGAAGTTCTTTATCACGTCGGGGATGACCTGGTAGGTCTGTTGCTCGTACTGCCGCTCGTAGGCCAGGTCCTGCTTTGGGTCCCCTGAGAGGAAAGAGGTGAAGGAAGGGCATAAACGCATCACACAGACAGTCCCCTATTTATGCACACCTACCTTCTTTTTGCACCAGTGTCTAAACTAATGAAATTATGAAAGGTCAACAGAGAATACTCCTATATCTGAAGAATTTCTAACCAAAGTACTTCTGTTGCTATTTTGAGATAGAGGTAATCTAGCTAAGAATCATGTAATGATGACATGGAAGGTTTTCCCCATACAAACAGCTTCAACTGCTTACTAACTGGAGAGACTCCCAATGTCCTCTACCAAACCGAAATTGTTCATGCATGCCACTGGTGCCAAGTTATCTAAAAAAAGTAACAGTCACTCGCTCCTACCCAGAATCTGTATCACTCACAGAAAGTCAAGTTTGGTCCAGCCTTTCAGAGTTGCCATTTTTTAGACTGATGCCAAATTTTAGGCCCCAAGCAACCAGAGTTATTGCTGACTTTATTTTGATTGTTCAATAGTGCCCCAAAACGACTTTCAGAGAGATTTTTGCAAATTCGAAGAACCACACCACCCAGTTTTCAGAAATCCCCCAGAACAGTCAAATATTTTTTATTTATTTTTTAAATGGCAGGTGGACTCAACTGGGGGATATGCTTTCATCAAGACAAGCTACACTGTTGCTGGGCTAGTCACATAAGAAGAACAGCTGCTACAGAATCAATGGACACTAACCAGGTCCAAGCTAGTGTGGGCACACTGTGTGTGAGCAAATCTTTGTCCACATGCAAGTAAGTGCACAGAGAAGCAAATACCTCTACTTACAGCGCACACATCATGGAGTTCAATGGCTATGAAGAGAACGTATGCCCTTCTGTTCTGTAACACACAATCACGGTTATTTAAAACAGTGCTTACTTAAAAACGTGCAGTGTGTGGTTTGAAACTAGCAACTGTTTGCCCAGCTACAGCATGCATGATTTTATAGTCTTAATGATTTAGTGGTTTGTGTTTGCTTTATTAAAACAAGAACTCTGAAATGTATGGTGTTTAGGAGTGAAGTGTACACTTCACTGCAACAATTCTAGTTTTTATTTGACAAATTTGACAATCTTTATCTCAGGGGTCTCCACAGGGCTTTGTGACAAACTCTAAAGGCAACAGAGAGGGGCAACCATGGCACTACATAAAATGATCTGACACCACTCCACCAGACATGCGCCAAGGTACAAAGGTTTAGAAGGCTGGAGAGACACATGTGATATTTCCTCATACATTATAGGAGAACGTTACTCACCTGTGTGCATGTCATATTCGGCCTGGTAGTTGTATGGATCATAGTGGCCCTGAGAGGAAACAGAAAACAACATTCATTTCTTATACTGACAAAGGCCGTAAAGCTGTGAACCCTATAAAGGAAGATCTGCATCTGTAGGGCATCAATGTGTTAAATATGCATACTAACCACCAAAACAGGAAAACCTCATCAACAAATAAAGATAAAGGGGTAGAACTTCAGCCAGGGGAGGGAGGGCAGAGAGATGAACAATCAAGCAGATGAAGACAGGAGTGAACTGCAAATGCCAACCCCTCTGGAAGTGAATTGTAGCCAGAGAGAGACAAAGCATGAGATGTGCCTGCCATCCTTAACAGATGGTAAAACTAGATTCCTGTGTTGAAAGACCCAGAGCAGTGCCTGGTACTGCCAAAATGAATAACTACTACATCTCAAGACAGAAACCTGCGGCTACCAAAAAAAAAAAAAAAAAAAAAACACACCACGAAAATAAATAAATTAATAAAAGGAGAGCAGGGAGAGCCCACACTTCCAATAATGAGGAAAGGAACGTTTTCAATTTACAGATGGCTGACACACCTGAAAACGTACAATTTTATTTTTTAGTAAAAGTGCCGCAAGCCACATACCTGCACCACTTCTTAAACGCAGCTAGTCTAAAGGAAGGGAAAAATGTGCTTAAACACCTCCTTCCAACTGTAGAGCATTAGCTCCAACTATGGAAGAGTGGATTTAAAATTCATCTAACAATGGAAAAGGTGATTATTTCGGGGTCCCCCCCAACTTAAGGTGAGGTTCCAGATGATAACCTAGAAGGGAAAAGCATGCCATGTGGAATGATTATGTGGCGGTCCCATTGATCTAGGACAGCCATAGGCTGAGTTGTGGGAACAAATGTGTTTTGAATAAAGGGCCAGCAAAGCATTATGGCACGAGTTTGTAGTGCAGTGAATATTATATTATCGGCTCCCCTACTGCATCGGGAAGAGCCACAGTAAAGTTTAACTTTTTTCCCCTTCCCTTTCTGCAGCTCCCAGCCCATTTCCCTTTTTTGAATGGGCACACAAAAAAAGCATTTTTTTGTCAAGTTAACAAATAAATGCTTTTTTGGTAAAAGCTCCACATGACCTCCGTTACGACAATGTCGGCTGCCCCCGTTCTATACAAGAGCCAGCCGTGTCTAAAGAAATTTAAAAAAAGAAAGTGTTGCGAGAGAGCTTGTCCTGCCTGCAACAGCACGGCAGAAAACCATTTAGCAAAATAGTGCTCAGAGGCTGTAATTAAAGCCTACCGAGTAAGGACACATGTAACAGGTGGTGTCGCCATGGGAGGTTACAAATTGAGACAAGGCTGTGCCAAGAGGGACTACTCAGCCTCTTGACCAATGAAAAGCCACAGTTTGCAAAGAACAATCCCACAAGCCAATGAAAAAAGTTAGACTGAGAGTGGTCGGAACTTCAAGTTCGTACCACAATACAGCATGTCTTGCAGAGCAGCGCATGCCCTGCCCAGGCTCGACCTAAAAAGCCTGGGGTGGAAAAACAGACACACATTCTTATAGAAACAAAAGAAAGAGCAAAGCCTTGCCTGCTATCTCCAGAAAAAGAGAGCAGCACCTCCTATCCAAGATGATGAACACTGCACTGCCTGCCTTTCCTAAAAGATGGAAGAACTATCGGGCATCCCCAGAGAAGGTAGCCCTATCACCAGACAGATACATCATGTACCTGCAAACCCATCATGAGGTTGAGCCGAATTTAGACCAAGGGAGAGGATAGCTAACCTCAGTAACCTAGAGAACAGAGTCACTAGACATCCTCAATAGATGCAAAAATAAAATAGTACGGCAATTAAAAAGTGGAAGCCACGGCGAAGTAGAGAGTAGGTCCCAATATGAAGACATAACATGCACTCCTACATACTTATGAGGCATGCTCCGAGTATACCATCAGTGGTGTCCTTCAAAGAATATGGCATTTCATTTGAACCAAAAGAAACCAAAAATGTAGGTTCAGACCAAATTTACATATTCCGTGGACCACAACCTGAAAAGAAGGTTTGTAGACTAAGAACCTAGGAAGAGAGAATGGTGCCAGGCCACTAAACACTTGTGTCATTCACAATTCTACAGTAAGAGCAGTATGTACTCTTATTAAGTTAGCAGATTTAATCTTTGTTAAGGAAACTACATTGCCGCCTGTTGGCTATTAGAATTAAGACTATAAAGATGACAACTGTGCACAACTGACTATTACTCAGCTTCCGACTAATTGCACAAATTCTTCAAGCTTTATAACCCCGCCATAGCTCCATGATCTCCTAGCAAAAATGTATTGGCGTATTCCAAGAATAACAAAGAAAGGTGTTGGAAAACCATTCCCCCATATTGCTTGTTCATCTGACAATCTGTGGCATACTGTAAACTTCTTTTTAAAAAGATCCTGGAAACTTCATGCTTCAATAAGTATTTCTACCGTCTTGCAGTACTTAGTCGCCATTTTCACACATTTATGATAAAGAAAGCCACAAAACCCAATTGCTATAAATGACATCTTGCCAAATGGCAGACACTGATGGATGTAACATGGAATCCTAATCAGAGCCAGGGCCGCCAGCAGCCAAAATCCAAGACAACTGAAATAGGCAGGCGCAAGATGGCAAAATGTCAAGCGCTACACCAGTGTTAAAAGAGCCAAATTACTTTTCCCAATCGCCCTTATAATTAACAGTAATATTCATTATTTGTAGTCTCTCGCCCTTTTCACACTCCGTACTAATGAGGTGGCTGCCACTTTAGACCAGAACAAAGCAGGAGGATCCTAAAATGCAAGCCCCACCGAACCACACTGGTTAACATATAGGGGCAGGCACTTTCAGTCTTCACTTGTGTGCGTCGAAGCCCTGTCAAAGGACTGAAATGAAGGCGACTGGATGGATGGACTAAAAAAAAGTAAGGAAGGTTACCAGTAAGTAATAGGGCCATCAGCCATATGTTCCTCTTTCCAGTTGTTACTAATGAGACATACCAAAGCTACAGCCCTCTACAATCAGAGGGTAAATATGTGGAGGAATCTTAAATATACAACACCCTTATTTAATAAATATTGAAAAATACACCAGAAAACTAGTAAAGAATAAGTCATGACATTTCAGATCTGAGAACACCTATACCCAAATGTCATTGCAAGTCTGAAACCTTATTCAAATTGTTAATGTCTAACAAATAGTATACTCTGATGACTAACTTTGCAGCTCTTCAAAACTCATTAATTTCCATGTCATACGCCTAGCATGTAGCCGTCCCTCTTGTTGATCTTCATTGGACTGGAACATTTCCAGGACCAGCTAGTCCTGCCAAAAGTACGGCTGACTTTATTCACCTGATCAAAGTAATTTTTGTAGCCTTTTAACCCCTACCACAATTACCAAAAGTCACAAATCAGTGATCAGTTTTGCACTTATACAGAGACCTTTTAACATCCAATAAGACTTTAAATAATTTTTCTTCAACAGTATAAGGAGATGGAAGCAGTAGAACTTCCTGCAATCTGTAATACAGACTTCACTTTAGTTACAAAAGTAGGATCAGGTATAAGAATAATACCATATCCCAGGAATCTGAAAATAGGAGAAGAGGATTGCACGCCTCCAATTATTACTTAACAAATTACTGCCCAGCCAGGAGGCACTAGCCAGACTATGACTAGAGGTCCAGAGTCATATGGCATCATGTCTTCGCAGAGACCAAAGATCCATCTGCTTCCTCTTCGTGGCATCTAGCTAGATTCTGGTCACCGGCAGTTCATTCACTGGCCAGGCTGATGACATTTTTTAAGAAATCAAGGAAGACATAGTGTAGTACTGATGAAATTCACTAACTTGGAAGGCTGATTCTGACATTTCATAATGTTCAGGAGAGGATCGTGACGTACGATGATATTCACTGTTTGGTACTAAATAAGGAGTCTTTTCTTCTGATGGAGAATGAAGAAGCCAGTTGTCCAGGTACGGAAACACTGGTATTCTAAGAATATTTTCCTCTACTATGGAAGAACAGACTGGCCACCAAAAAATCCATGCGTCTATTGCCCGGCAAAACTTGCTCCATATTCTCTAGATTGTACAATCTGGTAATGAATCTTCGAAGCATTATTTTAACAGGGTCTCTCCATTTCTGTTCCACAAAGTCCCTCACAAACTGGTGGATATGTTAACTGACATTAGAAGGCCTTTGAAATGGTCGTAGCAGGGACTAATGTGAGGTCATGTGTCTCTTTGTCTGAAGGAAACCATTTTCCCTCGCTAATATGACACAATACTGCTGACAAAGTCTTTAGAGATGTATCTCCTGTTTTGGTCCATATTCAGACAGGCATTGCTGCTTTCAACAGAATCATCATTCAGCGGGTGGATTTACTATTTTCTACACTGTGTTAAAAGGTGATTCTTCTTTAAATCCTATCACGGTCCCACAATCCGGATTCCATTCTACTTTCCAGACCAATGCCGTTTGTCAGAAGGAGAGGCGGTGTCAGGAGAGATAGATGAGTGAGAGGAAGTGTAGTAACCATGCACAGAAATGAGTAGGTAAACACATTTATTCCTTAAGTAGATCGGATCAGCTACAATATCGCTCCTCACTTCAACTCGCCCCCGCTCCTCCTAACCTTCGTTTCAACCACATTCCAATTCCACTACTACATTCAAACTTCAACCCAACACTACCCATTCCTTCCCATTATGACCACATCAAAGTTTTCCCCCCTTAATACCAAAAGCGAAAGTTATAATGAACCTATTCTGTCACCAATAAACAAATGTCATAAAACGGTGAATAAGACATAAAATCCTACACAAAGATAAATCTGAGAAAAAACATTAGTAAATAACCTGAAGTCTTATTCATGAGTAAACAATTATAATCCCACAAAGTCATCTAAAGCTTTAGGAAGTTTTGTTACTCTAGTCTAAAGTCTCCCGTTTTCTTCTCAGTTTCTATTCCCTGTGGATCAGGAACAGAAGCTTCTGATAGGAATTCAGTTTCCAACATATTTGCGGGAACATTAGAATCAATATCAGAATCAAATGTAGACACGTGTAAATCACAAGTCGAAGATCCATCTTCGCTTGACGTTGACAAAGCCGAAATTTAAGCACTTCGATTCTTAACACTTTGCTATCATACTCAACATCACTTTCATAACAAGTAACATTAAACTTTTGTGCATGCATATTGCCATTACAATTGGTACATGGGGCTACTCTACTAAAGTACCAACACTAACCATCCTTCATTCTTACCAAATTTATTTAGGACTTGAATCTTATGAGGGTGGAAAGAACATACTAACACCTTTAGGAATTTTACCAGGTTTCTTTATGCTAACCCAGTCACCCACCTTGATATCATACTGTTTAACACAGTGCCTCTTTTCACAGTAACTCTTATATACACAATGTTTTTCTGTAGATTGTTTTGTAGTTCCTCCACTGACCAATGCACCATCTTAGTACCTATTAAGCAACGCGATTTAAACTTTGAAGTAGGTTTCCTCCCTCTCATAATCTCAAAAGGAGACTAACTTGTAGCAGTAACTACTGTTGTCCATAAGACTATATAGTTTTCATGATCTGTTGCTCCCAACTCATACAATTTTTTTAAAGCAATTTGGAATGGCCCCCTTCAAAACTCCATTAAAACGCTTCACCATTTCATTTCCACACGGGAGTGATGTTGCCCTAAGAATTATGCCACACAATTACATACACTTCTTTTGTTTGGTGGAAGTGAATTGTACACTATTATCAATTAACATTCAGCAAATCTTCACGTTGAAATAAATAGCCTAAATAAAAACAATCGGTGTCAATCCATTAACTACAATAATGTACTTACTGTCAACACCAATGGGTCCCATAATGCTTTTCCAGGGTGCTTTTGGATACTCAAAAGGTGCTATGGGCAGCCTCAGTGTTTTTTTAGGTCTCGACTATTGCATCCCGCAGGGATAAATAGACGAGAGTATAGTAGGCAAAATAAGCTCTTGAACCATTGCGGATTCCGTACGGTTCATGTGAACACAATCGCGCGCATTCTCGCCACGGGCATTTTTTTCAAGAGCTTACAAGAGCTTTCATTGGCTCTTCACTCTGTGCACGCTACATTCAGCTGCTCAGTCCTCCCACCCTCTCCCTGTCCAGCGCCCGCCTCTCGCTCATCACACCCCCTCCCTCTCCAGCACGCTAACACGCATCCCACAGCCTCTATCCCATTGCGCAATCTCCCACCCCGTGCCTTTTTTTTCCAAATAACTTTCATTGGCTCTACATTTTGTCCACGCTGCATTCAGCTGCCTAGCACGCCCCCAGCACACCAACACGTAGCCCACAGCTTCTCTCTTCTTGCGCATTCTCCTCACGGGCATTTTTTAGGTCTCGACTATTATATCCCGCAGGGATAAATAGACGAGAGTATAGTAGGCAAACCAAGCTCTGAAACCATTGGGGATTTTGTACAGTTCATGTGGTGCACTCGTGCGAAACGCACGTCCACATCAAACCCATTAGCCTCCCTCCCACAGGCATCTGAAGCTTCCCCAGCGTGCGCTCGGCCTCAGGCATTCACCCCAGCACGCGCTCGGCCTCACTTCTCCTTCCCCCTAATTCACCCCTGCAGTTTCACGTTCACGGCCGCTAGGCCGTGCTATCACTTCAAAGGAATACGCACCCGCAATGCCGAGAGCATTTACCAGCTGCTTTTAATTTCATTCCCCCAACCAGCAGCTTGTTCCTCGCACACTCAATGGTGAACGTGCAGGTTGCGTCTCTCTTGCCCCATCCTGATTTCCGCGTCATAAAGTACGTGTCTTTAACTTGTTTTTTTTTAATTTTGGATCCATTTCACTCCAGTCTCTTGCCCCCTCATTTACTATCACTCCTAAATTTCCCCATTCCACCCCATCTCTGCCCTCCCCGTCTCCCATCCAATCCTCTTTCTCACCCACCCGATTTTCTTCTCCTAAGCCCCTCCCACGTTTCTTCCGCCTCTATCTCTCCTCCTCCCTACCTCGCCACCCAGTTACTCCCCCGCCCCTCTTTCTTTCTATCGGCATTCCCCCCAATAGCTTTTTAGTGGCAGGCTGTTGTATCTTATGCCGCTTTTACTTTGCCAATCCGCCAGGCTCCGGTTTTGGTTCGTGGTTTCTAAACATTTAAAATGCTTTTGTTTTACCAACAGCAGCTTTTGTTGCAAGTTCACTCATGCTACTGCTCTTGTTTTAGAATTGAAGATGTTGGGTTTACTTTTTGTGAGATTCATGGAGTGGTGGTAAATGTAAGAACTTTTGGCCAGGCTATATGACTGTTGACTTGAATGGCAAAGAAGTGATCTTCGGACAAGACTTCTAGGTTGTCACATATTTCCGGGAAGCTTCTAGAGGAGGCAACAGACTTATTCTCCAATGAGACTTTGAAGTCCTAAGTTACTAGTAGGAGGTTGTGGTGAAGGGCAGGCATCTGAAGCTTCCCCCAGCGTGCGCTCGGCCTCAGGCATTCAAGCGTGAAGCTTCCCCAGCGCGCGCTCTGCCTCACTTCTCCTCCCCCCTAATTCACCCCTGCTGTTGCTTCCCGAACGCTTTTAATTTCATTATTCCCTTGTTTTTGGCACCACACAAATCTCAATATTCAATGACCTGGTGATTATTATTGTTTGTTCCCGTTACAACCTAACTACATTTACATTTTGCCATTAGGTATATAAAACCACAAACATCTTAAAAACTTAAAGGCAAGCAGGACTAGTGTTGTATAGACTAACGTTGGTTGCTGCCCACAGCCATATTTCACTTTAGCTCTAGCTCATTATGCCGAGAGCTTCACTTCAAAGGAATGCGCCCCCGCAATGCCGAGAGCATTTCCCGTCCGCTTTTAATTTCATTTCGCGGCCGCTTTTCATTTCATTTCGCGGCCGCGGTTTAATTCATTTTGTTTCTTATTTTCTCCAATAAGTTCTTCAATATATTATTCCCTTGTTTTTGGCACCACACAAATCTCAATATTCAATGACCTGGTGATTATTATTGTTTGTTCCCGTTACAACCGAACTATATTTACATTTTGCCATTAGGTATATAAAACCACAAACATCTTAAAAACGTAAAGGCACGCAGGACTAGTGTTGTATAGACTAACGTTCTAGCCGTTTATTTTACGGCCCATATGTCAACTCATACATCAAGTGTATATTGTGCTGTGTGACTAATGGCATTCTGGGACCCCCTCCGTTATATGACTCACTAATGTGGTCTGATCTGTCGGAGGCTCCCTCTCTTGGATGAAATGACACTTCACCACTCAGCGCACCACTCCAGCACCAATCTGTGCAACCATTCAACAACTGGTTCAAATATGTTCTCTCAATGTTTCAAGCTTTATTACAAATGTCACAAAAAGATGTTAGTATTTCACTTCTGTTCTTGGTTTTTCGTCACAATAAAATACACTGAACATAATCTTCACAAAAGTTATTTACAAAAGTTTAAGCTATTGCCTTTATAAATTACAATCATTTTTATTTAAGTATTAAATCTTGTTGACCTCTGAGGCGGAAAGCCGGAGGTGTGTTGTTGTATTTTATGCTTTTAAAAACTGAAACTCATCACCTGCACTGTTCTTAAATTGCACTCACTTGCACGCAAAGCGCTCGCCTTTAGGGCCCAGCAGGATCGCCTAACGCCCCCTGACACAGCCGATTGAGCGCTGAGACAGGGAATCTCCCCTCCATCCGCCATCGCCGCTCGAAGGGTAGACATGCCCACTTCGAGGCCACGCCCCCTTGTAGTACTTAAACGCGGATTACTAGCGCGGCCACAATCTTGTTGACCTCTGAGGCGGAAAGCCGGAGGTGTGTTGTATTTTATGCTTTTAAAAACTGAAACTCATCACCTGCACTGTTCTTAAATTGCACTCACTTGCACGCAAAGCGCTCGCCTTTAGCGCCCAGCAGGATCGCCTAACGCCCCCTGACACAGCCGATTGAGCGCTGAGACAGGGAATCTCCCCTCCATCCGCCATCGCCGCTCGAAGGGTAGACACGCCGACTTCGAGGCCACGCCCATTTCCCTCCACCTCAAATGTGCCGGCCATACCAGCGCAGCGAACGAGCGCAGCGGGAGCGCCTAAGGCAAGCCCGTCTGCGCCCGTCCGCGCACGACTGGGCCTTGGGCCAGACTCTATGCCGGTTTCTGCCACCACAAGGGTAAGCTACTGCCGCAGAGATCTTCTCAGCCTCAGACCTTCCAGAAACAGCACTTGCCATGTAATGCACGACCCCAATGTCCCTTTCACTAGCTGCAATATTTGTAAATCGGGAAAGTTACTCCTTCCCAGCCGGGCGGCCCCACTCCCAGGCCTCAAAATAGCGACACTTAACTGCAGATCGCTTCCCAAGCACGCCCTACTCATCAATCATCTGATTGTCGACCTCGATCTGGATATACTTTTCCTCACCGAAACGTGGATCACAGGGCATTCTAACTCGGACATAGTCTTGGCCTTACCCCCGGGCTTCCTTATTATGTCCCAACCCCGTCCCCTAGGTAGAGGAGGCGGATTAGCCATCATTTATCGAGACCACTTCACCTGTCGATCCAGTGAGATTCAGAGCCAGGAGTCGGAGAGCTGCCTCTTTACACTACAGCTTTCCCCGACCAACTCCCTGTCAGGCCTCCTGGTTTACCGGCCCCCAGGGCATTTTGGCCCCTTCTCTGCCGCTTTCTTGGAAACCGTCTCATCCCTGGCCCACCTAACATCTAACTTCTTGATAACAGGAGACCTCAACATACATTTCGATGACCCACTCGATACAGGGGCATCTGATCTAACCTGCGACCTGGAAGCCCTTGGCCTCTCCCTTGTTAACTCAGGAGCCACGCACTCGAAAGGACACCTGCTTGACCCTATGTTCTCGAACATTCCTTCCCTTCAGTTCACAAACTCCCTCCCACTCCCTTGGACGGACCATTTCTTGGTCTCTGCCCACTTTCCAGGGTCATTTAAGAAACCTCAAAAACCCACAACTTACTCTAAGGACAGATCTTGGGCCAGACTCTCGGTGGAAGACTGGGCCAATGCTCTTAATGCCACGACCCCCAGTCTCACGGCTGATCCTTCCACTGCTGACACTCAGTTCAGAGATTGGATCTCCTCTTCCCTTGACACCATTATCCCCATTAAAAATCGGGAGAACAAAAAGAGGATTAAGGGCCACGCTCCTTGGTATAACACCGAACTCAGAGCTCTTCGCAAAGAGTGTAAAAAGGCCGAGAGATTGTGGAGAAAAGACTGGTTCTATAGTAACAAAGACATGTACCATAGCGCGGTAAGACGCTATAAATCAGCCTTAAAGCTAGCCAAAGTTGCATTTTATGACAACAGAATAAAAAACGCCACTAACTCGTCGAAAGAATCATACCTGATAGTCAAAGAACTATTAAACATCCCAACAGCACCTTCCTCGCACCCCCCCCCCCCCCCAGACAGAAGTAAGGATCTGGCCAACTACTTCGACCATAAAATCTCGCGGATACTGGACTCCCTTCCTCCCATCAGTCCACCGATCCATACGGATATAGTGGCCTGCAACAACAGCCCTCAGTTGGACACCTTTAGAGCAGCCTCCCTCATCGAGGTAACTTCCACGCTGGATAAAATGAAAAGTGGGTCTCCCCTTGATCCAGCCCCGGTTAGATTCCTAAAAACCGTGTCTTCCATCATAGCCCCTACCATCAAGGACCTTATCAACACCTCTCTCTCCCAAGGAATGGTGCCCCCTAACTGGAAGAACGCGGTCGTCAAGGCCCTGTTGAAAAAGCCCCAACTCAACCCGGACGACATGGCTAACTACAGACCTATCTCGCTGCTCCCATGCATTAGCAAGATGGCGGAGAAGCTAGTGAACTCGCAATTGTCCCAATTTTTGGAGACAAACAATCTTTTGCGTCAATCCCAAACAGGATTCCGGCCATGGCACGGACACCGCCCTCCTCTCTGTCATCGAGGAGGCAAGGTGTATCCTGGACTCAGGAGGATCAGTGGCAGTGATCCTCCTGGATCTCAGTGCCGCCTTTGATACGGTGGATCACCGTGTCCTTTTACACCGCCTGGCCAAGGCAGGAATTGTGGGAACGGCGCGAGCATGGATCGAATCTTTTCTATCCAACCGCTCTTTTCAGGTGTGGGACGGTAATTCACGTTCTGAACCACTATCACTTAAGAACGGAGTTCCCCAGGGGTCATCGCTTAGTCCCACCCTGTTTAATGTGTACATGGCCCCCCTTGAAGATGTAGTGACCCCCTACGGGATAAAAATAATAAATTATGCAGACGACACCCAACTAGTCGTCTCCTTGTCCCATCTGGATAACCACCCAGACAGCCTGCTGAACTGTCTCCAGGACATCAACACCTGGATGTGTGATTCCGCCCTGAAGCTAAATGGTGCAAAAACCGAGATCATGCTCCTGGGCAATAAATGGACGTCCATCCCACCATCAGTTTGGCCGGACTCCTTTGGTGAAATTCCTTCACCAAAAAAAGAGATTAAAACACTAGGAGTATGGCTGGAACCTGATCTCACTTTGATGACTCAGGCTGCCAAAACAGCTGGCACCTGTTTTGGTCTCTTGCGTTCTGTCCGCAAGATCCTCCCGTTTCTCCCCCCCCCCATCGAGGAAACTACTGGTCCAGGGACTTATCTTAGCCCGGCTTGACTACAGCAACGCCATTTATCTCGGGGCACCGGAATTCACTCTGGCTAAACTCCAACGCATCCAAAATGCGGCGGCTAGGCTCATTATGAACCTTCCACCCAGAGCCTCAGCCAAGCCTGCCCTCAAGGCCCTACACTGGCTCCCGGTTCGCCAGAGAGTAGAGTTTAAAGCCCTGTGTACCACCCATAAGCTCATCAATGGTGTTGGTCCAGATGCTCTGAGAGACATGGTTATCCCATATAAGGCCCCCAGACCCCTTCGCTCCGACGCCGAACACCTTGCCATTGTACCTAAATTCAGGAAGGCTCGCACCGGTGGTCGCCGCTTTTCGGTCAAAGCCTCCACAGGATGGAACCTACTCCCACGCAGTCTACGGCTGGAACCTTCTCATGCTCTTTTCCGGAAAAAACTTAAAACCCTCCTGTTTCCCAAATAATTCATCCCCTTCCCCCCCTCCCCGGGTCTCCACAGATTTATAGCGCGGGGATGCCTACGGGTCACCAGGCGCTTTAGAAATCGCAAAAATAAATAAATAAATTATTTTTAAAAATTAAAAGCCATTGTTATTTGTAATATCAATACATCTAAGTCACGTAAATACAAAACATGTTGCATTACAAATGCTATAGGTGTCACATTTGCGAAAGTTATAACTATTGGCATTGTAAATGACAAAGCTATTAATTTAGCTATTTTGAAAACCAACACATAAATAAAAAAATTGTCATTTACAAGACCAATAGCTCAAACTTTCCTAATGCGAGACCTATTGCATTGCAAATACTTGTAATGTTTTATCAGCCATCATTATACATTCAACACATTCTGACTACTCTCTCCACATCCTTATCCACTCCAAGCCACAAATACATATTCCTCACTGCACATTTGGTTTTCAGAATTCCTAAATTACCTTATTGGCACATTGAACTAACAGATTCATTCATTTCATCTTTATTCGATCATGTTAAAAATAATCATAAAAGCACATATAAATACATCTTTAAAAAAATGTTTACACTGTATTATCTTTAAAATTACAAATATTTCATCACAGTTCTAGAATAAAGATGAGAGTGCATAAAAGATATAAAAAGAGAAAAAGCATTTCATATCACAAGGCTAGGTACATTGTCATTACTTAAACTCAGTAATCTGCGCGCCATCCCCTTCCTCTTCCTCATGCAGGCCCATAGGAATGTCGCTACTGAGTAGCAAACCAAAGGGTCGGGTAGTGTTTTTAAAAAGTATAATGCTACCCGACACTGCTTAAATTTCATTTTCTTTAAAATTGGTTAGAGGTAGACATGGTCCTTATTACGGATGGAGTCAATGGTACTGTGTCTCTCCTGCAAATTGAATGCCAAAAGAGGAGTGGGCTAGTTGTATGTAATTTGATATGTAAGGCAGGGCCAATTCTGTGTGCAAAATCTCATTGTTGAAAGAGCAAGGGAGGCCCGCTACAGATTTAAAAAATGTATTTTTAATAGTTTGTAGTGGTTAGGGTGCAACCACACCCCAGACCCCGGCTCCATAAGTCGCTGCTGCTTTTACTCTGGCCTGGTAGATGTTTTTTATTGGCAATAAGGGTTTAGCAGCCAGTTTCTTTGCAAACGATTTTAAGGCAATGGTACCCCTCTCCATCGCCAACTTCCTTGCTTCCATCAATTTTGCCTATAACAATTCTTTTATCAAAAAGGATACCCAAATATGGGAAGGAGTCTACTACCGCAATTTTTCCAGCATCTGCGCTAAAATTTGGCACTTTTTCTTTTTTGGTGGCCCCGGCTATTATTATAAAGGACTTAGATTGGTTCACTTTTAACTGTAGTGAGTCCATAAAAGAGACATACGCGGTTATAAGCCTTTGTAACTAACCCAATTCCCGTTCAAGCGATTAAAACCGCGCCGTCCGCATAAGTCAATATTGGTAACATTTGATTTTCGAAAAGGGGGACATCCCTGGTGGCCACTGTGAGCGCCTTCTAAACTCCATTTGTATATATGGAGAAGAGAAATGGGGCCAGTACGCAACCCTGCCTTACTGCCCTGGATATTTTAACAAGCATTTGCAAGGCAAAAAGGTTACTAAAGATTCTGTATCAGTGTTGATTTTTGTGTAAAACGTTTTGAAAGTATTTTATCAATTGTGTGCATTTTGTATATTTCTGTATAACAAATATGGTGGTTTTAAAGTAAGGTAAAGGTACAGAATGTCAGAATTACATGAACAAACTTAGACAAAAATGGAATTGCAATGTATTCCAAATGTTAAAGTTGTGTTCTAACTGGAAGGCTATCACAAAAATAGAATGCAAACGTATATCAATTATGTCATGGTATGGCGATTAGTAAATCCGTCCAAAAATACAAATTTGCATGCAGGTTAGTTTTTGTAAATTTTAATTCCTTTTATAAAACACGGGTAGCACGGGTTAAATACAACCTGGATTGACAGGATAAAGCTCAAACTGAACACACATAATTGGATCCCTCTCTCACTAAAACACGCTGTTAAGTGAATATACAAATTATACATGAACCCCCTGTCTGCCATTCAAAGGCTTCCGGCGGAGTGTGGAGGGCTGGCCAGGCTGGTCTCAGAAACGCCCTGTACAGTGGATTATGTAGAGGAAGCCGGCAAAGGCATGAAATTCCCAACTTCCCTTTGTGCGTGTACCTGGGACTGTGCATGGCGATAAAATGATGCACTGTTCTATTGATAAATATCAGTACCTGATATAAGTGTGAACTCTGGCTTGCCTGTAAGATGCCTATGTTGACAGAACTGACCCTCTGGAAAGATCCGCTTTTAAATGTATGTTGTGTGCATACTTGTGAGGGAGAGCGCATTTATGTGTAAGTATGTGTGTGTGAGTGAAAGTGGAGGTCAAAGTGCATGTGATGTTACTTCCGCTATCCCTGGCATTTCGGTGAATTGATGTCCACATCTAGAGCTTTTCCTGCAGCGTGCTGGATATGGTATAAGATAAACTTAGTCCATTAGTCTGTCAAACTAAATTTCTGCTGGGGTGCTGTTCTATGCCATCAAGGGATGGACAAAACTGATATGTGGGACAAGGCCTTAATACCGGATGCATAGCTGGGGGAGGCCTTTAATGATCTGGACTCCGCTTTCACCCTATGTGATCACTATTTGAGCTGTGCCTGCTTGGACATCTTTGCATGTTATCACGTCTGCATTGGGCCTGCTCCCTATCAGAACCTGATTAAGCTGGGCCTGATGCCTCCCATGTTCCTGTCTGTACTGGCTCTGCTTCCTACCTGATCCTGCCTGGGCTAGGCCTTTTCCATACGCCTGTTCACTACCTGATCATGCCTGTGCTGGGCCTTCTGCTGACTACCACATCCTGTCTCTGCTGCCTCTTTTAGCTGTCTGATCCGGACTACTCTGGGCCCACTTCCTACTAAATCCTGCCTATGGTGAACCTACTCCCTGCCTGATCCTGCTTGTTCTGGCCCTTCTCCTTGCCTGATGCTGCCTGCGCTGGGCCTTCCCCCTACCAAATTCTGTCTCTGCCTGTGTTGGCCTGTTTCCCTCTGTGATCCTACCTGCGCCTGGCCTTCTTTCTGCCTGATCCTGCCTGCATTAGCCCTCTTTGTGCCTGTGCCGTGCTTTCTCCCTGCCAGACCCCTACCTACCCGGCGCAAGGTGACTGTGACGGATGGCTCCGTGTATACAACCCAACAGCCGATCCATAGCTCTAAGCGAAGCTAATTGCTTTCTAATGTAAGTACAATTTGTTTGAAGGATGTTTTCTCACTCAGATCTTTTTAAAAGCCTCCCTCAGGCTAGCAGCCAAGTTGTGAAAAGTGTTCATGAGGTCTACGGTCAAGGAGCGGGGGTGCTGGGGGAGGGCGGAGGTCAGGTTGCTTTTACTGCCCCCAGCCTGCACTGGATCACAGGCTCAGAGCCTGACAACTCCTAAACCGCCGCCCCCACCTGTCCATCTCACGCTACCTCGAGGCCTGCAAGGGCGGGAAGTAAGTGCACCATGGGCGAAACAAGACACCTGACTAATGGCCGCCACCCCTTCTCAAGCAGCAAGGAGGCCTCCAGCACCCTGAGGTGGAGCTGGGTCTTGTCTGCTCGCACCGCCTAGGCGCCTACCCTGGATATTTAATGAAAATATTTCTTTACAGGGGTTTGGTTATAGCCATCAAAGTGATTCCTCTATCTGCCGAGAACAAGAAACTAGCTCCGAAAGTGCACGATCCTGTTGCTCCGCTGACACATTGTGTGATGCTGGGCAATTCATACGAAGCCAGTGCCATAAAGACCTGATTATGCGAAGTAACCAAACACGTTGGGTTCGTCTTCACAGCACGCGTAATGTATAGCTCAATTGCAAATGGTACTCTTTAAAAAGAAAAGAAACAAACCGATGGAGGTAAGGAGAGTGGAAGCGCTTGACGCGCGTATTCACAGGAACACACACGCATTTCTTAGGCACTGCGCAGGATTTTGTGCTGCATAACTAAATACTTATAAGGTCCCAAAAGCGAGACCTATTGGCTATGCCAATGCTAGTTTTCTTTTTTGGCATGCAACAATGAACAATTTTGTTGCCGTTGCTTAGGTTACCATCTTCTGGAATGACAATTGCGACATTCAGGAAATCCATCATTAATGTGTCTAATCAGCCATGCTGTGTTGGGTAACGGCATCATGAAGTGCATTGTATTTGCCAACTGCACTTTCAAGGTTATGGCTGGAGTTTCCACACATCCATGGTTGTTACATGACTGCACGGTGGGGCGTGGGGGATATGCCAGTAGCGCTTTGCAGCTATCCGTGTCGGGTTCTCCCCTTACTCCGTTGGCTACAGTGACTTCACATTCTGCTGCAAGTTGATAGGGCAGGCGTGATGCGAGGCTCCTTCCCACTGGCTATTAGCAGGAGGAAAACTCCAGCTTGGTCACGTGATGGTAGAAGGAAGTTCCTTAATGAATAGCCATGCTGTCAGATGACTTTGAGTCTGGATCTGGGACTTTGTTACAAGGGACTGTCACAGCAGATATGGAAAATAGATCAAAGAGCCCCTATACCATCCCATACATCTCAATGCAGCAGTCAGTGTGTCCCAATGATTATCATTTTTATATGATTAAGTGAATAGAGCATTTGGTGTCACTGGAAAGGACGCTGGAAACTTGAGGCACTAAAAATTAAAAGTATTTAATACTGACACACACGACGATGGTGAACCACTACCTCGAATGCCACAAACTCCTCAGTGCCATTTGTCATGTTCACCACACACTCTTATCTGTGAGGGCGGTAGGATTTTGTACGAGTTAAACACTACCTTTCATTAATATACATCTGGTGCTTTTAGAGGGCCTGCTTCCCCCTGAAAAGTTGGCAGAGCTGCCCATTTTCCATAATGCAAGCATTTGGGAATCGTGCGCGGAATGAAGCCGATCCAATCTCCTGACTGCGACATTGTCATTAATTACAACCTTGTCAGCAAAAGCGTTATCGAAGCTAAATATGAAAATGCTAATGAGCCCTCATTTGCATATTTTTCTTTGTTGGAATGTCATTAATTATTACATGTTATGATGATGTATGCTGCTGTCGATGCTCTCCAGTGCATAATTAGCCATAAGAATGCGAGGAGCCGATCAGCACTTTTTTTGTGGGTAAAACTCAAATTTCCCTGAGTCTGTCCTCTTCTCTCCTTAAAAAGGCAACACTGATAACTTTGTGCACATTAACGATCCCGAAATAAATCCAGGCTGCGTGAAAGCAAAAAAACACCCATCACTCAAAAAATATATTTTTCAGCCTTTGCAGTCTTATGGAGAAGCTCTTATTAAAAAAAATCATTATTCCAGCTTAATTAATGCCACGGTTAATTATAACACCATGATGTCAGCGGTTTTAATTAAGTAATGGCAGTGTTACAAGAAAACTCCTCTCTGCAGTAAAAGTCACTCTGCAGAACTGTGCAGAGAGAAAGAAAGCCTGTGGTTGCTATCCTGCCGTGGTTCTGCGGGAAAGGTAGCACAAACTTGCAGAAAAGTTAGTGCAGGATTCCAGAGCCCATTGGCCCTCACCTGCCTGACCACCTTTTTTCAGCTAAAGTATAACTGAAGATGACAAAACATCCCTCATCCTCCTCTATGCCAGTGGGAACGTTGTTTAGACGTGAATAGAAAAAAGAACAAGACAAGCCCGGCTTCAAAAGTGGAGCGCGCGTGGGCGAAAGTGAAAGCAGTGCGTTTGCACATATGTTGGCAATTAATGTGTGACATGGGGCGGAGGAGCGTTGATAAAGCAATCAAGTGAGACGAAAGCCAGATGGCGCCTGATCAGGTACTGAAAGCTGGTGGTTGCGCCTGTGCAAGCACGCGTGACCGCGAGAGCTAGGCCAGCAAAAGCTTTTAGTAACACTTTTTAAAGCCCCTACTAAATGTCTCGCAGTGCAGCGCATGCGCTGGCTCAGCGAGACCTAAAAAGGACCCTGACAAAGTATCTGATTTTAGGTTTGGGTCACAAATGATTTCCAAATTTAAAAAGGCTGTTAGTTTATTTAATCCATTACGATACTCACTATGTATAAAACGGTGTATAGGGTTTCCCCTTGCGTCCTCTAGCCACAAACGGGCAATTTATTATAATTACAGGGGTGTATATTGAACTAATCCTATTCCTCAAAGCACACAGGGGAACAATTATACTGCCCCATATAATGTTGGTTTACTTTAAGATAATTCATGTGTACCTCCCAAAATGGCTTCAAATTACCCAATTTAGTCTTGACTGACCACCCAACCTTCAACACATTTAATTACACTTTGTAATAACTCATCTTTACGACATTCCTCCTCCCATAACGTATCAACACTCTTGAGTATCACGGTCTTAAACTGATGCCACCTTCATATCCTCTTGGAACTCATCCACATTTTCTGTCAAGTCAGTTGGCATCCTTGACGAAAAAGAAAAAATCTGCTACAGCATTCTTCCTTCTTGGGATATACACAATTTTATAAACAAAATCTATAGCTGCTTTGAAATGAGCGCTATCTGTGGAGAAGGTTTGGCTACCCCATCCGATTGTATCACCTTTAACAGTTTATCGTTCCACCTCACTATTTCTTCTTTCCCCCACACAAATGGCCGAAAATATCCCATTTTCCAAACACATCTCAAAGCTTCTCTTTCAATAACAGCATATTTCTCTTCTGCTGGAGATAGACTATGGGAAGCAAATGCCACAACTTCCACACCTTCCTAGTTTTATTGTGACAGACCAGCACCAATATCCTTATTACTGGCATTAGCGGTAACGCAGCTGGTACACTGTGGATCAAATCCTTGTAGAGCATGTGCAAAAACAATATAGCTTTTAATCCGAACATATTCTCTTTCACACTCCTTAGATCATGCAAATTTTACTTTGGGCTCCAACAACACCCCTTTAACGGATGTTTAAATGGAAAATGTTATTACAAATTTAACATAAAACTCCACTAACCTAAGGAAGGACCTAAGCACCTTTTTTTATTTTGAGGTGCAGGTGCTTCTTTCGTGTCATTTATTTTTAAAAAACGTAGGTGCAACACCTTCATCGCAGATGTCATGCTTAAGTATGTAACTTGGCGTGGAGTGAATTTAATTTTGAATATTCCATCGTTACCCCAGGTCTCTGACCATTCAAAAATATTTCTAAATGTAAAGAAGTAGGAGTTATCCAAGAAGGACGAATCGCAGGTGTAGATTTATATCCAAATGGATTTTATTCCAAGTTAGTAACAGCATCACACGGGAGCGCCACCAGCTCTCAGGCAATATAAAAGTTCAATGTCAACTGCAACAAGTGTATGATCAAACAGTAAGAGCATCCTCGAGAGATGCACCTTCAAACATAAACATGTTTGAAGGAACACTCTCTCTCGAGGATGCAGGAAACAGAACGTGCGAGGCTAAGGACACATTACCTCATAAAAGCATAGAAGTGGAAGAAAGACAATACCTTACATCATCTCCTTTCTTATAATAAACAAAAATGCAAATCAAACAAATGAACTAAGACATATAGAAATCCTTAAACCTTGTATGAATGGAATAATTACAGATTGGCCTAACATGTTCATACATTTCACTTGTAGAGAAAGACATTTGAGAAAACATTGGTGAAGAATGCAAAAACATACCTGCTGACGAAGTGGAAGGTTAAATAGGAAAAGAAAAAAAGAAAGTAAGTCATGAGGATAATCAGAGAGTGAACCTAAAGAAAGATGTGAACATACATCATAGGGAGAATCAGATTTATAACAAAGAATTCTTTTAGCAGAATTATTTTAGCTATAACCATGAAAATGCTTGAACCATGAACATTTTCACAAAAGCCCTTTTACACCCCCACCCCTTCTTTTCAATAAAAACCGGACATTTTGAAGTCTTCATAGACCTTCATAAAAAATTTAACAGAAAAAAAGAAGAAATATCAAAATACTTATTTTGCAAGTTTCCACAAAAATACACTTTAAGCTTACCAAAGCCGAAGTAAACTCTATGCACACATTCCACTGATGCTAAGCAGAAAGAAAAAGGTGGTGTCCCTTTATCTCCATACAGCAAAATATTACTTAAAATTAAAAATTCCTGCCAAACCTTGGCATAAATTTTGGGGATACCCAATAAGACAAAGTGTGTGCACCAACTAAAACCCTTAGGTTTCTCAAACGCCCCCAACCAACTAATGTTTTCATAGTTGAACAATTCCTCCCTGCAGAGACTCATTTGAAACTGAAGGTAATTCTAAGGTGTTAATATTAACATGTTGCATATCAGATTCTAAGGGAACCACATCAAACCCTGAAAAAACATCATGTTGATCATGTTGATCAGCATTCTCAAGTGTTGACAATGACCTAACATGTACAGTAGGCCTAGCCCTGCACACATTATTAAAATGACCAAACTTCTGACAGTTTGTACACTTCTTCCCTAGAGCATTGCACATGGAATTGTTACTTAGATGTGTTCTTGATCCACACCTGAAACAAAATGTGTTATTACCTCTCTGCTGAGGTTTACTAATACTATTATTAAATGACACAGCATTAACAGAAACATCATTCTGCACAAGGTTAAAAGGGGAAACATTTTCAAGCATAATACTTTTTGAAGAAACAATGCTCCTTTCGATACTTTTAGCCATATCAACCACCTCAGCCAATGTTGGATCCCTGCAACTCAAGATTCGTTCTTGAATTTTTTTATGGCAACAACCATAAACAAATTGATCCCTGATGTAAATGTCTAGATCAGCCCCAAAAATCAGCTGACATGTTCCTCAAAACTGAAATGAAGTCTTCTACGCTTTCCTCCAGGTTTTGCTTTCTCTTTCTAAAATTAAAACGCTCCAGAATGACATTCGGAAGTTCCAAAAATTTCCTACTAAGTCTTTGAATTGCATCTCTATAAACATTCCAGCCCTCGCCTCTTCCTGAAGGTGGAATTGAAAGGGGTAAGTTATCATAAACTTCTCTACCAGCTCTCCCCAAGTGACTATAAAGAATAGCAAGCTTCCTTTTAGGAGCATAATCCTCTACATCAATTGCCACTAAATAATTCTCGAAGCTTCTAAACCAAGTTTTCCACGGTTTCACAGGTTTTCCATTAACAGGTAAAAATTTGTTCAGAATAATCACCTGTTGATTATTAGCCATTTTTTTAAAATAAATAAATAAATAAACTACTCTGACAATAAGATAATTTGTAAATATGCTTAAATATACTATCCAGAAAATTTTAATAATTTTTGTACTCTTCCTTTTAGCTTTTAACTGCAGACTTGAAAATGTTAAATGTCTTTAAAATGCAGAATGTCTTTAAAATGCAGAATGTCTTTAAAATGCAGAATGTCTTTAAAATGCAGAATGTCTTTAAAATGCAGAATGTCTTTAAAATGCAGAATGTCTTTAAAATGCAGAATGTCTTTAAAATGTTAAACGCCTTTTAAAATGCCCAAGAAGATGTTTCCAATCTCCTTACCAGCAACGTATCAGTCTTTTAAATGTCAAGTGTCTTTAAAGTGCCAAAGGAGCTATTTACAGCCTCTTTCCCATGAATGTATTTCACTTTTGAAATGTAAAATGAAGACTTAGTAAGCTCTTGCGTCTTGCACTCTCTGTTTCTTCAAATTCAAGTAAAAGCAGACTTTTAAAACTCCAAAGTCTTTAAAATGTTCAAAACAAAATTCCCAACCTGCTTTACAGAATTAAAAATCACTCGTGTAATGTCAATTTAAAACTTGCACATACCCTTGTGAAGATTTTTCAAAGGAATGAAGCTTTTAAAGGATTTCCGTCTAACTGAACGCTTGCACGACTTTCAAATGAGATGTTACCTTACAGCAAAATCACTCGTGCGCGTAGCGTTTTTCTTAAGAAATCAGCTTCAGAATCTAAATACTTCCGTTGCGCGATGACGTCATCGCGATCTGCTCTCACGTGGTTTGAGCTCAAAGAGCTCCGTATAAAATCAGGTATCTGGCCAAAAATCCATAAATCTATGAAAACAACACCTTCAATCTCCGTTCAAAAAGGTGAGTGAAACACACGCGTTTCTCTTAAAAATGAGCACAGTGGAACAAATACATTCTTGGAAGATTAACGTTGCTAGATAAAGAAACGATCCAAGAAATTAGTGAAAATGCTGAAAGTGGTTGAAATTTTCCCAAATCCTGTCGCCAAATGTAAAGAAGTAGGAGTTATCCAAGAAGGACGAATCGCAGGTGTAGATTTATATCCAAATGGATTTTATTCCAAGTTAATAACAGCATCACACGGGAGCGCCACCAGCTCTCAGGCAATATAAAAGTTCAATGTCAACTGCAACAAGTGTATGATCAAACAGTAAGAGCATCCTCGAGAGATGCACCTTCAAACATAAACATGTTTGAAGGAACTCTCTCTCGAGGATGCAGGAAACAGAACGTGCGAGGCTAAGGACACATTACCTCATAAAAGCATAGAAGTGGAAGAAAGACAATACCTTACACTAATCAAAAGAAACCAGCTAGTACTTTTCATTTATACTAAAATGTTCCATATAAATGTTTTTAAGGTAAGACACTCAAACGTGATCCCTTCTTGGGTCATTATCACAAAAAAGGGGAATACTGCCACTGGGATTAAGGTTTAAAGCACAGAGATCAGGGATATCCAGAGGTGCAATACCCTCCCAGGTACCTCCCTCAATATCCGTTGAAGTGATCGCTTTCCCCTGCAAACCTTTACCTCCCCTTCATAGTCTCCCATGGTGTTCCCGCTGCAGCCGGTACTCTTAGCACGATACCGCGAGTAGTGGAAAAGAACGGGCGCAGCTATTTTACGTCACTTCCGTTGCGCTTGCCAACACAGACAAGGGACAAGGTGGCCTTCAGTCTCTAAAGACGTTTGTACATTTGCTACCAAATCGGATCGTTCGAAGAAATCAACAAGACGTGTCAAAATGTAAATCAAACTTATTTGTCTTACGAATATATATGCCTATTTTTGTTGAAGTCAGACTAAAATAATAGACCAGTCTTCTGTTTCAGTATATAAAATAAAGTACAATTAACGAGAATCGTTCTATTGTTATTTTTAAATCACATGCTACTTGGTATTATGTGGCTTGTCCACTCCATTGCTCTAATAAACATTCTTCTCTAAGATGGCTATCGAACTCACCACCTCAATCTCTTCCTTTCCAAGTATTTTGATGACGCGGTCTATGCTTTGCGTGTTCACCCGCTGACCTGCCGGAAAAGTGCTACAGTGCAGCCGGGTTTACTTTCTGCGCTCCAGGCTTTTCTTTGGTTGGCTTTTTCATGACTTCCGCCTCGGAAGCAGCTATTGATTGGCTGAGATCCGCGCGATATTAACAAACAGTGACCCGCGATTGGCTCACTTCAAACTAGGATGGCGAAGAAACAAAAAATGACAGGAAGAATGTAGATGATGCGAGAGGCCTGAAGTACGGAATGGGAGGCGCAGTGTAAATTGTATTGTATCGCTATTTATTTAGCGCTTTCTGTACGCTTAGCGAGACTTAGTGTAGTAGGTTCATAGATAAGGGAATTTGACGCAATGTTGGGACGACGATGCATTGTGTAGGGTATTGCAATGGGTGATGTATTGGAGGTGAGATAGGTCCAGCGTAGGGGAAAGTCTGGTGTATTACGCATAGAGATGCAAGAAGCGCAGTGGTTCAGGCACTGTTCAGAAAAGGGAGCTCCGAAAGGGAAGTGAGTAAAACACAGAGAGAGCGAACGTTTCACGAGAATACACCCGATTGCGACAGAAGGCTCTAGTTTTTTTTTCTTCAAAACAATCGTTGTGCTTTCCCATCGCTCCTCCTACAATCGCCTTATCTCCAAGGCACTTGCAAGGGGGGCATATATGACCCCAGTGTGTTTCCATATGTTGATCGGGCGTAGGTACCAAGACGGGTGAGTGGGAGAACTAAGGTTTGAGAGACAAGAAGCCCGCCGCAAAACTGAACACACGGGGCGTTGGGGAAGTCACACGCCCACGACAGAGTGTTGAGCTGACTAGTAGAGGTGTAGTGAGAAGCCATTGCAGGTGGGTGAATGGGGTAGGTCGGCCAAGAGGCGTAAGTAAGGGCGGGGAGCCATTTCTGGTGTAGGTCATTAAACACTCAATGAAAGAGCGCGAGAAGTATGGCGAGAGAGAGAGCTGTCTAATGTGGGAGAGGGGGGGATGTTGATGAGACACGTCTGGAGGAGACTAAAGCCATATTTAACAAGAGTATTTGCTTTATTAACAGGGTTAGTGCTAAGAGGGAGATCACTTGTGGGCAGGGTCTTTGCAGGTTGGTGACTTCTTTTGGATAAAGGTGTATATATTGGGAGTGATTTGCAAATTGGGTCAGTGCTGGTTGAGGGGCATTTTTGTACGACATGGAAGGAGGGAGTTCAACCCTCGAAATGCACAGGGGTCAGGAGCAGGCCAGGGACGGAAATGTCTCTGTGCTGAGGGCAGAGGATGGGAGCCTAGGACTGCAAGAAGATGACCCATCCTCGGGTGCAGAAAGCGGGGCCCTAGGGCCTGGACTGGATTGTGGAGGGGCAGGAAGAATGGCTGGGCATTTCAGACCCATGGGCAGTGGAGGTCTTAGCTGGTCAGGGCCTGTTCAGAACACTGAGGGTGAAGGTGCCTCTCTGGGAGCAGAAAGTGGGGGGTTGTTCCCCATGGCTTGGACGGGAGGAGGTGTTAGTTTGCCTTCTCCAGGGATTACACTGGACATTTCCACCAGCCCTCCATGCACCATATGGCAGCAAAACCCTGGACACGACCGGTTACAGAGGAGGAGTGCTGCCCAAAGACTCAAGAGTTGCAAGAGGATGCGGAGGTACATCGGCCCACTTGGGAAAGACGTCTATGGTGAGAGTTAGGATGATGATACCTTGGCCACGTACTTTTCTTGCTTTGTTGAATCTCCTCTTTGAGATTTTGTAAATGCTAGTTTCTTGTGTTTTGACTGAGGCAGACGTCTCTTTCTTATTTTTAAGTCTCGCTTACAAAAAGCTTTAGCAGATGGTTGTTGACGACCTATTGTGTACAAGACAATTCATAGAGTGAAATTTGGGTTAGCCCCATGTTCATGATTGATGGTCTTTTTGCCTATCTCGGTTCCCTACTCCTTATTCAGTTGCTTTATTTCCTATTTTTATGTTTGTCCTGCCTCTGGATAATTCCTGCTTTACCTTTTTTGATTAAATGATTTGTATACTTCTGCTGCTGATGTGAGAGCTACTTTTATATTTCCCTTTTAGCATTCCATCAGAAAACATACCTTACCCCTGCCTCTATGCTGGTCACTTTCCTCCCAGTTTTTAGGTCTCACCTACGCAGCGCGCATGCGCTGTTTAGGAGGAGACCTTTAGGAATTGATTCCTTGCAGGAGCGAGCTTTGAGACCGTCTGTTTGTAATTAACTTTCAAACAGATGGTGCCTGTTTGCTCCCGCAAAGGACACACGTTGTGTCTCGGTGCACAGGTCTCCTCCCCAAACAAGCCTCGCGGCACAAGTAATGTTTTTAAATAACATCCGCTGTTTTTCTTCTGCACCTCTCTCCACTGGCAGCTTTGCTTTGGACAGAGTTACATTATTTAGATAAGTTAATTGATATCCCAGGTTTGTCCCACAGAATACGAGTAACTATCCAGGGCGCGCCTGACAAGCGCTTCTATTTACTTTAGACAAAGCCTGAGTGTGCAGTCTCCGACACGGGAGTGGATCTCCGCTCCGCTGCGCCCCCATATGCTTTTTGTTCGGGAAGAAAGCAGCCACTGAGGTGGGACTGCTACACAAGGTATTGTTTTTCAGTGATGTTACCCCCTCGGTGGAGATATCACGCAGACACACCTAATTCTAATAAGACCTGTGGGGTTTCTATTGTTTAATGGTTAAACGGCATGAAGCACCACATGTTGTTACCACAGTTCTTTTGCTAGCCAGACAGTAGTAAACGGGTTGCTGCCACGTTAAGTACAGGGGCGTAGCCACCTTTGGTGCAGCAGGTGCAGTGGCACCGGACCCAAGGCCCCGAAGGGTCCAAGGGTTTACTAACCCAACATCAGGCAAAGGGGCCATTTTAATTGCTGGCACCAGGTTCAATGGCCCCTTTGCACAGCTTAACACCCCCCAAACCTGAATAATTCGTTTTCGCATAAGACGTGTTATGCCCAGTCAAGGTGTAACACTGAATGCAGCGCCGTGTTTATGATTGCTGCCAGCTCCGAGCTGGAAACGCACAGCGCGGGTGATTTCTCTCCTTCTTTCTTGGGAAGAAATAAACCTTCACCCTATAGGCCCAGGTTGCAGTCGGAGTAAGTCATCTAGAAGATTGCGAACAGTGAACACCCACATCAAGGAATTCAGGGAATTGGATTATCTGTGCGCACGTCAGAGACTCGGCCTTTGGAATGTCTGCATCCCCACTGAGTCAGGTCTCCAGCCCTGGGATAGAATCTGAAAATGCCCACTAGCCCTCCAGCCGCTTCCCCTGCAGACAATCAGTGCTCAGACGTTTTTCGGATTGTAGGTCACAAAAACTAGCTCATTTGCTTGCTCAGTGTATCATTGGAGTCATCACTCTTTTATTCCCTCACTCATTGCTTGGGCACATATTACCTCACTCAATCATTACCTCCCCCACACGCAATCATTGAATCCCCACTCTTCACTCACTTATTCTTTTACACTCTACTAAATGCAACATACACCCTACATTATACCACTCAATAACACATAATTACATACCACATAATTACACTCAACTCAATACAACATTAATACAATCCACATAATATCACTCAATGCCACATAACACAACACAAATTTTAAAATACACTCAATACAATATACATACACTACACATAACACTCAGTAACACATAATTACACACCACATAATTACACTATACTCAATCCAACATTAATACACTACCATAATACCACATATAACACTTTTTATTACAACTTTTCTACATAAAACACATCAGCCACAATACTCTACAACATAGACACATCAGCCACAATACTCTACAACATAGAAAACACTTCTAAATAAGCACGTAAGGTCCCAAAAGCAAGACCTATTGGCTATGCCAATGCTTGTTGGAATAGTCTTTTCTTTTAGTTATCAGTTTTTAAATGTTTTTTCTGGAACCAAAAGAAAACCATTCCAAAATAGTCGCTGCATGGAAATATTTGTGCACATAGCAGTCATCCTAAATTTTTTTTTCACTGGTTTTAAGAACTATTATTACAAGAAGGCTGCTGCACTCACGTGAACACACAGGGCAGTCATTTAGAGAATTAAACCTATCTTGGCAAAGCCAATACGCGTCACAGGAGAGACCTATTGGCTTTGCCAACTCTTATTTTAGTGTGTGAAATAGATTAAGAATCTTCACCAAGGTCAGACATCAAAGTGGTTAAAATAGCACAGTCGGATTCGAAAACGAATGAAACCGAGTTAACAGAATTGAGAACACAGTCACGAAGCAGAAAGCATACACAGTTCGAAGACTGATATTGTAGCAATTAACAATAAATATACATAAAATAAAAAACTTCACCTAATAGTTTTCCTGCCAACACTGCCGCCAAACCTTCTCCAACCTCGTTGCCCCCACGGCCTCCGCCCACCAGTGCACCCAAACCCCTGAGGTGCATCCTCCTCTACGTACGCTCCCTGCACAGACACACAGTAGAGATTTGGGCCCTCCTCAACACCCTTTCTCCAGATTTCGCCTTCCTTCATGGAAATCTGGGCCAACTCCACCTCCGCCCCCGACATCGCCACCGCCATCCCCGACGGGTACAAGATCCAGAGGAAAGACTGCCCCAATCACCCAGGAGGAAGACTCGCCATCGTGCATAAGAACTCCCTCCGACTCACCACTTCCAGCACGAACGACTCCTCTTTCCCCACAGAACACCTTAATTTCCTGATCCAGACCAGCCCCAGAACTACCCTACGCGGCATCCTTGCCTACAGACCTCCCGGACCACGAACCGCTTTCACGACAACCATCTCAGACCTCATTGCGCCCCACGCCATCGCCTCCTTGGACTAAATACTGCTGGGAGACATCAACTTCCACTTCGACAACCTCAAGACCCCAACTGGACAACCTCCTGAACAACCTCGCCAACATCAGACTGAAACAGCTCATCACCATCCCCACCCACAAGGCAGGACACACCCTCTACCCCATCTTCGCAGGAGGAAACAACATAAGCTTCAGCCATACCACACAGACCCCCTGGATGGACCACCACTGCATACACTTTTCCTTCGAAAAAAACCACCGCACACAAACATACACCATGCCCTCCACAAAGGAATTGGAGCAAGATCACTGCGGGGCACCTCAACTCCACCCTCTACCACGATCCCCCTCCCACCACAAACAACGTCAACTCTGCAGCCAACAAACTCCAAACTTGGATCACCAACTGCGCAGGCAAACTCGGCCCCCTCCCTAACTCCGATAGACCGCGCCCCATTAAAACCGCCTGGTTCACCACCGACCTCTGAGAATCCAGACGCACCTGCAGACGCCTCGAGAAAGTGTGGAGAAATGCCTAAACCACGGAAGCTCAGGCCACCTACAAGAACGCCATGACAGAATACTACCAACACATTAGATCCACCAAAAAAACCTTCATCCAGGACAAAATCCTCACCAACTCTAGCAACTTGAAGGAACTCTTAAGCATAATCCAGGAATTCACCAACCCCCCTGAGAAGCCTCAGACTTCACACATTCTCAAGACCTCTGCAACAAACTTGGATCCTACTTCCATCTCAAGAATAAATCCCTCTACGATAATTTCAATGAACAGACACCCGACGCAGAAACAATGCCTACCTCCAGCAATGCCAGTCAGCCCACCGTCTCTCCCTGGATCCCGATTACCACCGAAGACACCGTCTCGACCATGAAGTTCATTCACTCAGGAGCCCCCACGGACTCCTGCCCCCAACACATCTTCCACAGAGCTGCCCCCACTATAGCTTCCGAACTACGTCGCACCATCCGCTACAAACGCGCTGAAGTCAAGCCCTCCTCAAGAAGACCCCCACAGACCTCAAAAACTACAGACCCATATCTCTCCTCCCCTTCGCGGCTAAAGTCACTGAGAAGATCATCAACAGCCAACTCATGAACTTCATCAAAGCCAACTCCATCCTCAACTCTTCCCAATCCAGATTCCGCAGCAACCACATCACCGAGACCGCCCTTCTCACCGCCACAGACGACATCTGCACCCTCCTCGTCCAAGGCCACACGGCAGCCCTCCTCTTACTTGACCTCTCTACAGCCTTCAACACCGTCTCCTACCGCACTCTCACCACCAGACTCCATGACACCATCATACAGGGAACTGCCCTCGACTGGATCCGCTCCTTCCTCACCAGCCAAACCAAAAGAATCAGACTCCCGACTTTTCTCTCCAAACCCAAAGAGATCAACTGCGGAGAACCCCAAGGATCGTCGCTCAGCCCTACGCTCTTCAAACCTCTGCATGGCCACCCTCGCCGCCATAGTAAAAAAACATGGGCTCAGCATAGTATCCTACGCCGACGACACCCAGCTCATCCTCTCCCTCACGAGGCAACCTGACATCACCAGACTCAGCTTCCAGGATGGAATTAAAGACGTTGCATCCTGGATGAGCAAAAGCTGCCTGGAGCTCAACTCGGAGAAGACCGAAGTCCTCCTCTTCGGACCCGTCCCCTCAGCATGGCACAACACCTGGTGGCCCTCTGCCATCGGCAGTCCCACTACTCCCACAGACCATGCCCGCAACCTCTGCATCATACACGACTCCTCCCTCACATCACCCGGCAGATCAACGCCGTCTCCTCCTCGTGCTACAACACTCTCTGCATCCTTCGCAAGACCTTCAAGTGGATCCCCCACGAATCAAGAAAGACCATCACCCAAGCACTTATTACCAGCGGACTGGACTACGGAAAAGCCCTCTACGCCAGAATCAACAAATCCCTGATCTGGAAACTCCAGACCATCCAGAACACCGCCGCCAGACTCATCCTCAGCATCCCACTGGCTCCCTGTCTAGAAGAGAGTAACCTTCAAGCTACTTATTCACGCCTACAATTCCCTCCACAACACCGGACTCCAATACCTCAACGAAAGAGTCTCCTTCCAGGTACGTAAGAGAAACCTCGGCTCTGCCGACCTCGCCGAAACCCCGCACATACGCGGAGCCAGAACGGGTGGAAGAGTCTACTCTTCAATCGCAGCAAAGAACAAACTCCTGCTGAACATCAGACGTTCCCCCACTCTGCACACTTTGAGAAAGAACCTCAAGACCTGGCTCTTCGACTGAATCAGGAGCTGCATGACCCGCCAACCCCCACCCCAAAAAAAGCGCCTTGAGACCCTTACAGGTGATCAGCACACTTTACAAATCCCTGATTGATTGGTCAACACCAAACGTTTTCAGTACCCCTTGTGTATGAATAATATAAAGAACAGTTTGTTTGCTATTGCCTTTAAATCTTAAGTTATGGTCTTTGACCGTGGTTTTCCTAGGACTGGCAGAAGTTGGATTGGTGATCAGTAGAAAGATACGTACAATATAACTATATGGGCAGTAGGGTGGATCAATGTGGCAAGCATACATTTCATCAATCAATAAAAAAAAAACACTTAGATGCTTTACTCTTTATTAGATTCACCAAAGATCAGCCAAAAGTTATCTGTCACATTAGCCAAACTAATTCTTGCTCCATTGTATTATCCACTTGGTTTGATGTTGCCCAATTCTTTTTATGACACATTTCAACCCCCAGTCTTATGCACAATCCTAACAGATAGATCAATATTGTCCAGTGTTCATCTTTCAGTACCCCCCAACCCTCCCCCGTAGCACAGTTTCTTAGTGTCTGCTTTTCCGGATGTGTAACACAGGGTTAGACATTGATTAGGCACAGGGTCAGTTCACTCAAAATTCCCTATAGTGTGGATGCACACATCAATTTAGTTTTCACGTTTCAAGTTCACCCGGAAAAAGATGTAGGTTCATATAGCAGAATTCTTTCTGCCACCTCAGTCACTCTTTCCACATATAGTTTAGGCCCTGAACATTCCCTACGTTCTGTAGGTGCAGTTTTGGATGGGCACGTGTAGTGGTCCCTCTCCTTCGATGGGGACTCTTGGACTGCAGCGACCACAGCTGCGACTTCACTCGAAATTTGACTGCTGGGGGAGATCAGCAAGCAACACTTGTCTTTGGCTGTAGAATCCAACCTAGGCCTGGTGCAGAAGGGCGCTTGGATGGCAGGTGTGGAACTTGGGCTTGTCGTTGGTAGGGGGGTGTCTTTGGCAGTTGAACCTTGGCTGCAGTGAGGAATCTTCGACATCTGCAGAAGGAGCACACGTTTTCTGGGCACATGACAGGATGTCGATCACATACTTTGGCCGTATCAAAGGTTTCATCAATAATCAAAAGAGGAGGGAGAAGGAATATGTGATCCTTTCGTTTTCCTTAGGTAAATGTCATATAATCATAAGAGAAGGATCACTTGTCCTGCATAACTAGGGTATGCAGGTTCATTCTTACTAGTCCCAATAGAAACCCTCATGCACGTGATCTAGATGGTAATTTAAGCGGTATATCTTGGTTCTCCGCTTTCCCTCTCACGTGTGTGCATAATCATTGGGTTTAGTTTTTTTTGTTTTTTTTGCACCCTCCACCAGGAGGTTTTACCCTTAGTTAAGAGCAGTAGTGACCAGTGATGTGAGTCAGTGAGGTGAATAGGTTAAAAATCCCTTTTATCCAGATTCGTGTGTTTATTGTTCTGGGTTCAGAGATGTTAAAATAATTTAAGTGACTGACAGTGGTTATGACTCTCTCCCATTGCGATGAGTGAAATAGGTCGACATGTTTCAGCCCTCTATAGCCGGTAGGTCAATGGGGCTTTCTTCAGGACCAAGGTGTAGGATGTGTGGAGACCACGGGCGTGTCTTAGTGTGGTAGGCAATCTGGGTATTTCCAAGAATGCCATTCTTAGGAGGTTTTTGGTTAGACTCCTTGAGGTCGCTCGGTATTTCCAAGAATGCCATTCTTCGGAGGTTTTTGGTTAGACTCCTTGAGGTCGCTCGGTACCTGTAATTAAAAAAATGGACAAACTAGACAATAGGGTAGGGGAGGTGGGTTTACATAAAACTAGTTTACTGGTATTGAATTACCAGGAAAACATAAAGCACTAATATTAGCGTAGCAACTGGAAAATAGCAATACTTCATATGACCGTCCCTGGCTTCTGGTCAGGGTCAACTCTCTCTCTTCAATGACGTAAATATTATAATGGCAGATGTATCTAGCTCATAGTGTAAACAGACATCTTTCTTACACCCATAGTTCTTAAATCATGCTTCAGTGATAATTCAGGCGCGCGTTTTGTCAACATGCACTTATTTTAAAATTGGACTCAGTTTCTCTTATCATACCCCTGTGTTTATCTATCAATTGGGGCATTAACGGCTTGCTTGCCAATTACACCAAGAAAATAATTCACCTCTATTTGTGGCCTCTTTTCCTCTCATGCATTCGTTCGTTTTTTTGTAATCGTTCAAACCGCTAGTTTAACAGAGTACGTGCCCTTTATAATGTTTTTATTTTTTCGCCACTCAGTGACATCATAGTTGGGATAAAATTAAAACATACTTATTTTGGGCTACAACAGAGTGAGGATGGTAAAACGACTATTAACGTTTAACCTCGAATTGGGCAATAAGCGGATTCAGATCGCAGGTCTTGAACACAGCTGAACGAAAAAATAAAAACATTATAAAGGGCGCGTACTCTGTTAAACTAGCGGTTTGAACGATTACAAAAAAAACGAACTAATGCATGAGAGGAAAAGAGGCCACAAATAGAGGTGAATTATTTTCTTGGTGTAATTGGCAAGCAAGCCGTTAATGCCCCAATTGACAGATAAACACAGGGGTATGATCAGAGAAACTGAGTCCAATTTTAAAATAAGTGCATGTTGACAAAACGCGCGCCTGAATTATCACTGAAGCATGATTTAAGAACTATGGGTGTAAGAAAGATGTCTGTTTACACTATGAGCTAGATACATCTGCCATTATAATATTTACCCTTGGGAGCACAAAAAACTACTAATAGATACCTACTACAAGCACCACAAGTTGTGAATCCATTGTCTTCTAGTTTAGAAACCCAGATGTAGATTCAATAACTGAAATGCGGATCTCACTGCCATTAATACTAATGAGTTGCCTATGTTTCCAACAACTGAGATGTATCACTAATATCTACCTAATGGAGTATCTCACATCTTCCGTGATGCTCCAAATCTGTGTCGCGCCTCTACCATACGTAACTTAACATTTCCCCGTGTACAACGCGGTATGTTTACCCTGGTAACCTAGCAACCACCTTCCCACGTGACAGACCGTCAGCGCCTCAAGAGCGCGTTGATTGGTAACGCGAGTCAGACCACTAACACTTCCGCGTGTAGCGCGCAGAATGTTTTCCCATGTTACCTAGCAACCAACATCCTACGTGACTCCCCGTCATTGCCTCAGATCGCTCCGATTGGTAGCGCGAGTCTGACGGTCACGAGCCCACGCCCACCCGGAAGTGCTCACCGCCTCGCTACTCTGGTTTTAAACAGTGAACCGAGCCCGTTTCATTATCGTCGGGGTCCGGTTCGAGGGTGACGTAGGTAGACTGCGGGTGCTGAGCGTCGAGGGCGTAAGTTGGAACCGGCTTGCAGCACAAAGCTAAGTACCGATTGCACTCATACCCAGTGGTTTTGCATTGTTCTGATGCCTTTCTTCATTTGATTTGCCATTCAACAGGGTCTGCCGAATACGCTCCCACCCCCCTCCTGTGACCCATGGTGTTTATTCCTAACACCTACAAAGTGAGACATTTTAACTTGACTGCGATCGTTTTCATTACTTTTTGCATTGATCGCTGGTTTGACGATCTTCTGCTGAAGATTTTCACCGTTTTAATTCCTTAGTCACTACTAGCCTGTACCACGAATAGGACACCGCACCTCTCATAGCTCTTCTGTACCCATGGCTAATAGGTGGTGTTAACCATAGCGCTATTCTACCACAGATAGTATGGTATTCACTCTTGGAGCACGATATTTACAATAACAACTAAGAACAACCAGAAGTAATTCTGAGTGTTTGTGTTTGTCCTACCTGTATGTCTCTGTCCTTTTATTTTTCAGGTGCAGAAACGATAAGTAGAAGCCTCCTAAACCAGGAGTAATTAGGAGTAATTAGGAATAGTCCAATCATTCCTAATTTTTTTGCACTTTTCACTTTTTATTTAATTTTCACATTCACGCCCCTAGGTAAGGGTGGGCCTTAGAGTGCCCATACCGCCAGGGTTTATCACACACAGTCCTGATGAATTGCCAGGTAAATTAACACCGTTTCGATGGCAAGAAACATGTCGACCACTCTCTAGGAACCTACCACTCAATTATAGTGGACTGTTTCCTCACATATTTTAATATTTCGTGTCTTTAGTGATCATTTAATAAAATTATTATCTCAGATACACTACAGACCATTTTAATTCACCCATCACTCACTAAGTTTCATTTTGCAATCAACACGCCCTATACTCACCATCCCGCTCCGCAGTAAATCTGGCGTTGCAGCACACCAAAGAGACACTCGGTCTCTTTGGTGGGGCCCGATGATGAAGCATGTCATCACTAGGTGGTGAGTGAGGGCCTTCTTCAACATCCCAGTGTGGCTGTTTTTTGTGCTCGCAAGGATGGTTTAACCTCCTCAGACACTCTTCTTTTGATCATTGACTATTGACCGGGGAACAAGAGTGTCAGTATACTCTCCCTATCTCTCTCCTTGTTACTTATTATAATATTTACGTCATTGAAGAGAGAGAGTTGACCCTGACCAGAAGCCAGGGATGGTCATATGAAGTATTGCTATTTTCCAGTTGCTACGCTAATATTAGTGCTTTGTTTTCCTGGTAATTCAATACCAGTAAACTAGTTTTATGTAAACCCACCTCCCCTACCCTATTGTCTAGTTTGTCAATTTTTTTAATTACACGTACCGAGCGACCTCAAGGAGTCTAACCAAAAACCTCAGAAGAATGGCATTCTTGGAAATACCGAGCGACCTCAAGGAGTCTAACCAAAAACCTCCTAAGAATGGCATTCTTGGAAATACCCAGATTGCCCACCACACTAAGAGACGCCCGTGGTCTCCACACATCCTACACCTTGGTCCTGAAGAAAGCCCCATTGACATACCGGCTATAGAGGGCTGAAACATGTCGACCTATTTCACTCATCACAATGTGAGAGTCATAACCACTCTCAGTCACTTAAATTGTTTTAACATCTCTGAACCCAGAACAATAAACACACAAATCTAGATAAAAGGGATTTTTAACCTATTCACCTCACTGACTCACATCACTGGTCACTACTGCTCTTAACTAAGGGTAAAACCTCCTGGTGGAGGGTGCAAAAAAAAAATCACTAAACCCAATGATTATGCACACACGTGAGAGGGAAAGCGGAGAACCAAGATATACCGCTTAAATTACCATCTAGATCACGTGCATGAGGGTTTCTATTGGGACTAGTAAGAACGAACCTGCATACCCTAGTTATGCAGGACAAGTGATCCTTCTCTTATGAGTATCAAAGGTTTGGCACAGTCTACAGCAAGAACTGATAATGGAGAGCGGAGGACCCCTTCACACACAGGTTACTTCTGGCTTCGATTCTTTGTGGTCACTTGCTTTCTTTGGTTGTTCCTCGTGCTAAGCATCCCCTCCTGGGTAGTCTGTCATTCTGCATGACTTGGCATCCTCCTTCCTCTCTCAGCAGACAGACCGGCTTCTAGGTCCTTGGCAGAATCCCATCCTCTCAACATAAAATGAATACTTTGTTTATTAAATAGTCTACTAATTTTCAATTTAATACTGCAAGCACAATAATTGCATACATCATATGGCATTACTCATGGCATTACAAGATACATCTGGTGTATATGGGTGCTAAGGTAATAATAATAAAGAGAAAGAATACATTAAGTAAAAGATGTTGAGGACAATGAATTGCAATAAATCTGGCTACTGCCAAATTATCCTGACTAATCTTGTTCTTAAAAGCAGCATGTATGTCTAGAACAGTGGTCTTCAAACTTTTTACAGCCATGCCACACCCCGGGTTAAACAAATAAAATCATCAGGATCCCCCAACACATTTTTCACACTTATACTAATAAATTGGTAAAGTTTAAATATATTTTAACATTGCAGTTAAGTTGTTATATTACCCTTTTAAAAATGCAATCAAATACATGATTGACAGACATAATCTTCTGGTCAGCCAGGCCTTACTAAAGTGTAAAAAATCCATAGAGTGATTATCAGTAATGGTGGGGAAGACAGGTTTGAGAAATATTTGGAGCCCCTTCCCCTTGACACCTACTACCAGACAGCATATAAATGACAAAAGGTGTTAGTGATGGCCCATTACAAAGTGGCTTACTGACTCTTATGTTTTCCACTTAAAACAAAACACTTTTACCAGCATAATGCTTCTCTGGGTCAGAGCCTGGTGCCCTCCCTGGGATCAATTAGCCCCCCCCCCAGGGGGGCCCGCCCGCTCCCAGCAGTTTGAAAACCTCTGATCTAAAGGTAACTAAAACTATAAGTTCCAACATTGTTGGCTGAATTACCCACATATGTTCTATTCCTCACAATGAGTTCATGCACATACTGGAGTTATGGTGGTTTGTTGTCTGACATGGGTATGAGTTTTAGCAATATGACGTCCTGATTGACTGTATGGTTTAGTCTACCTGCTCTGCTCTTCAGACGCTGATTCACCTCATCCTCCGTCCGCGCCCATTTATTTAACTCCGCTTTCCAAGCCGGTATAGACAGCGGCTGGGATGCTCCCACTTCGCCCTCCGGTCTTTACATTGCGATTGTCTAATTACCCTGTAAAAATAATGTCCCTGCATGGCAATGTCCCCCTTGTGTCATCAAATATAGTACCTGGTCTGCCTCAGGTTCTCCTATCCGTATGCCCTATGCCCTTTCTCTGCCTAAATAAAGTAAACACTTCAGGTATGCCCCCTAAGGTCCTGCAGAGACCTGCTGTTGCCACACAGCAGTACTTCAAGTACTCTTCAGAGCACTTCCTTCCTTGTTCACGAAGAACATAGGACTGAAACAAAGTGGGGTAGTTTGGATCCACACATTTTACATATAAGGGAGGGGGATGGATGCATTATCTATGGCATTCAGAGCCGGTTTAGGATGGTTCTCTTTCAATTGTAATTTCCAGGCTACTTCTCAGACATAGTCTTTATTTAAGGCGATGACTATCACATCAGGAAGTAGTGACGTTGGCACTAAGCTGGAGTAGCCGAAACAAGGGAACGTTTAAGTGAGATGTCTGCACCTGGCTGTCAGCAGTGTTCCTGAAGCAGTAATTCGTCACAAGTGGACCGTTCTTGCCTAGAAACGTCCTCACCTTGAACAGCGGAAAGTCTTATCCCTCACACATACTATTCACCACCTGGCAGTCCTCAGGAAACACTAATCAGCAGCTCTCTGCTTACTTGGACCTCATGGAATTTCATACCATTACTTTACCAGATCTTGGCTTGCATGAAGGTTTTCTTTGCCTGATTCATGTATTGTGCCATCAACTTCTGAGGCCAAAACATTGTCTACCACATCTTCTGTGGTGGCTCGGAAGTTCCTTTTCTGACTAAGGTTAGTGGGCTACACACGAGTGCCCAAACAGAAATTCAAAGGAACTTAATTTCTGTGGCATTTGTGTAGGCAAACAAAAGACATGGCTGGAGAAGATCCCAATTCCTCTTGAGATTCTCTGGCAAAGTTTCCATCATGCTCTAAGGGTTTTATTCAAGCTTTCTTCCAACCCATTTGTCTGTGGGTCGTATGATGTGGAGAAATGGTAGGTCAAGCTTGCTGCAACATGTCTTTCATATAAGAGAGACTGACATTTTTTCCCTTTTCAGAAATCACCATCTTAGGAAATCCAACCCATCAAAAGGTTCCTAGAAGTGCCACATTAATGGCTAACAAAACTAGCAGTTGGGCTTCTCAAGGTACCGCCTCAGGATACCTGGTGGCATGTTCCGCTGCAACAATCCAATCCAAGATGGCCACCGGGTGGGAGCTCCTGGTCAGAGCTCCGAGTGCGTGGGGTTCCAATTCTGGACTTAATCCCCGTTAGCACCCGCATCTTCGAGGACCCAACAAAGAGTAACTGGAGCAAGTAACTGGATGAAAGTAGTGATATTACCTGGTCTGGGGACGGCTGCTGCCCGGGCGTTGGACATCACACGAGCTGCCTAGCTGCCTCGAGATCGGCTGCTGAGAGGACGGCTACTGCTCTGGCGCTGGACCTTGGAGACGCTGAAGCTGGACGTTGGCGCTGGACATTGGAGGCGCTTAAGCTGGTCTCTGGAGGTGCTGGAGTCCGAGATCGCCCTGAGGCCGAAGGAAGGCGCCCGTTCTACACCGGACCACTCTGAAGAGCTGCGCACCGCAGGAGCCGCCTACATCAGGGAGCTCTCTTGGATCGGTGAGCCCTGTGCTGCCTGCGGGAGGGCGCCTGCCCGCAGAGGCTTGCCTGCTAACACCGGAGCGGCTCCACAGGAGTCACGGCGGAGATCAGCCCAGCTGCACCGGGACCAAGGTGGACCGAGCACCGAGCACCGGACCCATCCCCCCCCCCCTTCTCTAAATTGGCAGATGCTGGCCGCTACAGGGGTACAACGGACAACAGGCGCAGCAGGGGAGCACCGCGGGACGAACACCGGACCCCGCCTCCACGCATGAGCTGAAACAACGGACCCCCCTCCACCCAGAAGCCGCCGGTTGCAACGGACCCCCTCCCCCCACCCAGAAACCGCCGTAGCCGCCGAAGCAACGGACGCCCCCCCCCCCACCAGAAGCCACCGATTGCACACCGGGATGAGGACAGCACCCCCCTCCCCGCAGTAAAGGAACTCTCCCACCCGCCCCGCAGTAAAGGAACACCAACGGACTGGAGGGCTGAGAGGAGCAGCTGACGCCGGCATGGAAATAGTTTGCAGTCACTGGTGAGCACATTAGCGTGCAGCGGACACAGTCCTTAACTACAAGAGAAGGTATTTATGTACATTTTCTTTGGCTCTGAACTTTGCTGTTACTTGTACAAAATGGCGGGGGTCGAAAAAAACAAGAACCTATGGCCATAAATCACCTACTGTGCCCACGAGAGTCCATCGGGATGAGTCTCCCCCACAGAGGGAGAAACGAAACTTATCTCACTGCTCACAAGCATGGAAATAGAAAGAGGACTAAATGTCTGATCTCACTGCTCACAAAGCATGGAAATAAATAGTGGACTAATGTCTCTTCTCCCCATATGTGGTGGCCATTTTGACACAGTCTCCCCCCTCGGACCACCATCGTGGCTAATCATTCTTTTGCACCTTATGTATTAAGATCTGGTCTCCTCAGGCTATTTCTAATCGTATTTGGCACTGTCCCCGTAACCTCCTCTCCTTCACCTGTGACACAACGAACGCTACCTCACACCCAGCTTGGAACTAACTGGGCTTGCTTCAAACGGAACCTGGAACCTCTCCACTCTGCTCACAGGCAATAACAACAAATAAAGGAATAGCGTCTCCAGTCCCCCTACATGGCGGCCATTTAAGACTGACCTCTCTCTCTACTCAGCGGCCATCACGGACTAGTCATTGCCTTTTACCGCAGGCTCCAATTTTATTTTAAGTATTTTATCTTATTGTCTTATTACTGGATCACGACACTTTATGCATTGCTTTCACACTGCCATCGTATATACTAGTGTCATATTGTTATTGCTGCTATATATATGCACACTTATGGGACTTAGTAACTCATTAGTAGTTTAGCCCTATTCTAGCCTGTATTTTATTGTATTTTTATTGTAGTGCCATATTGCTATTACTGCAATATGTATGCACATTTAGGGGACTTAGTAACTATTTAGTAGTTTAGCTCTATTCTAGCCTGTATTTTATATGCGACAAGCTGCACATATCTCACCTCTATCCCCATCATTCACTGTCCGCTTCCACATTTACTTATTTTCTTATTGGGTTTTCATTGTAAGCTACGTCACGATATTGCACTGATTATTACGACCTCATCCAACTCTCTCTGGTAGGCAAACTGCGCCCAGCCACTTTCTAAGCCTAGACTACATTGCTGCTACCATGTACACTCTGATATGTAACTAAGCCTCCACCTAATAGGCCTTACCTCGCATAGCTGGTCACATGGTGTAAGTTGACTGCTACCTTGTATATAGGATACATCTGATAAGATGCTCCCACGCACTGGCTGTTCGGGGATTACACTGACCTCCACCCCCTATATCTATGCTCACTCACAAGTGTCCTCCTTGGCCTTGTAACTAGCGGCTGATAGCGTGTACTATCGCCCTAGTTCAGACACCTAACACCACAGCCTCTCTAAAATGGAGCTCAACGGCAAGCACACTTTTAGAATTAACTACCCCTCCACCCCTCTCTCCAAAAATGCCACTAAACGTTTCAAACACAACTTCTTGAGGGCGCACCCGGAAACACCCTTTGCCGACACCTACTTCTCATCGGGCAATGGAGCCCTGAACACTGATTTCATCTTCCACACCTCACGCAGAGCCCAATGGAGAAAAACTTTCCTATCTCTACTCACAGTCTCCATCACCAAGAAAACAGCCCATGGCTCAACTCTCACCATCACACCTTCCCACCTCTTCCCTGGCAGGTCTACCATTACAATCTATAATACCGGGATTGTCCTGATCCAAGCCACGGACAAGAACCTGGAACTACTAGACAACCTGTTCCCCAAGTTCAAAGAGCACCTCTCCAAGCTGCGGACCCGAACCCAGAAGTCCGCCAGCACTATCCCCCCTGACCTCGCAGCCACCACCTACTACACCTCTACCCCCAGCACCCCAGTAAATGGCCCACCTGCTGTTAACGCACGCCACTCCCCAAGGACAGTCACGAATATCCCCGCCGCACATACTAGTAGCCCCTCCAACACGACACTTCTTATCCCCACCTACACCCCCTCCATCCATCTCCCCTCGGACAGATCATCCCCCATCCACAACACTCCACCATTTGAACAAGCCATCGCCCAAAGTTTATCCACCCCCTCTCATCCCCCCCTCGACAGACACCTTTCCCTCCCCATCTCTCTCTCCACTCCCACCCACGTGTCTCTCACACCCGACACAACAACTCCCACCCACAACACGCCTACATCTGCACACACCATCACGCGGAGTTTATCCACCCAACAACCCCATCCCCCCCACGGCAGACTCCTCTCCCTTCCCCGCTCCCTCCCCACTCCCACTCATAACATTATCCCCCTCCCAACTCAAGATACAGAACATACCTCCTCCCGTACCCTAGCACCCCCCTCTCTCCCACCTCCTATTCTGAGCCCTCACTACCCTCCTGTCTCCCCCACTGTCTTCAACCTTCACTCACTCTTCTACTCACCTGTATCGTCTCCCACTGAAGTCACTATCTATGCTTCCCACCCACCGCCTGCCTCACCTTCACCACTCACACCCCTCGCCCACAAACACGTCCACACCTTGAATACCATCCCACCCATTAGCACCGCGGAACACCTCAACAACCCTCCTGACTTGACCTTATCCACACTCCAACAAGTCAAGGAGGAAATTTTACAAATCAAAAAAGACATCCACGCAATCAAAGACCTTCTCTCCTCACAGCCCAGTCTACCTCCCACCATCCCATTACCCTACAAACGACGCACCCTTCCTACATACACTCGCCCCCGACGACTCCAGCAATGGTCCACTATCCCCGTTCGCAATAACTCCCACCGCCCCCGTCGTGTTCTCAGCCCCTTGTCTGACCTCGACCTTTGCTCTCTCCTACACTCTTATGGCCCAGGTCCGGTAAAAGGTTTTTCCAATTCACACATCCCCATACCCACAATTCCCACAAACGCTCTGAGGCTCCCAACACTCAACAACAGAGGCTCCGTCCCTAACAACCTCAGGAAAGTTCCCCTCACACTAGAAAGCTCGTCCACCCTTCTCTGTCCCAAACTCAAATGCATCCTACTAAACTGCAGATCGGCCCAGAGACATTCCTCCGACATCGCGGATCTTGTCTCAAATAGGGAGCTGGACCTAGCCTTTCTAACGGAAACGTGGCTCACTGAAGCCTCCACCCCGATTATGGACATACTAGTCCCCCCCAATTATCACATCATTAGGTTGGACAGGCCTCCTGGCAAGACGGGCGGGGGAATTGCATGCATTGTTAAGAGCAACATCTCCGTTACTCAAGTCACCTCCCCCTCCCTTTCCTCCTGTGAACTCCTCTGCCTAGACATCATCAGTGAGGGCAAACAAGTATGTACTTTACATCTCATTTATCACCCGCCTGGTGACAATCTCATATTCACCCAACAAGTCATGGACCTGATCACTTCCAACGCCGGTCGGCAGACCACTCAAGTCTACCTGGGTGACTTCAATCTCCACTGGAACGATCAGAAAGACACTGCAGTGAATAGTCTAAAAACTTTCCTCAATGCGCTTGACCTCACCCAATTATGCGATAAACCAACACACGACAAAGGCGCGATACTCGATCTCATCATTGCCAAAGAGAACGCTATTCAATTGGAAGCGATTCTACCCTGCGATTGGTCAGATCACCACATTATCACCTTCTTTATCAACGAAAAAGTTAAACCTAACCCTACTCAACCAATCAAATCCAAAACATGGAAAAGGGATTTGAAGAATCTTAACCCCTCCACCCTACCTCCCCACATCGGCAACCTCCTCCTTCCCCCTTCAGGTGCCTCAGATGTTCAATCACTGACTGACCACTACCTTGACTCTATGAATACAATAGTCAATGAAGTCGCCCCTCTGCAACTGAAGAGAGTCTCCACCAAAATCTCTAACCCATGGTATGATGGCAGTCTCAATGACGAAAGGCGTAATATGCGAATGGCAGAGCGCACCTGGAGATCGGACCCTTCAGCACTGCATCTCAAAAAGCTCAAGAACAAGAGAAATGCCTACTTTAGGAAAATAAAGCGCACAAAGTCGGACTTCTTCAGCCGCCAGCTGGACCAAGCGAAGAATAGGCCAAGAAAACTGTTCGAGTTAATCAAGACCCAAACAAAGGCACAACCCACACAAGCAAATAGCACAACAAATGACACTCCACACTGTGAAGCCTTCTCTGCTTTCTTTAAACATAAGACTGACAACATAAGAAATGACCTCATAATGGATGTAAATCGATACTCCAACTACACCAGAATGGCTGACACTCAACCTAAAAACAAGGCATCTTGGCAGTACTTCGACACCTACTCGGAAGAAGCTATACACAAACTGCTCTGCACTTTGAAGCCCTCTAATCACCTTACAGACCCTCTACCTGCTAATGCGGTAAAAGACTTTACCCCCTTGCTCCTCCCTCTCTGGACCAAGATCATTAACAGCTCGTTGCGACAAGGACACATTCCAGACTCCCTTAAGGTGGGGCAAGTCACGCCTATACTAAAAAAACCTACAGCTGATCCGTCTGACCTAAACAATTATCGACCCATCACCAATATCCCCACCCTGGCCAAACTGTTGGAGAAATGTGTCCAACTCCAACTAACAAAACACATTGATAAATTTGACCTCCTCAACCCTCATCAATCAGGTTTCAGAGCGAAACATAGCACGGAAACAGCTATGACACACATAATTGATGACGCCCTCCAAATTCTGGATCGTAATGAGTCCTGCCTCCTCATCCTTCTTGATCTCTCGTCAGCATTTGACACGGTCAAACATGAGAACTTGTTGGAGCTGCTAAGTACTAGGATGGGGCTATCGGGAACTGTTCTCAAATGGTTTTCGTCTTTCCTTCACAACCGGTCTCAGAGGTTCAAGATCGACAATGTACTATCTACACCGGTGCCTGCAGATCTTGGGGTTCCACAAGGATCCACCCTCTCTCCTACACTGTTCAACCTCGTTATGGAACCCCTCGCCACCTTGCTTCAAGCCTCCAATGTTCAATTCCATATGTACGCTGATGACACGCAACTCTACCTAAAGTTACAGTCCCCGGAAGATATCAAACAGCTGAATTCCACGCTTATTAACACCCAATCCTGGCTGGCCGATAATCACCTCAAACTAAATGCTCTAAAAACTGAGTTCCTACTCATCTCACCTCCGGCGAAAATCTCCACCACCCAAACCTGGCTCAACAACCTAACAGCACTCAATGTCCAACCTACCATCGTGGACTCGGCGAAATCCCTAGGCATCACACTCGACGCCAAGCTCGACATGCAGCAGCACGTCAGCAAAGCCACAAAAGCAGCTAATTTCCAAATTAACACGCTGAGGAAAATTAAACCCTTCCTCCCTGCCAAAGACTTCCAAACTGCTGTACAAGCTCTAGTCATCCCTCGAATAGACTACGGAATTGCGACCCTCAGCGGTCTCCCGCTATCCACAACAGCACCCTTAAGAGCCTCCCTGAACGCTGCCGCGAGACTCATTACTGGCTCAAGAAAGCACTCGCACATATCCCCAGACCTAAAGTCTCTAAAATGGCTGCCTTTTGAAGCCAGAATACAGCTAAAAATTGCAACTATGACACACGCGGCCGTGCACCACAAGGCACCCTACTACCTCGCTCAAAAGCTGTCTATATCAGGAGGGTCGAGATCCAATAGGAGTACTAAAAATCTACTCCTGAAACCTCGTAGATTTCGAAAAGCGAAAACTTACAAACGCTCCTTCTCAGGAATGGCACCCAGGATCTGGAATGCGCTCCCTCCTGAAACAAGGCTAATCACCTCCACTGCACTCTTCAAGAAAGAGGTGAAAACAATGCTTCTGGCCAAGATCTCCTGATCGCTACAGATGTTGGGTCAGAGACTCTGCATTGCTTGTATCGCTGCTCTGCCTATCCTCGACTTGTTGGGGGCACTATTACGCTACTCTATTACTACCGACCAAGATATGATACACGTTGGTTTACTGATCCACCTGTACGCCATGGTAGTGGGATCAATGACCTGTGCTGCTATATACTACTCCCTTACCTGATCATATATGGAGTGGTTTTATGTTTGTTTTTTTCATCCATGTTATTACCATGTCACTTACCATGTTATTACCATGTTATTACCATGTTACCATGTTACCTACCTGATCATATATGGATTGGTTTTATGTTTGTTTTTATCATCCATGTTATTACCTTGTCACTGATTATTATACTGTTCCCATTATCTCTGTTTACTCTGTTGCCCCTTCCCTGTCTTTGTGAAGCGCTCTGATATCTGTAAGGATCTTGTTCGCGCTATATAAAACTTTGAATAAATAAATAAATAAATAAACCAAGATAAACTTCAACTTAAATCCTGAGGCTAAGGAGGGTCATACGGACCAACCTGTTAGTGAACCCTCCAAACTACGTCCCCTACTCAATGGAGCACCTACTTCTGATTGCATTGGTACTAACAATGCCTTGGTCCTTATCACTCAGTTGGCAAGTAGAACAGGGTCTACGGAACCTTTTTCTATGCTCATTCTGGGCCAATAGAACAATAAATCCCAACCTTCCCATGTCTTTTTATTGGCCAAGTGACCCTCTAAAGGTACCTCGTGGTGCACTAATAACAGTAATGTTCTGCACACTAAGGGAACTACTAGCCTCTTGATGGCTCTTGGCTCAGCATTCACAGGCTCACTATATCAGTCAAGCCTCCCTTCCAACATAATGTCATCCGACCACTCCGCTGTCGATCCGCTCCTTGGCTTCCTTCCAAAATTAAGTGTGGCAGAATTGCTCCCAGGTTAGTCCTCTCAAAGCTAACAATCCCTCCAGCCCAGGCAGTGACTCCGACTCCAACACTTGGTCCTCTTCAGGTGTTTCATCCTCCTTTCCGTCTGGAGCAGCGGCAAACGGCACCACAGCCTGTACCTTCTCAGTCTTCCCTCATCCACTGCCTACATTTATCTGATCATTGGAAATTTTAGATGTTCCCAGTCTCTTCCTGAGACTGACGTGCATCTTGTGCTCTGGTCAACATTACTGACATGGTTCAAACCATGTAGGCATCTAGTCCTGGTAGTAAACCAGGTGAGATTGCATCACTGTCCAAGAGACATCACTCACATTGCTTCTCTCACTCCTTCATCAACCATGCCTGGCTTGCTATTGAATTCTACCTCAGCATGGGCAATTTGGTACTCTGGGCTATCCCATTAGTTACCAATCCTGTGCCATATGACAATCTTGTTGGGTTTGTGACACTTTCTCTCAACGGGTCCTGTAAGTACTGTTATCTCTGAGGGCAGGCCATGCATAGAACCTTCCTATTTTTAAATTACTGGAACTGCAGTCTTGCCCCGCTCTTCTACAATCCACTAAACTGCTCAACATGGACTACTTAGCAACCCTCTGCTTTCAAGGACCTCATAGAATTGCTAAGGGAAGCTCTTTCTCCATCCTCCTTCACTTCAATGTCTGCGCTTCCATTGTCCAGCTACTGGAATGTAGTCCGTACACAACAACTTTATTGGAAAGCTGTATCCACCCTCCATCTTGCGCCATCCTGTACCACAGGCCATTCAAAATGTAACCCACTGGTTCCCAGTACACAGGCTGTCACCACACGCACAGCCTTTGTAGCATACATGTACCACACACTTGCTGCACATACACGTGCACACACCATGTCTGTGCAAAAATCTGTGGCTCACATAAAAGTAGAAATTTACCTGAGAGGGAACAGTAGTCCACACTTTCCTGGACAGAGAGAAATTGGTCTTATCATAATGATTGACAAAACGTACATTGTTCCTACCACTACCTTATGACTTACCCAGTGCATAAATAGTGGTCAATGATTTACCTGAGAGCAAGCTTGATGTGCCCCTCTAGGTTGCACCGGACTGTGTTAACCACCTTCTTTTTGTTCTCTCCCCCTCCGATGCACTGTTTACCTAATTTTTCATGCTGTATCTTTTTATCTCTGGTTTGCTTCCTCACTGTCTGCCTACTATGTAATGCAATTTCCTTCTGTTTTTTACAGTGTGTATGTAAAGCGCTATATAAAACTTTAAAAATAAGTAAACAACAGGTTCTGATCCTTGTGTTCTCGGGCATAGATCTAGGCCACTACTCACATGCCGGGCCCCCCAAAAAGTCAGGTTACCAGTTCCAGATGCAGTCTGGCACTCTGGGCATGGGTACACACTTGTTTACATTATATGGACAATTCTGCCCCCAAAAAGACCATGATCCTAATGAAAAAACAGTAGTAAGAACGTCTTGGAACTGCTGATTTGGTTTGTGTTTACAGTTGTCTGATCCTGTAGTATATATCGTATTACTTGCATAACCCTCTTAAATTTGAATTCTTTCAAATATCTATATGTTTAATTTCTCCCAAGCATATGCACTGCATTGTAATGTATGTTAACTTATATAGCGCTTCTTACCCAGCAAGGGTTGAAGTGTTTTTTTCAGCAGATAGCATGCCACTGTCTGGTAGTGTAATGGATGAAAGAGTACGGGTTATATTAATTTTGTGTGTTGTGAAAGTCTTGTATGATGACTAGACTTGTGATCTTATCTGGGTTTTTTGTCATTGCACCTATGCCACAGCTTGGAATGAAATGTGTGAGAGAAAGGTCACATCCACAACATGTTGACCTGCAAATTGGCAATCAATTAGTTTTGCAGTTTGTTATGCAGGTGGTCTTGTAAGCGATCATGCTGGCAGAATCCATGTACTGGTTCAACAGGTCTTGGACAGTTCAGCTATACGTCAGTTCTTGTCATTTATTGGATCAGATATATAGTAGAAGAAGTATAGTAGGTTACACATTTCTCTATAGCCTGGTTATGGCATACAATTTAATTATAGTTACCTTCTAGTGGGGAGTACGCATAGTAATGGTAACAGAGTACATTTTAAGAGGCCATTGCCATTTCCTAGAAGACCTGGGTAATGACATATCCATTTTTACATATTTACTGAAAACATAAAGAGCTGTACAGTGAGTAATCCATTCCTTGGATCGCTGGTTCATGAACACATTAACACCTTTTATTTCAAGTGGGCCGTACAGTAATGTATGACTTTTTCTCTGGACAGGTTCAAACTGACAACTCAATTTGTTCCAGCCCAGCTAGTCAGAGTCTCTTTTCCAGGTTAGTCCGTATTGCATACCAGGCCTCATTTCTGGGAGTACCCATGTCTGGTATATATCTGGTCAAACACTGAAGTCCACACATGAGGGACACACTGAAGTCCACACATGAGGGACTGCACACCTGTATTCCGTTACTTAATGACTTAAATGCAGACAATTGTTATGTGCAGGAGAGTGTAGTCCACTTTATTGGAGTTTTGGGCACTATCATTCTCCACCTTTTATGGGTATAGCTTAGTCTTTAAAGTCTTAGAATTCCCGGGTATCGATTGTCCTTACTCTTGCCAGAGCAAGTTACTGTTTAGCCATAAACTGAGATAGGGGATGATCAGTTAAGATACTGGTTTAGGTAACCGATTTCTTTCTGAGAATATCATTAGTGTTTTACTTGGAAGAAGGAAGGGCATTTTGCCGTTGACAACCTTCTCCTTATTGCAGAGGATCTTGAAGGTTAATAATCTAATGAGAAGAAGTCGGAGGCCTCTGTGGCTGGGGAGATGTTGTCACGGAGATTTATATGTTGGTTATCTCGTGCTGAGTCTTTGTGGAAATGCAATATCAGTTGGTTAATGCTGAAAAGATTTCGTGGAGATTGCTTCTGGGGCACTTGGCAATAGAGATCCAGTTTGAGTAGTGAAGGTCTCTGCTTTATAAAGGGTAGATTTGTTGATACTGTTGAGTCTCTGGAGTTGGATATTGTTCTTCATGTTTTTTGATTCAGTTGACGTTAAAGCAGTCCAGTGTGATTTAATACTTTTTTATTTCATTGCTGCGTGTCATCTGGCATTATTTAGGTTGCATACATTTTTTAAGGGAGATCATGCTAGAGCTCATTAAAACTTCTTGCCTTCGATTATTTGCTAGGGAAGTGAAAGCACAGGCAAATATAAGTTGACTCCGGCGAGGTCAGGTTTGTTCCAGTATCTGTAGGTGTTGATCTCTGTTTTGTGGTGAGAGTTTATGGGTAAAACACGGGGTGGTGATCATTGGTTCCCTGTGATGTTGATGATTCCAGGAGGGCTGAATATTAGGCCCGAGGTGCGCATGGGTGCCCCAGTGGTTAATTAATGGAGGTTCCAGATTTGATACAATGCTTCTTGGCTGTAGCATTGATATTTGGCTAAATCAAATGTTTAGGTCATCAAGAATTCTGTAGTTGGTGTGTTTGGTAGAAAAGTGTGAGATTGACTTTTTACCTTAACCAACTCAGGCGTACTGTATTGAGTGTAAACTGTGAAACACAAGCACACTTTTTCAATGGAAGCACATAACTTTCACCTGAGCAAATTATGTAGGAAGGAAGATCCACGTGCGGGTGGAGCCAAACCAGAAGCCTTACTTGTGAATCTGAATGCTCTTTTTTTTCTGTTAATCACATAATGTGTGGCGACAGTTGCTCTCCCAAATTAAACCTAAAACAGAACAAGCATTTTCAATGCAACGGTCTCGCCTTTGCCAAAGTTAGAGCTATTGGCATTGCAAATGACAACATTTTTATTTATGTGTTGGCTTTGAAAACAGATAAATAAATGGCATTGTCATTTACAATGCCAATAGCCTAATCTCTATTGCATTTGGAGCCACACAAAACCTGATCACAAGCAGGCAACGGAGGCACACCAAAAGCGGATCACAAGCAGGCAACAGAGACGCACTAAAACCCGATCTCAAGCAGGCAACAGAGGCACACGAAAACCCAATCACAAGCAGGCAACAGAGGCACACGAAAACCCAATCACAAGCAGGCAACAGTGGCACACGAAAACCCGATCACAAGCAGGCAACAGAGGCGCACGAAAACCCGATCACAAGCAGGCAACAGAGGCACACGAAAACAGCAGATGGCTGCAGAGTATTATTTGGAGGATTGAGCAAAAGCACAGGCCCTTGTGAGTGAGAGGAGAAATAACCAGAATGGGCGGAAACCTTAAAACAAAGGGGAGGCTTCGGGTTTGAAAACGCATTATTAATGTTATCAAAACCCTGCGCCCTGAATGTCAGACCCCCTGACGGTGATAAAATATCAGGGAAACGCTAGTGAATAGGGTCATTTAAAGGAATCCTGTATAAACGCGGTGTGAAGCACAACCGTGTACAGGTGGAGACATTAATTTTGTGAGGAGGTACAAAACATCATAAGCCCACGTAAGTACGGCGTGTACCACGACCATGCAACGTTGGGTCTGTGTGTTGTGAAAAGAGAAAAGCACTGAATTCATGTGGGGTTACAGGAATAATGAGCCTTCAAGGCCAAGACCAATACCAATTGGTAGGCAGGACACAATTAAGCATAGCAGAAAGAGCAGGGAAGAGAGCAGTTTAAAAAAATCAAAACTTAGTCAATGGGCCGTGTAAATGTAAGTACCAATGCCGTGTTGTGTTTGTAATCTCGCGGTGTGACCCCTGGCAAATTAAGGTGGGAGTGCGGAGCTCGAGAACAGCTGGGCAAAATACCGGGAGGTCAGGGGACGTAGCAGATTGCCAAAACCATAAGCACTATGGAGGCCTAGCAGGAAAAATTAACGGAGGCCTGTGCACAAATCAAAAGGGCAATCGAGGTTGGAAATAAACTCACCAGAAGCATCGAGATGACGACTGAGTAAATCAAAAGAGACGCCGGCAAGCAAGAAGGCGGGGCTTATATGGCGGATGGGCTGGAACAAGCCGAGGGGAAGAAAAAAAATGACGACTAATCAGGCGGCGGCAGGTGAAGTTCTGACAGCACATCCACGGTGAGTGCTGAGCACTAGTTGGCAGACTGCAAGGGTCCTTCATGTTTGTCTATTATTGCGATAAACTAGTGTACGCATGAGTCCTTCTTCCATGGTTTTGACCATTGAAGATATTTTCAATAAAGTTTTTGTTTAAATAAAAAGTTCCGATGTGGGTGCACCCTTTGAGGTAGTTGCTTGCCAGTCCTGTTTATTTGTTGGTGCAGGGAGGAAGTTTCCCGAGCGGACGAGCGCAGCAAGGGGCGAAAAAAACGCACATCAGAACAGGAAGTTGGTTGGAGGCAATTTGAGCTACATTTTAGGAAGCATATGGTTACACCACGTGATTTTACGTAGTAGACACCTAATGCAGTGAGAACAGACATTTCTGTGAAAAAAAAAAGCATTGTCCTTTTCAAAAAAACCCTGGCGTTGATGAAACTGAAAGGTCTTCTGTGGTGCTATTTAAAGGAAAAGGGACGATTTAAGAACTATTTCGGAGCATTCCATTTATCTTAAATAAAAAAGAGCAAGAGAAACGGGCTGCATTCCAATAATAAGAAAGTCATTAAAACAGCATGCCCACAGGCGCCCCACGCTGCTAAATAGTAGCACCTCTCCCGGAAAGGACATATAATTAACGCAGCAGGTCTTCCGGAGAGGAGCACTCAAATTGAATGAACGCGCAAAAGCTGTTCATGTGAAGCACGTTCACAGACCTGCTCGTGGGAAGCGCGTTCACAGACCTAAGTCTGCACGCGCACTGGTCTGCATTACTTGGAAGGTATCACAACAAGCCATATTTGTGTGTACACTTCCATGCAGGTGAAGTGGTGTGCCTTTTTGTTCGTACCGGCTCACACAGTTTGCTACCCCTTACTTTTTGTTTGCTCTCGATACTTGCACAAGTGACACCATTGCCTATGTAACGTTTGTTCTTGTGTTTAAGTGTCCTCCATTTATTGCAGTATTATACCTCTACTTGTACTTTGTACGCTTTTGTAACCTGCACACATGTCACTTTTTCCTCCTGTAATGCACCGTTTGCTACCACTTGTACTTTGTTCACTCACGATTGTCACTTTTGCCTCATGTAATGTAACTTTTGCAATTTGTTAACTTGTATTGTTCTCTTATATCAGTTCTGTTCCTTTTGTAAAACGCTCTGACACCTTCGGGTACAGTCCACGCTATATTAAAACGCATAAATAAATACAATGGGCAGCTTGCTGCTTGAATGGGGAGGGGTGGGAGAGACGCGCACGCATTGTGGGCGTGCACATTGCTGTGGTCTGCGGCTCGTGCCCCGTGGCGGCGCCTGCAGGCTTCATCGTGCTCCGGTCGGTGGGTGCTGCGCAGCTCGGCGGCACCTTCCTCATGTCGGCTCTGCAGCCCAACATGGACACCTCTTTCCTGGCGCTGCCCTCTGACCACCAGCTGGACCAGCGGGACCGCGAGCAGCTAAAGAACGGCCGCGTGCAGGAGCAGGTGCAGCTGCGCCCGGGCCAACGGCGCGGCGCAGACCTACGCAGTTGAGTGCACGCCTGGGGCAGGGGCATCACTGCCCGGGGAGGGCCATGGCTGGGGGGGGGACTGGGGCAGGGGTGGAAGGTGAGAAGCACCCGGGGTGGAGGGCTGCCTATTATCAAGCTGCTGGGGTTGGAGTAAATATTCGGTAATTGTGTTAAAAGTGTATAGGGACACACGAAGAACAGAAGTGAAATATTAACATCTTTTTGTGACATTTGTAATAAAGCTTGAAACCTTGAGAGAACATATTTGAACCAGTTGTTGTTGAATGGTTGTCGTGGCGCTGAGTGATGTGGTGGCGACGAGTGATGCTGTGCCGTTCAGTGATGCTGTGGTAGCGCATAGTGATGTTGTGGTGCCCCTGAGTGATGCTGTGGTGATGCGATAGATAGATAGAGTTCGATAGATAGAGTGAGGGCGATAGATAGATAGAGTGAGGGCGATAGATAGAGTGAGGGCGATAGATAGAGTGAGGGCGATAGATAGAGTGAGGGCGATAGATAGAGTGAGGGCGATAGATAGAGTGAGGGCGATAGATAGAGTGAGGGCGATAGATAGATAGAGTTCGATAGATAGAGTGAGGGCGATAGATAGATAGAGTGAGGGCGATAGATAGAGTGAGGGCGATAGATAGAGTGAGGGCGATAGATAGAGTGAGGGCGATAGATAGAGTGAGGGCGATAGATAGATAGAGTGAGGGCGATAGATAGAGTGAGGGCGATAGATAGAGTGAGGGCGATAGATAGAGTGAGGGCGATAGATAGAGTGAGGGCGATAGATAGAGTGAGGGCGATAGATAGAGTGAGGGCGATAGATAGAGTGAGGGCGATAGATAGAGTGAGGGCGATAGATAGAGTGAGGGCGATAGATAGATAGAGTTCGATAGATAGATAGAGTTCGATAGATAGAGTGAGGGCGATAGATAGATAGAGTGAGGGCGATAGATAGATAGAGTGAGGGCGATAGATAGAGTGAGGGCGATAGATAGATAGAGTGAGGGCGATAGATAGATAGAGTGAGGGCGATAGATAGATAGAGTGAGGGCGATAGATAGAGTGAGGGCGATAGATAGAGTGAGGGCGATAGATAGAGTGAGGGCGATAGATAGAGTGAGGGCGATAGATAGAGTGAGGGCGATAGATAGAGTGAGGGCGATAGATAGAGTGAGGGCGATAGATAGAGTGAGGGCGATAGATAGAGTGAGGGCGATAGATAGAGTGAGGGCGATAGATAGGTAGAGTGAGGGCGACAGATAGGTAGAGGGAGGGCGATAGATAGAGTGAGGGCGATAGATAGGTAGAGTGAGGGCGACAGATAGGTAGAGGGAGGGCGATAGATAAAGTGCATGACCTGCTCACATGCACTGGATGCAAGCCACAGCTCCAGTGTATGACCTGCACAAGCACTAGAAGCAAGCCACAGCTCCAGCACATGGCCTGCTCACATGCACTGAAAGCAAGTTACAGCTCCAGTGCATGACCCCCTCACACTCATTAGAAACGAGCCACAGCTCCAGCGCATGACCCGCTCACTTGCACTAGAAGTGAGCCACAGAACCAGTTCATCACCTGCTCACATGCACTGGAAGCAAGCAACAGCTCCAGCGCATGACCTGCGCACATGCACTGAAAGCAAGCTCCAGCGCATGACCTGCTCACATGCACTAGAAGTGAGCCACAGCTCCAGTGCATGACCCGCTCACTTGCACTAGAAGCAAGCCACAGCTCCCGCACATGACCTGCTCACTTGCACTAGAAGCAAGCCACAGCTCCAGTGCATGACCTGCTCACATGCACTGGAAGCAAGCCACAGCTCCAGTGCATGACCTGCTCACATGCACTGGAAGCAAGCCACAGCTCCAATGCATGACCTACATACATGGAATATAAGCAAGCTTCAACTCCAGCGCATGAACTGCTCACTTGCACGAGAAGAAAGTCCAAGCTCCAGTGCATGACCTTCTCACATGCACTGGAAGAAAGCCACAGCTCCAGTGCATGACCTGCTCACTTGCAGTAGAAGGGAGCCACAGCTCTAGTGCATGACCTGTTCACTTGCAGTAGAAGGGAGCCACAGCTCCAGTGCATGACCTGGTTACTTGCAGTAGAAGGGAGCCACAGCTCCAGTGCATGACCTGCTCACTGCCTGCAGGTTTATTCTGGAGATGAGGTGCATAGGCTGAACACATAGTTATTTTCCACACTACAGGTCTAGTGCATAAGGTGCTGACAAATTCCAGCTTCAGGCTGCAATTTAAGTGCTTCGACTGCAGCTGCAGGCCGCAGTTTAAGTGCTTTGACTACAGCTGCAGTTTGAGTTCTTCCCAGCTGCAGGCCGCAGTACAAGTGCTTTGACTGCAGCTGCAGACCGCAGTTCAAGTGCTTCGCAGCTGCAGACCGCTATTCAAGTGCTTCCCAGCTGCAGGCCTCATTTAAAGTGCTTCATCTGCAGTAGAAGGCTGCAGCACAGGTGCCTCCGATCTTGCACTGGGGGCCTCGCAGGGGGAGGCGCTAAGGAACGATAGCCTAGAAGGGATGGATGGACAAAAAAACCCACAGAGGCCGACAAGAGAGCAAGAATTCATGAAGCCAAGTTGGCGGGAGAGGGGAGGAGGGGGATGGGGACTAGAGGCGGGGGGCTGCTGAGGAGGCCTCATTGGAGATGGCATTAACTGCTCGAAGGGCCAGCTCACAGCTCAGAGAGCGAGAGGGGGTGGTGAGGGCGATGGACCGTGTACTGCCGAGGGACGTGTGCTCAAAGGGGCAGATTACAATAGGTGCCCACCTCATACACACACACACACACACACACACGCCTCAGACAGAGGGGGGGGAGACAAGGGACAGGAGTGAGGACACGAAGGCTCACAGGCTGGGGGAGCTCGGGGGCAGGGAGGGGCGGCAAAGAGCGAAGTAGGGAGCAGAGAAGAGAGAGGTAGAGTAAGACACGACAATCAGAGGCAGTGAGGGGGAAATAAAATAAAGTGAGCCGGGAGGGGAGAGAGACTTTACTGCAAAATGAGTGCTCGTGGGATTTCGCATCATTTCGTATTAAACTAAGCAGAATGCGGAAAGAACCACAATGTGAGTAACCTTATGAAGAGCTGATGACTGCAGTATGTGGGTGGGGAGACACAGAAACACAGCTTTCCTTGGACCTGTAGTGTGGAAAATAATTATGTGTTCAGCCTATGCACCTCTTCTCCAGAATAAAACTGCAGGCAGTGAGCAGGTCATGCACTGGAGCTGTGGCTGGGTGGAGGGGTCAGCACCATTGTAGCCACGCCCCCTGAAATTATGCGGCAGTGAAGGGCCAAGCTGTATGGTAAAGAAATGGAAATCACGCAGCAAGGAAAGGTGGATTATGCCATGAGTACTTTGGTATTTTGACGTTTTAACACACAGATACAAAAGAAATCCTAGGGATAGAAAAAATGTATTGGTTTGTTATAAGGAAAGTAAAACCATTCTGCTTATCCTTTTCAAAATATTGTTTTTAAAAAGAATATGGCTTGCATGGAAGCACCATAAGTACATATAATAATATAACCCTTTTTACCATCCAGAGGAACGCAGATTGAGACGTACACGCAGATGTACTCAGGAGAACACAACCCCACGTAGAACAAAGTTTGGCTGGATCAGCGATTGAATTGACCGAGGGATGGGGTGGCAAATGGTGAGCACTATGGAGACAAGAGGCAAATGGTGAGCATTTCGCGTATGCTTTGATGTTCTCAATGGCCACGCGTCTCACTGAGAACATTAGAGCGGCCGAGAAATTGCTCCCAAAGCTGCAGGTGGACAAATGGTGCGTGCGCCCGGCGCACGTGCACTGTGCCCGATCCGCCTGCAGACTTTGGGAGCATTTTTAGAAGTCCCTGCATGTGCATTAGATCAGCAAGACCTAAAAAGGATAGAGAAATGAGAGAGGAAAGCAACAATATGAGAAACAAAGCAAGAGAAAGAAGAAACAAAATGGAAAACTGGAGAAAACATACAGAAAAAGGAGAATAAGAAAAGTAACATAAAAGGAAAAACATTGCTAAAGAGAGGAAAGAAAAATAAAACAGAAGACTAGAGAAAATGAGAAAAGAAAGAAAATGAGGGGGGAAAAAGTGAAAAACTAGTTAAAACAAGAGACAAGCACTGGCAACATTACCCTGGTAACCTATGGAGAAATCAATTAGGATTTAATAGAAGCGGTGTAAGGTCAATTAGAACATTAGAATGTTGAGCACTCCAGTGCAGATAATGGAGTGCTCTGGGCTTCCATGGGCCGGTAGAAGCCCGCAGAACAATATTCTAATGTTGTTTTTCATTTACAGCTGCTTCTGCTGTGAACTAAGGCCTCTCAGGGCCTGAGGGGATTTAACCCGTTTCATGCGCCGCCGATTTTGCGGAAGTGCGGCACATTTGCAAAACGGGCGGGGCCGCGTCGGCCATTGGCCGACAGCAGCACTGGGCAGGTATTGCTGCTGACGGCAGCATGGAAGGGGTTAAATCCCCTCGGGCTCCAAGAGGCCTTTGTTTTTGCCATTAAGAACATTCTGCCCTCTGGGGCAGAATGTTCTAATAACCTTAGAGCCCTCCTAGTGGGCTCTACTGGCCATTAAAGGCATGCTCCCTTGTTAAAGGCCCTCGCCTTCCGCTCAGGCCTTTACCGCTGGAGCAGCCCTATAATGGCCGGTAGAGCCTGCTAGGTCGGGCTCTAAGGCTATATTAAGCAACAGACATGACAGTTGCATTTTCAGTGACTTTGAAGGAGACAGGTAAGTTATTTAGGTGAACCAAGAAAGACTGAATTCATATCATCCAAACAGGATGAGATAGCTGTGTGGATCACCAACCTTCACCCATAAACATAGGCAATGAAGAATTTACCTTAAGCTTTTCAAAAGGGTGTACCAGTAAGCATCTTGCCATGCAGTCAGAAGGTAAGCTCTGTGCTTATAGTAACACCAACATTTTTGGTCGTAGTAGTAGGGTCTGGAAGCGGGCCACGGGCCAGTGACTTCCGAACAGTGGCCTGGGTCTAAGAATGATTCCCTGGAACAAACTCCTTCCGTTTATCGACATTTAACCGCGTCGCTGCGGCCGGAATTCCCCTGCTGTGTCGAAGAATTCCACGCGTGCGCAGTTTGGACGGCCCCCGGCCGTCCTCTGCACACGCCCACCGTGACATCAGACGTCCAGGGGCCATCCGACGCTCAGAAGCGATCAAATTCAAAAGGTTATTGGTAATCAAACATGTCTGAAGCAAGACTTCCAGAAGTATAAGAGGATTATCAAAGTTACTAGCACTTTGTTGTATCACAAATTGAATATAAACAGAGTGGATCAAAAAAAGTAAAGGCAACATTACAAATGAAAGCAACTGAAAGGTTTAAATAAAAGATAAAGAATACTATAAAGTGCACAGTAATTTCTAATTAATCAATGTTTCGTGTTTTTACCCTTTTTTGTTTTAAAGTGGTTATTTAATTCACACACAACTACATATTAAGCCTAAAGATACAGATGTCACAGTGTCTGGGGACTCCACCTTCGGCGTCCATAGTCGATCAGCCGACTCCAACAGTGATATCGGCGGCTCAGATCGAAGTCCCTCCTCCTCCTCTGATTCACATCGAAGCGTTGTCTTCTCAGCGTTTGGTGCGAAGTCAGTATAGCAAACTGAGGGGAATGTGGCATTTTCACTTCCTTCTCCAAGTGATACTTCTGAGATTCATCTTATAATGGGTGATGTAAGGAGGTCTGGGCTCTTTCAGGCCATTTCTGAAATTATTCAATCACAAGTGGAAGAGAGTTGGAAACCTGCTCTTGGTGAGGCTAGTAGTGTAGAGTCCTCTCCAGCCTCGGGGCTACTTCCCCTTCTAGTCTTGAATCTGAGGCAAGTGCCTCCTTCGCAGAAGTTTTGAGGAGAGTGGTAGCAGTTTTGGACTTGTCACTGCCTACGGTGGAGAAGCCCACCGACCCTCTGATTGATGATATCCTTTACCGAGGACAGTCCGGAGAAGAACCAGTTATTCCATACAGTGAGGCCCTGTTTGATATATTGTTAGGAACATGGGCCAAGCCTGATTCAGGGGTCTCAGTGGACTGTGCTATATCTCATAGGCATCTACCTGCTCCAGAAGACCCAGTTTGTCTCCGCAGTATCCTACCGCTCATAGCCTGGTAGCTCAGGCTGTTACAGCCTCACAGGATGGGGATTCTGAACCTTAAATTCAGTTCAATGAGGATTCTATGAGTCAAGATGCATGTGGCAGGTACATATTTTCTTCTGCTAGCTCTGCGTTAAGATTAGGGCTCTCTGTTTTAAGGTCTTTATTTTTTACTATTTCCATCTGTATTTATCCATGTTTATATATTGGTCTTTTTATCAGTATTTGTGAGAAGTTGGCCTGGTATATGATGTCCACAGTTCTGTGGGCACCTTGTATCAGTCCAAACAATCCCTTATGGTGGTGGTTGTAAGTCAACCTTATAGACAAGCTATCCTAAGGGTAGCATGGACTAAGCAGCCTTAAAGGCTTAACTCAAGAGGGCATGTGAAGCCAGCTGTTTTACCATATGCAATCCTGTAATATCAAATGAAAGGACACCACACAAGTTATATATTATAAAAATATATGTATTTATTCTCAGAATAATCCCCAATACTCTTTATGAGTGAAGAAGCACAAGCGTTAAAACAAAAGCACAATATAACATATGAAAGTTGCACAATTATGGATAGGGCCGGTGGCCACTCAAACCATATATCAAAAAAGTGGTATAAGTATCACTATTCGATCAGTGGTAAGGCCTAGGGCCTTGGGAATCGCTGGGACTACACTGGACTAACAGCAGTTAGGACGGGAGAAGCCCGCGGGATTCGGGTGCAGCGCTAAAAGCACACGCATGCACCAATGCAAAGTCAATGGTGCGTAAAAGTTATCGAGTTACAGTTTAAGGGTCTTCCGACTGGACTAGAAGGACAAAACTTTAGACTTTAGACACTAGAGGTGTAAACCACTACAGGAGCACCGGCGTTCAAGAATTACCTCACCCACAGGAAGCGGGTGCACAGGTGCAAAAGCGTGTCGGGTTTCGTCACGAAGATCTATGGTGCCTGGAGATGAAGATGCTGCAGGCGTCCAGAAGAGAAGTGTCCGGTGTGATCCCAGGGTGGGTCGAAGATGCAAAGTACCTGAAAGCAGAGGGGACAGAGTCTGGGTCACTAGCCAGTGACCAGGAAGGAACCAGGCGATGTCTGGCGCAATCGGGTGGTTGTCGTGAATCATGTCTCCGCTGCCACGTGGACTCTGGGGCACCGAGGATGTCCTGGAGTGGATCACGAGCTGTCCCACGAAGGCTCTTGCTGTCGGCGGTGTCGGCTTCCGGTTCGGAGTTAACAAGCCTTGGCAAGGGCAACCCACGCAGGATTCGAAGTTCGCTTCTTACTCGGACCAGCAAGGTCAGAGCGGGTGCTCCTTTTCAGGGGAGCGAGGGCCAGTCTGGAGCAACCAGACCAGCAGTGTAAATTCTTTGGTTCGTCGGTACTGGGGCCACTAGCCAACGGGTAAGCGACCGGACCAACGCGTCGAGCAGGAAAATGCAAAAGGGCCCCACGCAGCACTCGGTGAGTGTGGAGGGGTGAGCTTCGGTGCAAAAGCTGCTCGGGGCTGGAGCTTCTCAAACTCCAATGCACAGCTTCGAGGGAGCCTCGGGAGCTGCACGGTCAGCGATTCGTAGTTTTTCCAAGATGGCCAGCCCCACGCTTCAGGTCGCCTCCACGGGTCTCAGCTTTGCATAGACTGTGGATCGGGCTGTTGGAAGGCAGGAACGCTGGGCCTTGTCGATCTCTGTCGCTCGAGTTCCGGCGGGAACTGCAACAAAGCAAACGTCGAGGTGCTGGATGGTGCCTGTTTGCACAGGGTGGTCACTCCTTGACCACAAGGGAGATTCTTCAGTCTTCTACGTCGAGTAGGATGTCGAAGGGTCCAGAGTTTTGTTTCATAAGTTTCAGTCAGGATAATCTGATGTGCATCAGCACAGCTCCTACCTTTATTCCAAATCAAGGGGCTGGATTACCTGCTAGGTCCCTCCTATGGGTGGGACCCAGGAAGGGGGTGGTTACACCCCTTTCCTTTGTCCAGTTTCATGCCAGAGCTGGGGCTGGAGTGCCCCAGAACCAGTTTGACTGGAATTTGCTTGGGACACCTTGTGTGCCCCAGGCAGTGTCTAGTTTCTTTCAACCCACCCTGCCCCAATACACTATCTCCTGTCTGGGGAGGTGTAGCACCTCCCTGTGACAGGAAACCTTTTGTCCAGGCCTCCCCTGCCAAGTTTCGGTCAGCAGCAGGAGGTCAGACTCGTGTCTGTGGCAGCAGCATCCATTTTGTGATGCTGAGGCTCTGGTTAAGATTAACCGCGTTTTAAGTAAAGTAACATGTCTTCTCCCTCTATAAGGGTGGAATGCTACCCCCATCACCAGAACTGGCCAGGGGGTAGTATTCCAAAGTGTATGACACCAAACACGACATGTTTTGATAAAGCCAAACCAAAGTTAGCATTAACCGCGAGGATTATAATGCACTTAAGAGTATATGGTATGGCAGTGTCACTGGAACAGCAGTACGGAAATGGTTCCGACCTCTGCAGACAGGCTCAGCTCATGCTAGAGCACCATCTCACATAAATCCAAGCACTCTGCCTCCAGGATTGTTAAGGCCTGCCATAGGAGTGACTTCTAGGTATATATGTGTCCAGATAAAGGTTTTAGATATAGGTATACTATATCTAAGCAAGGGGTGATTACACCACCTTGCACCAGCTGAGTGATCAGCCAGTTGTGTTGATTTAAGTACCAGCCAGGGGTGGCAAAATATATGCTGCAGCCCCTGGTAGGCCTTGGATGCACCTATGCCTTGGGCACCTATAGTGCACTGTACAGGGTCTGTTAAGGTGTCCAGTACCAATTTAGTAATGCACCTAGGGTACATGGACTCCATTTTAAGAGAGAGCAGATAGCCTGGGACCCTGATTAGCAGGATCCCAGGCCAACTAAGTCGAAAACCAGCTAAACACTAGGCAAAAAATCTGGGGTAACCATAGTCGGGTATCCACCTTCCTACAGTATTTATCCACTTTTTTTTCCGCAAGCAAAAAGACGCTGCAGCTAGTATTTTTCCACATTTGTTTAAATTGACATGCACACTTGCAGTTTATCGAACACCTCTCACTCAGTCTCACTACCCCTCACTGAGAGATGCTCCCAGGCTTTATGCTGATAGTTGTTGGAGGCACAGCTGCCCCATGCCCTGCCCTATCGACCTCCTTCCCCTTCCTATAGGAAAAAAGAAGGAGGTTGCTGGGGCTACAGCCGATGTCATGGGGTGTTTTAAACACCTCTTAATGGGCATCGGCTGCTTGCACTGCTCCAAAAATTTACCTTGCGTGACCACCGCGGTGAGGGGTGCTGGAGGGTCTCTGCAGACACGCCGCTCCCGGCTGCAATTGTTCACCCTTCTCCAGAGTGGCAGTTTGAGGGCAGCAGTTCCAGATTTCCTCCCGCAGCCCCTGTTCGCCTCTGACATGGATTTTATAGAGGAGTACAGAAGCGTTTGTTTTGTTAGTATTTTACCATTTCTATGTATAAATACAGACCAAAACCAAAATGTTTTCCGTCTGTATTTATATGTAAAAATCCATTTAAATGGAAAACCGGGAGCCTTAAGATCCACAAGCAAGTCTTGTGTTCTTGGGTGGTTTTCCTACGCTTTGTGGGGTACCTTGTAGACCATGTTGCCATTGCTTCCAGATAACCTCTGTTCTGATATTGAAAACCTGATTAGAGATGGACAGGAGGCAGCTAAACTGATAATCAGATGTGGCATGGATACTACCTAGGGAAGTGCAAGCACAGCACACCAGCAAGACAGACTTTTGTCCTGGCGGCAAACAGCTCAGGGGTGTCCGCCAAGGCCCTGGGTTACTGTTTCCTTGGGGGGAAAACCGACTCAGGGTGACACCCCTGTGCATGCCAGCTCACCCTTGACATGAGAATTGTCAGTGGTGAAAAAGCACAGCGTTTGAGCCAAACATAACGCAATTTGGTGGTACTATAAGGGAGCTGACTATTTTGAGTTTGATCAGTAGCCAGCCCTTGTTATGCCATGGACCCCCGGTTCCTTACAATAAACCTTGCTTTATAGGTTTACTGAAGGCATATATATGTTCAAACCTATTTATCTACACCATTAATATAATGCACTCTGCCTCTTGGGCTATACAAGGCCTACCTTAGAGGTGACTTACTTATTTTAACATGTCTACCACTCAAATAATTTTCATATTTCACTACACCAATTAACCACTAATTCTTTATAGGTGCCGGAGATGCGTGCTACTCACCGAAAAAGCGCTTCAACACCTCATCAAGGGTAGCAATAGCTATATAAATGCAAACCTTTTTCACTCTTCTATCCCTCCACTATCCTTCTCAATCCAAATAACTGACTAACATATCCACCACTCAAAATAATTTCGTATTTCACCATACTAATTTACTACTAACTTTATGGGTTCCGGAGTAGCGTGCTACTTGCCGAAAAAACGCTTCAACGCCTCGTCAGGAGTAGTAAGGGCTATATAAATGCAATAACAATACAATGAAATGGAGACCTCTCTAGCACCAACTGAACTAGAGTTCTTTGCCACAAAGTCTCTTAGTGTTTGATATTGTATAGCCATTCGCTGCGTTGTTCATCAAGTGAAGAACTTTCTTTTGCAGCTGTCAGAGTTCTCAATGTAAAATCCTTCCCTTTCTCATTTCTCAGCGAGTTCACAACCTAAGTCCCCTTTGTAGTGTATTTGTTAAAAATGTAAAACCTGATTCTCAGGGAACTGAGGCACAGCAGTCCAAAGCTGACTCTGGGATATATTTGGGACTAGAAACTCAGAACAACATACAAAATTAACACTATAAATGACCAATCGTTTTTATATAAAATGATTTTAATGCACCTTAAACCAAATACAATACTCACAATGATAACTATTTCAAGATTTAAGGTGGTAATACAAAGTGAAAACAATCCTTTGGAGGCCTCACCAGTTAAACAGTGGGCATATCACAAACCCTAAAAAAAACAAGTTTCACAGAGGCCAATGGACTCTGTAAATGTAGTCTGATGTTGTTATCTGTGAGGTACCATGTGACTATTTGGGCAGCAGCAGGGTTTATTCCCAAACACTATCAATTTTCAATCAATCGATAACTTTATTTCGGCCAACTCAGGCCATAAAAGTACATTAATACAATCATAAAGCAAAAGAACAAACTAATGAATAAATAGCATTAAATAATAACAGTACAAACGTATTCTACATTTTTACAATTTAAAAATATGATTTAACCATCCCTGGAATCAAATAAAACAAGTTTAAATATATGGGTCTATTGGAAAAAAGAGGCTTTTCACATTCAAAAAGGGTAAGCCTTCAGGTGTTGTCAAGTCTTTCAAAACGTAAAATGAGACTAACGTCTCTGCCACCACATTTTAGAATCAACTCAAGGCTTTTGTCTTTAGTGTGACAATAAATATGGCCATGTGGTGTCTACCTAGAGAGGCCCATCAAACATTTTGGGAAGTATGCATTGAGATGAACCTTAAATCGCCCTCTGGCGATAGCAAGAGTTTTCCAGTTCCAGACGAAGAAACGGGGACTATGCAATCTCCATCTTATGTTATTTGTCAGAGAATTCACAATGTAAACTACCTTGTTAGGTCTCGTCTATTCCATCCCGTAGGGATGTTAGGCGAGATTTATAGTAAGTGTTCCGAAAAGCTTCTACCCAGCTGCGCATCGCGTACAGTTCATGTGAGCCAGGCACGTGCACAGGAATTCGCTCCCCCTACCACAAAGCAAGACAAGACAAGAACATCAAAGCGACCGCGATCGCTCTGATTCAATTTGCCACCAGCCACTTCACGCGCTCCGCAGGTCATAAACCGGACCATCTGCTCGTGAATCGGAATGCTGGCATGGTTGCCCAGCCCCCCTCCCAGCGCTTCCTTTCCTCTGCCATTCTATGGTTTCCAATACGTCTTACTAAAAGTGCACTTTCCCTGCTCCCCAACACAGGCTTCTCCACAATAACCCTCTTTTCGTTAATTTTACTCAGCTCTCATCTTTAACCCAGACCACAGACCCACACACACACCCGGCCCCCCGCTGCGCAATGCTGAGAGCTTCAGTGACACTTTCACTTTAATTAGGTTCTGTAAACACAAAATGCGTTCATTGACTGTAACATGTCTGAAAGTATTCTAAGGTAAATTTCACACCGTTTTGAAGTGGAACAATGCATGTGCCTAAATAGTAGTACAGCTTTTTCGGATGAAATTGGTGGCGAAAACTCTCCGTGAGAAAATTGGTCTCAAGAACCAAGAAAAGTTTTGGTGACGTCATTTTGCAGCACTCATTTTAAAAAATCGAAAATCCTACTTGCTACAAATCAATATAACTTAATTTGAGCACGAATTGTGAAATGTTAAAAGTCACTCTGACAACAACAATGCTTTTGCTAGGTGAAAGTTCAATGTGTCACATCACCGCACGCAAGAAACATTTTTTTGGGGGGGAAGAGTTGTGCAAGCGCGAGGTGCCTAATTGACAGTGTGCTCTTACCGTGTGAACGGAAACATAACATTTTGCAATCCTGAATGTGTAGGAATGTACGGAGTGAGCGCTCGGAGAACAGACGTCTCGCGGAATGACAGATGAGAACAGCATGGGGGAAATTCTCCTGTTAACTTTAAAACGGCTCTTGGGAGGGCTTTACGGTGGAGGAATGTGCCTAGCCCGTATCGTTTTATTCTATCGGACCTGAACCCGCACCAAGTAAATAAAAACAACTGCTTTCAGAGACACCGTGGCCCAACCTCACTCACCCTCAACACACTCTCACACCCTCACCCTCACACACCCTCACCCCCTCACCCTCGCACACCATCACACACCCTTACCCTCACACACCCTCACCCTCACACACCCCCACCTTCACACCCCCTCACCCTCACACCCCCTCACCCTCACACCCCCTCACCCTCACACCCCCTCACCCTCACACCCTCACACCCCCTCACCCTCGCATCCCCTCACCCTCTCACACCCTCACACCCACTCACCCTCACCCACCCTCACACACCCCCTCGCCCTCACACCCCTCACCCTCCCTCACACCCACTCACCCTCACACCCACTCACCCTCACACACCCTCACCCCCTCACCCTCGCACACCATCACACCCCCTCACTCACCCTCACACCCCCTCACCCTCTCACGCACCCTCACCCACCCTCTCACACACCCTCACCCACCCTCTCACACACCCTCTCACACACCCTCTCACCCTCGCACACCCTCAACCTCACACACCCTCTCACTCACCCTCTCACTCACCCCTCACCCTCACACACCCTCCCCCTCACACGCCCTCACCCTTACACCCCCTCACCCTCACCCCCTCACACCCCCTCCCTCACACCCTCACTCTCGCACCCCTCACTCTCTCACACCCTCACACCCCCTCACCCTCACACACCCTCACCCCCCCTCACCCCCCTCACCCTCACACACCCTCCCCTTCACACACCCTCTCACCCTCACACCCTCTCACCCTCACACACACCCTCATCCTCACACCCCTCACCCTCACACCCCCTCATCGTCACCCTCACACCCTCACCCTCATAACCTCACACCCTCTCACCCTCACACACACCCCGTCACCCTCACACACCCCCTCATCACCCCCTCACCCTCACACCCCCCCTCACACCCCTCACACACCCTCACACACTCACCCTCACACCCCCTCACATCCCTCTCACCCACCCTCACACCCCCTCACCCTCACACATCCTCACACCTCCTCACACTTGCTCACCCTCACACACCCTCGCCCTCACACACCCTCACACCCCCTCATCCTCACTCACCCTCACACACCCTCACCAGCATAGGATAGCAAAACGTAGCATAGCATAACAAAACAAAGCATAGGATAGCATAACAAAAAAAGCATAGGATAGCAAAACATAGCATAGCATAACAAAAAAGCTTAGGATAGCATAACAAAACAAAGCATAGGATAGCATAACAAAAAAAGCATTGGATAGCAAAGCATAGCATAACAAAACAAAGCATAGGATAGCAAAACACAACATAGCATAGCATAACAAAACATAGCATAGCATAACAAAACATAGCATAGCATAACAAAACATAGCATAACAAAGCATAGCATAACAAAACATAGCATAACAAAACATAGCATAGTATAACAAAACATAGCATTGTATAACAAAACATAGCATAGTATAACAAAACATAGCATAACAAAACATAGCATAACATAACAAAACATAGCCTAACAAAACATAGCATAGCATAACAAAACATAGCTAAACACAACATAGCATAGCAAAACACAACAAAACATAGCATAGCAAAAAATAACATATAGCAAAGCATAGCATAACAAAACACAGCATAGCATAACAAATGAAAGCATAGGATAGCATAGCATAACAAAACATAGGATAGCATAACAAAACACAGCATAGCATAACAAATCAAAGCATAGGATAGCAAAACATAGCATAGCATAACAAAACATAGGATAACAAAACATAGCATAGCATACAGCATCACTCAGCACCACCACAGCATCACTCAGGGGCACCACAACATCACTATGCGCTACCACAGCATCACTGAACGCCACAGCATCACTCGTTCGCCATCACAACATCACTCAGCGCCACCACAGCATCAATCTGTGCAACCATTCAACAACAACTGGTTCAAATATGTTCTCTCAATGTTTCAAGCTTTATTACAAATTTAACAAAAAGATGTTAATATTTCACTTCTGTTCTTGGATTTTCGTCACAATAAAATACACTGAACACAATCTTCACAAAAGTTATTTACACAAGTTTAAGCGATTGCCATTATGAATTACAATAACTTTTATTTAAGTATTAATTATTAAAACAAATTAAAAGCCATTGTTATTTGTAATATCAATACATGCAAGTCACGTAAATACAACACATATTGCATTACAAATGCTATAGGTGTCACATTTTCGAAAGTTATAACTATTGGCATTGTAAATGACAAAGCTATTAATTTAGCTATTTTCAAAAACAAAACGTGTCATTTACAATAACAATAGCTCAAACTTTCCTAATGCGAGACCTATTGCATTACAAATGCTTGTTTTTGTATTTGTCAGATAGTTAAAAAATAAAGCCACTTCCTATGGTGTTTGTTTTGAAGTTCACAAACTAAAATCCCTTCTTATTATCTTTGCCAGAAAGTTCATCATGTAACATCACTTTTGGGTGCGTTTGCCCGAATTCACAATGTAATATACATTCCTATTGGGTTAGTCCAAGTTTGTAATATAATGCCCCTTCCTGTTGTATTGTTCACAATGCATTATCTCTTTATCTCTTGTTATTGTCAGTCAGTAGTTACTGGGCTCCAGTGGTGTTAATGGTGCTCCTTCTCCAGTCAAGCCAGTACTATTTTCTTTAGAATAGAAAACCTTTTTTTTTTTGTTAAAAACTTTATTGCCATTTTTAGTTTTTTCTATTAGAAATCTTGATTAATCACCAACAGCAATTGGCATGAATTTAAGACAATGAAGCAAATGTAGTGGCTTTGAGATTCATCTTGAATTCAAGTCTGGGTGCATTTCTGTTGTGATCCAATGCAGAAATTCTAACCCTCCTTCGATGATCAGTAGATACGCAGTATTGCAGGTGTCACCTCATAATGTGGGACTTAAAACTGTTACGATCCTCTCGATCAGTAGCCAGTACTGAATACTAAACTGGGATGGGACATGAGAAATAGGAGGGGAAAAAAGTGACCCAGGGCCATTATAGATCCTGATGAGATAGAGGTGCGGTACTTATAAATTCATTGCTATCCTGCGAAGGTAGTATGTAGTTCTAGGAGGTGTCAACGTTTTAACAATAGGGCACTGAGCTGCCCTGGCTAGGGGGTGAATTGCTAGCGAGCAGTGTAGGCTCATTACAAGACTGGGTGGAGAGCCTTATGAGTTGTTGGGTTGCAAAGTCCCCTGCAAGTGGCGCTTTCAGGTTTTCCAAAATAGTGTTCCAAGACCCAGCAACAGGGCGCCTGTGGAAGCCTCTGGATTCTTCTCTGTGCAAGGCTTTACTTTCAGTCTCCACCCTTTTGCAAAGGGAGTTGCGCCATACCATTAAGGAGGCAGTGAATTTGGCCATCTAGTGGAAGCCACTTTGCCTCTCTTAGGGTGCTGGTAAATGCCAAGAGCCACTGGCACCCAATCACTAGGGATGGGCTTCGCTGCGATGGCTGACTGTAGTTCTATTATTTGGGCTCAGTAACTTCCCAGGGAGGGGCATGCCCAAAGCATGTTAGCAACATCTGCTGTTTCTGCGGAACAGCAGGTACAAAAGACACTCGCCTGTTGGAACTACTTAACACCAGCGGAGGCCAGATAAGCTCTATGTAATATGAAGTATTGAATCAACTTGAATTGAGCATTGCGGCATACTGTAGTATACAGGAAGTATATTGTAGTGTCGGAAAGCTAGGTCTCTCAACCACTCACTTTCGTGGACACACTGCCCGCCTCAATCACCCATTTGTCACACAGGTGTGATAGGGAGGTATAGTGAAAGAGAGTCTTGTAAAACCAAGTGATCTGTTTGCAACCTGCCAGAGAACGCCTTGAATGCATGTACTATTGAATACTATAATCCAAATTAAAAACATTCACAAGACTTCAGGTGGAATTAAAAATTGAAACCCATCCTATAATAAGCTTGCAGATTACTCATTCTGCAAATCACATACTATAAAGAAATTTCAAAGGGGACAACTAGCCCTGCAATGGAGGCTGCTCCCATTTATGTTTGAGCTACCATGCGACAATTTCTGTAGCTTCAGGCTCCAATCATTAAAAAAACAGAAGTGGTCCCATTCATGCCTTTTGGAAAATCTCAGGCTTTTCATAATAAAAAAAAGGTTAAGTCTACTGGTTTTGTCAGGCCGTTCTCAATGTAACATGAGAGTCCTACTGCCTTCGCCACCATACTGAAAAATCAATAAAGCAAGTTTATTGGCTTCACCATAAATATAAACATGACCAAGTGGTCCTCTTCTAGAAAGTAGGTATTAAACATTTTAGCTGGAACCAAAGTATATATTGACATGAACATTAAGTCCCTATGTTCAAACTGCAAGCATTTAGTAGCGGCAAGACCCAACAAGCATTTGCAATGCAAGGGGTCTCGCATTTACGAGATTTTGAGCTATTGGCATTGTAAATGGCAATTTCTTTTATTTTTGTGTTGTTTGTAAAACAGATAAATAAAAGGCATTGTCATTTACAATGCTGATAGCTTAAACTCTCGCAAATGCGAGACCTACTGCATTACAAATGCGTTTGGTGCTCGTGCTATAAAGATTTTTTTTTTTTAAGCGTTAGAGAGCGTGTCCTGCCTGCAACAGTAGGCAGGACAAAGCTATTTGAGAAAATAGTGCTCAGAGGCAGTAATTAAAACCTACCAAGTAACAAGACACGTAACTGGATGTCCTCATCGGAGGTTACAAAATGAGACAAGGCGGTACTAAGGAGGGACTACTGAGCCTATTGATCTATGAAAAGCCACAGTTTACAGTGGACAATGACACAAGCCAATGAAAAATATGGGCGGAGAGTGGGTGGAGCTTCAAGTCCACACCTGAATACAGCATGCCTCGCAGAGCTGTGCATGCGTTGCCCAGGCTCGACCTAAAAAGGGACCTCTGTACTAAACCTGTTCCTGTTGCATTTGTCTGGAGTTCACAATGTAAAACCCCTCTAAATTGTATTTATCCCTTTGCTATTGCTATCATCCAACCCCTTTGTGTTGGATTTGTCAGGGTGTTCACAGGGTGTTGTGCATTCCTTTGGATTTCCGCAAGGGTTTCACTGTGTAAAGTACATTCCTTTGGTGTTTGAGAAACAGTTCATACTGTAAGCCCCCACTCTATTGTACTTCTAAGAGTTCAGAACGTAAAGCCACTTTAATCTGGTTTTTAGCATGTACTTCACTGTAAAACCTCTTCCTGTAACATTTTTGAGAGACTTCACAATCTGAAACCCCTTCCTACTGTAATGGTCACAGGGTTACGCAATGCAACACCCCTTCCTTCTGTATTTTACCTGGGGGACTGTTAGAAAATAATTGTCAATAGGCCTTATCACAGTTAATTAGCAATACATCCATAACTGCCTGTTTGTTTTAATATATGTTTTTCACAGTAAATAATTCAGGCTTACTGCCTTTATCCTACCTTTATAATAAACAGATTAGACATACAGTATCTGACATAACTTCGCCTAATGAACCAATTATGTCTGCAGCCTTGATCATTGGTTTGTTACCATAACCAACTCCGATCCACCAAAATAAGAATAATCTGTGCAATACACGCACTTTAAAAAAAAAAAATGTTTTTTTGAGGAAGCACATAACCTTTGCACAATCAAATCCAGTAGTCCAAAGCCCTTGCTCAATAGTGCTTCTTAAAGCTCTTTTTCTGTTGATCACTTAAGGTATAGTAACATCAGTGCCGTCAAGCCAGACCTATTAAAAGGGGTTTGTGTTTTAAAGTTGCAGTATATTTTTTTCCTTTTCTGTTTTATCTTAAGCAAAATGAGTGTGTATCTATATTTCTTCAGCTCTGGCCTTAGATTCCGCTGTTGTATCCTTCCCTGCCCACAGAGCTCTCCATGATGTCTAGCTAGCCTTTTGTTTTCTGTGTCTCTCACCAACCACTGTTGCCCCCCCTCCTGCTTTGACCAACCGCAGCTTCCCCACTATCTGATTTTTCCATAGCTGCTGACATTCAACATTTTCTTCCTGATTTTAGTGGCTGTATGTCTCTCTAGCTCCCACTTTCCACAAAGTGGGGTTGGTGGTCTCTTTTCTCCATCTGTTTGAGGTGTCTTCTTCATGGTCTTTGCATTTTGTTTCTATCTGCCAGCTGTTATGCACCTATCAAGGTGGTAGGATTTAACTGAATGGGAAAAATGGCTTCATGTGATAGGGATATCTTCTGAAGCATTATACACATTTCCAAGGAAGCTCGCTGACTAACCTCCCTACCGGATAGACCCCTTTGTTTTCTGTCTCTTTACAAACCTGTTCATTGCATTCTATCTGCTGCTAAATATCTGGCTCTGATCTCAGTTTCCTGACATTCCTTATTTCTTTTTGCAGCCCTGAAGAAGTTCCGTGAAGCAGCAAACTGCAATGATGTAGAAACTGGTACGACCTTGGTGCTGCTCATTTCAGAGTGCACTTTTTCTCCTCGCCTTGAGTCTGTTTGGATGCAAGTGCATCATGTGATGTGGATTGAAACAGTCATCTGGTTCAGGGATCTGGGAAGTATACCAGATCTGAAACTGAGGACCACCTGTACACAGAACATCAGAAACAGTCACTTAAGATGTAACTTCAATATCCACCGTCCATTCTGAGTGAAATGTTGCATGGTGCAAGTGATGCTGTCTCCAACTCTATAGAGATTTATAGGTTGGGAATGCGGTCTCACTCTGTACCCTGTGTGTGTGTGTGCATGTGTGTGTGAATATTTAATATTGTTAGGACTGGGTCCTACCTGTTTTCTGCAGTCCGTACGGAGAACTGTTTAACCAACTATGGTTGCTTTAAAGAACCCTTACATGGACAGATTTTATAAGTGCCCAATAATGTCATGAAAACAACAAATCTGAAATTTAAGCATGGCTAGATGAAAGGATAGGTTACAAATCCAAATTGAGTTTATTGAATAGGACCATAGCAGTGAATATTAATTTCCCTTTCTTTCTGTGATTAGTGCAGTACCTCCTCATGGATGGGGTGGATCCTTGTGCTGCCGACGACAAAGGCCGTACCGCACTGCACTTCGCTTCCTGTAATGGCAACGATGGAATCGGTAAGGGGTATTGTGTTGGTGTATTCCATTGTATGTCTCTTATGTTGTGGTCATTGTCATACACAAGCTACTGTAACAAGGGATTTGCTTCTTTTTCTCTAGTGCACCTGCTGTTGGACCATGGTGCTGACCCGAACCAGAGGGATGGGCTTGGTAACACCCCCCTGCATTTGGGTAAGTCTTGGTGTGTATGGGTGAAGTAAAAGCAAGGGTTCTAAGGACGTGGGGACTGGACCTAAGAAACAAGTGACAGTCCGGCAGTGGCCCCAGTAAAAGGACGCATTATTGTAAAGAGAAGCGTTTTTCTTAATATATTTCCTTCCTTTTGGTCACCACTCAGAGGCTGCTCATTTGGATCGCAACTGTGCCTTGTGCACAGGGTTGAGGGAGCTCTCAAAGGTTTTTACAACTCACAATGCTGGTGTGTATATTTGTACAACCTGCCCCGATGACCTGGGAAGTTGTACCAGTGGAAAGGTTGTGCAAGTGCTGGAAACACTTTTTGGCAGGGTCTATTGCTGAAGCCACTCTTTTTTTCTTTTTTCATCAGCGTTATCATTTCACTTGCTTTAGAGAGCATAAGGGGTGTACACCACCGTTCCCATGGCATTTGGTGTGTTATCAGTGCCCTTCTGCAATTACAGAGCCCAGGTTACAGAGAAGAGAGCTTCAGCTGCAGGGCTGTCCCTATCTCTAGCCTCCCAGTTGGACAGTGATGTCCCAGCAGGCATTCTTTTTGTTCTGAGGTTCTGACTATGTTCCAATAAAGGTGATCAGTCTATTCTTCTCTGTGGTTTTAGACCATGGAAGTAGGTTCTGATAGGAGCGACTTCTACCTACCAAAGTCTGAAGTCCAGAGTCTATGATTGTCCACTGTCTGCTCACCTTTCGCACCCTAACGTGGTTGCCAGATCTCCACTCCATTTCTTCCATATCAACGCAGTTGTGAATAGGTAGTCAGTCTACTCTTGGAATTCAGCTGCTCAGTACATATTGACTCCTGAGAAAGACCCAATGTTAGTTCCCTCCCTGCAATGCTCATGCCCTTGTATCTTAATATAGTATCCTGGTGCAGCTGCCGGTCAATCCTACAGCCAGAGGAACACTAAAGTGCCCTACAAAACTTACTTAAACTTAGGTAACCTTTTTCAAGTAAGTTTAAGCTAGAGTCTGGCTCTTGGATGTTTGCATCTGTTTAGACCACTATCGCTTTGACATTTACTTTTTACGACTTAGTTTCCCAATCTGTTGCTGTGGTTGTGTAAGTGAGAGACTGTAGCCATGGACGGAACCAATGTATGAGGTAGTATGAGCCTTTTGCAGGGATCCTATGGCAGTTTAGGTTTACTGGCCAATATTTGTAATATTATCGTATATCACTTGTATGCTGTAGCCACATGTATGTGCATGAATTGCGACCTCCTCTTTGCTGTGACCACGGACGTTGGGATCTTTCACATGGACACCACTATTCCGACTCGGATTGGGGGTACCAATTGTCCCCCCTCCGGCAGTCACTAGCGATGGCACTTCTTTCACAAAGGAAGTGGTAACCACTCCCTTTTTAAGAAAGCTGATGGCCCTTTACCTGCAGTAGAAAGTGTGCAATTAGGACCCTCGAATTTTGGCAACCCAGAGTAATTCCCCAGTAATTTTTTTTTTTTTCTTTCCTGGAATTTCACCCATAGATTTCAGCTGCTTCAGGCCCTATCAGAATTAAAAGGCCACTTATAATGTGAGATTTGGTGTTTATTCCATGCAGGCCATGCAACAACATTGTAAAATCTCAGTCTACAAGTGATGATTTCTCAATAACCAGCCTTTGTTGCCTGTTCAGTAAAGGTTCCATCTCAAAAGGCCTTTCTGTCACTTGTAGCAAAGAATGCAAATGATGTGGTTGTTTGGGGATTGGGAATTCTCATGCTATGTCTCTGAGCAGAGTTGGGTATTTCAGTGCATCATCCTAGTTGTGTCGGGGTATTCATCAGAGCAACACTCGACAGCACTTAGCTAATGCCATGCATCTTCAGTAAGGATAGGAGATGATACCATGTTCTCAAGGATGCCATTTTGTGTTATGAGTTTTGTTTAAAAACCTGATACATTCTGGCACTTTTAGTCCTGGCTTATTTCAGTTGAGCTAAATGCATTTAGACTCCTGAAAACATTGATTTCTAAAAGAAAATCCAGATCTGAGGATTTGCATCTTTGTCGAAATGGAGTTACCTTAGTAGCTGCAGTTCAGTTCAAATGTAAAGGTTGTGGAATCAACAGTGCACCTTGAGCGCACCCAATATGCAGAGGATGGGTGCTGCAGGGACAGCTGTGGATGTGATGGATAGACAGCTGTTCCAAATTCAGGACAGCGTCTCCAGGGGACTGAGCGTGTACTTACCTCTCTTGCCAGGTGTGATACGCTCCCCCTCAGAAGAGGACACAGATTAAATGGGTAGCACTTATGACCAAGCATTGTTTTCCTGAGCACGTGCTCCTGGGCGGCTGACAAAGTGGCTGGATATTTGAAGGAAATAAAGCAGAATGACTGAGAATAACGTTGTGTTTGTCTTCCTGCAGCTGCCTGCACCAATCACGTCCCGGTCATCACCACCCTGCTGCGTGGAGGTATGTGAGCGGATTGGGAACACTGTGGCTGTGACTGATTGAAGCTCCACAGAGGGGCATCTTATTTCCCTCTAGTCCCCGCTGCCCTCTGAATACAATCCTTGTAGTTTTTTACCTCCTTGGTTTGTGATTCCTACAGTTCTCTCCCTTCTGTACCTCTATAGTTTTTTTCTAGTTTCTGAATGAAACTTTGTTTTCCTATTTATAAGTCTCTGCTGCCTTAATATGAAAGACTCCATGCAGTCCTTTTGTGTCTAACTGCTTAAAGCCTGTGAGCTATCTATAATCTCACCTCTTCATGATCGTATCGCCCCTGGCCCTGAAATGTAACTACCCGCAGCCCTGCTCCCCCACCCCCGATCAGACCTGGGCCGATATACAAAACCACGTCTTTCCCTGCTGTGTAGTTTTGTATATCTGTCTCTCTGCTTTATGTAATTGTCTTCATCTGCGCCCCATCTCTGGCGCTCTGCTGTTTTCCACCTTTTTGTTTTATATTTATTACATACACTGCCTCACCTCAGTTTGAAACTCGTGCTCCCTTCCAGCCACCCTGCTCCAGATTCTCTGCACAGCTTAATAATCCATCAGCCAGCCCTCCTTGTGTTACTGCTGTCTCTCCTTTTGAAGTAAAAGTAATTGCAACTTTTCTGAAACTGGGAACAAGTTTCTCGTGATTTGTTTCGTGCTGCATTCTTTTGCCTAATACTGTTCTCTCTTTCGCAATAAGATAGTGTTTCTGTGAATTCTACAAAAGATACACGGTGCAAAGGGAGGGCTTCCGGTCCAGAAAATAAAATGCCCAAATCACAGATGCTGATCCTTTTTTATTTTAATAACTGAACAAACGCTGTGTGCCTCAGTCACAAAGGCCCAAAGTGTTTAGTTATTTCGTATGTAAACGTGCGTTTGTTTAAGTGTCTGAATTTACGCCCTTACAAAAATACACTGAGACTGAGTGCAAATCAATTTACACCCGTTAAGAGCTGGAGTAAATGCTTTTCCCGAGCGGGAAGGGATATGCAACACCCCCAAAGTTCACGGGGGTGTAAGTGAAGGGGTTTCCTTATATGAAAATGTGTTCCTCGAGGGGGGGGGGGGGAGGGTGTAATTGCCCACAATCGCTGCCTTCCAAAATGCGAAATAGTACTATATGTTGAGTTCTGCTTTTACAAGGGCATTGGCTTTTCCAGAACTACTGCCACGGGTGCAGCTTTCTATGCATTCCCTGAAAAAGCTCTGTGAAATATAAAAAATGTACTACACCTTCATGCAGGGAGGACATTTCTGAACGTACTTCTACAAGTTTTTATTGTGTACCTGGCCCTGTAGGTTCAGATAATACAGATCATAAGCCTTCAAAGTCACACTAACCTCCTCTTTAAATAACAGCAGATTTGCTGTTGATGAGAAAACAAGGTAGATATAGCTTCACAAATACATAAAAAGCTCGGACTTGGATGTTTAGAAGTCAAGAGACTGGAAAACATGTTCGGTGGCAGGCCTGCATTTGTAAGAAATGTACTATTCTTAGTCTAGAAAACAAAGTTTAAGATCAGTTGTATTGAAGAAAACCTATATACCTGTAAACAAAAGGAATCCCACACAGTTTGAGCTTAATACGCAAGACCTCTGGATAGTATCCACACACAAGCATACTGTCTACATATGTTTGCTGATACACCAAACAAAATGGCAACAGATCTGTGGACTCAATGCCCCCTTGATGTATACTCTTCAAAACTCTGGTGTATGTGCGATCTTTGTGTCCTGCAGTACATCTAACAACGTCCAATTTTTGTTTTGCTAGTACTTCCAAGCCCAGTGAAAGAATTGTACAAATGTTTTACAAGCCTGATTGTTGTCCAAGAAATACATTAAAATAGAGGAACCAAGCATCTTCACCTCCACAAATATACACTACAACAGAACACCATGGAAACAGTACGTTACCAGTTTTTGAATGGTACCTGGTCCTCGTTCATCAAGGGTTTGCCAGACTGTAGTGTTAGTTCTTGACCCATGGAGCCTCCCTTTTAAAATGCCCCGCGAAGGAGTTGCCATGTTCTACTTTTACTGAATAACCTTTATGGACTGTGCTCTGCAAATGGACACCTTTAACAATTAGTTTGAATACCAATGCAGCATTGCAAAGATGTGAATTTTGTACACCACCTGGTTGGACTGAACATAGTTGATTAAAATACATTGATCTTAAAGCAATATGTGCAAAAACAAATCCTAGTTACGAACTGCACAGGGCTTTTGATGTCACTTGAACACACGATGTGCGCTCTTATAACAACTTTTGTGATGGTCATTTGATGTTCTGGTTTCTGTTTCCCAATTATAATGGCAGTGCCTTAATCACGGACATCCTGAGCTTTTTCTTTGAGTATCCGTGATATTATACTGCCGTTTCAAAGTATCTCTTTGAGGAATATTTAATCTAAAGCTGTGGTTCTTAACCTGTGGTACGGGGGGGGGCCTTGGGGTTCATGAAGCTTACTCCGGGACTCCATGACTGCTTAGAAAATGTAATCTTAACTGATCAATAAAGCATATATAAATAAAGAAGCAAGATTTAAACTTGACATTATTATGTGCTGTAAGTGGGAAGTAATTTCAAATTGGAGGCTAAAAATTAAGTTGCCATCCTCAATTGATTTGTGGGAACAGTGCTAGTGCGTCATTCAGAATATAGTATGGGTGATGATTGACCTCCATTAAATTTAGAAAAGCTCTATCCTTCCCATTAAAATTGAGCTTTTTAAAAATGTTTTAGATTTGTGAATTAAATTAAATATGTCACCATTAGTAAATCATCAAAAATGCTGAGGCCGGGGTCCCGGCCTTCCAGTAATGACTCATAGGGGTACCCAGATTCCAATAATGATTCACTGGGGGTCTTTGGGTCCCAGCAATGATGAAAAAAGTCGAAAGGTTGAGAACCACTGACCTAAGGTGTTACTTTGAGAAATGTATTATTTAATTAAAAAACAAATCAGCCCTGCTCTCTCTTAACATTAATTTACAAACAGTTCAGAAATTAAGGAAAGAGCCCCCACCCCCATCCAATGCACACCTTCAGCCATTCCCATTGGCGCTTGTTCTTTGGCTGTGCACAGTACGGGTTTGCAAAATGGCCTGGACTGTGCCCTATCATCAACCAAATCTTGCTACACAGGCTTTGGCTGTGCATTGCACGCGTTGGGCGCTGGCTAAGCCACCCAACCCTCTGTCATCAGCCAACCACTGCTGCGCACGACCTTTGATTCCAACACCTAAAATGCCTGCTCGTGAATTCTTCAACCTTTAGAGACTCATGTCACGTGCGGATTTTGGTGTTGGCTTTCTTTTTTGGGATTTGAATTTTCCACGTTTCTGTGTACCCTTTAAGTGCCCATTGAGATAAGGCACTTTTGAGGGTAAGTTTCCATGGCTGTGCATTTGTTTCAACAGCGCGAAACTCTCGAGTCAGGGCTGCCTCGAGTTTCAAAATGGCAGTAAATAACATTTTAAGTATCTTTCTCCAGCCAGTCACATTTTTCCGAAAATTCAAAATGGGACTGAAAGGATACCCAAGTCTTGACTCGCGTGTTTAAGCAGTAAAAGTGTTGACTCTATGCAGCCCACTCTGCACTTTTTTTTAAACACTTGCGACTCAGAAACTACTAAACCGATTTCCACCAAACCAGTGAAAGTACAGAGAGTAAAGTTCTACTTCCATGAAGAATTTTCGATAGGGCCTAAAAAATAGGTGGGGGACAAAGGGTCTTCACTAGAGGTCAGAAGAACATGATGAGCACGTTCACTGCACAGTGGACTCCATTGATTGCAAAATATTAAGATATATAGTGTAACGATGAGCAGCAGATGGAAGACCACTACCCAAGTGAGTAGGCATGATATTAGATGTTGTATCAACAGGGAGGAACACAGGGTTAGGACAATTATTTAAAGGGGTCCAATGTATGTGTCCTAGAAAGACTATCAGCAAAAAGAAATACAGAGTTCCCCGGTTGCAGTCAGCTAAAGGACTGTCATTGGTCTCTCTCTTGTCGGGTCAAACAGTAAAAAAGTGAGTGTAGTGAACCCTCTCTTGGAATTTTTGGGGTACCTCACACAAGTCGCCGGTTGGACTACACTTGTAATCCCACCCGGTGATCGTTCAGCGTCATCATCGGTACCCTGCCCCTGCGCCAGGCTGGCAGTGCAATGCCTGTCGGGCAACAATACTTGTTGCTCTTTGGCGGGGATCTTCTATTCCTTCGCCAAAGGGTGTGTGGATGTAAGGGGACCATGCAAGGAGGTAATATGTGAGTGTGCAAAAGTGAGCGTGGGTGAAATAAAAGGAGTCAGTGGAGTCCAAAAATTGGGATTTTAATGATATGGCTCACTGCTCTATTAAAAATACAAGGGGTATAGAGGCAGAACTATCAAGGTAGTAAGCCTCATTCAACCCTTGGTGAGTGGATGGTCAACATGTTTCTTGCTTATAGAGCAATTCGTCAGGACCAAGGGGTGCTCATATGATTTGCAAGGGCTCCCCCGTGATCAGGGGGCCCAGTATACGACCTGGTAGGTGTCGTATGGCAGTCCTTTCCTCAGGACCCTTCCCAGGACTAAATGGGAGAGAGAAGAGAGAAGTGTACTGTTAAGGAGAGACCAGAGAGACATCATGGACAAACGTGGAAACATTCGCGTTTTGTGACTGTCATAATATACAGTGGGTGAGCATGCCTTTGGTTTGCTCAAGGAAGATCGCATGCTTAGTGGTATCCAACAAAGTTGGTTGGAAGTTTGTCATGCAGTAAAAAACCTGTGAAAATCAAGGGCTATTACTGTGCTATCAGCATGCGCGATAGCTAGTGGAAATTGAGACAACATTTGTGGGGAGAAAAACAGACTTCAAACATGTCTTTGTGAAGTTTCAGAAAAGAACACTAGATGGAGTCAGTGTATGGGTAACTAACCCTTGGATTAAACCGTAACACCAGCCGCAATAATACAGTGATGGTAAAATTTAGAACAACCTTACCCGTTTGTTACACTACGGAGGCTTCCTCGAGCTGACCGGGTGGGGCCAGGACTTGGTGGAGACCACCTGTTAGGAGGAAGTATCCCCGCCATGTTATCGATTGGCGGTCAATGCGTCTCCCCATTCAACTGCTTAAAGCTTGGTCCCGCCGTGGCGCTCAGAAAGAGGCGCACGCGGGGGCGCAGAATGGAGCATATGTGCCTTACCTCGGAGTTCCTGGCGTAGGGCGTCTAGTCACCTACCCTTCCCACTGCGGACGGTGCCGCAGATCAGCCGGTAAAGTTTGGCGTCCCGGGCGCATTACTTATGACCCGTGTGTGTGGCCAGTTTAGTGGGCGTGGCCCCGGCGTGTTACCAGGCAACGAGTGGTAAATAATGGACACAGAAGATTCACTCGCTCCGTGTGTTGCCGGTGGTTAACAACGAAGACGGCTTCGCGTGCTAACGAGGAGGGAGGGAAACGTGAGTGCCATCTTGAGAGGGAGGTGGAAATAGGCAGCTTCATGGTTATGGGCTGGGTTCGGCATAGTAAGGACAAAACAGTCCATTGGTCAGCTATCTAGTGAGCATTGTCCAGGGCACCGCATCGTTGAGCCCGTTTTCATCTGTGTGTAGACGGTGTACCCATCTCTGCTCCAGTCTGAAGAGGGATTGCTGATTCATACCAGGTTGGCATTCTAGAACTGTCCACTTTATGTCCTCAGTGGTATGTTTGTGTTCCTTGCAATGTTCATACAGCCCGGTGTGTGTTTTGGAGCATCGAATATTACTGTTGTGCTCCATTATCCGTTGTTTCACCGGGCGCATTGTCATCCCGATATAGAGCAATCTGCAGGGGCACACCAAGATGTATATACATCTCGAGCTGTTACAATTGGTGTGTTTGTGAAAGGTCCAGGTGAAATCTCCTGGGAGTTCGATTGTTCTGCCTTGGATGGTTTGGGGGCATACCACACAGGAGCCACATTTGTAGTGTCCAGTGACAGGGGGAAGATCCCAAAGGGTCCTGACTGGTCGAGTTTGTAATTTCTTAGGGCGAGTGTGGATCAATGTGTCCTTGAGGTTGGCAGTCCTTTTGAAAGCGAACCGTGGTCGTGCCAATTCCATCCCAGTGGAGTTCAAGATACCCCAATGTGTCATCACGGCTTTCTTGATAAATGATGAATGCCTGGTGTAGGAGGTGACACAGGTGATGATGTCATCTGGTTCTTTAGGGTGGACCTCTAGAAGGGCATCTCTATTGTTGTTCAATGCTCGTTTGTACGAATTCTTTAACAACCGGGTGGGATACCCTCTGTCCTGGAGTTTATGCTGTAGGGTCCGGGCCTCTTGTCTGAAGTCTTGGACAGAGCTACAATTCCTCCGAATTCTAAGGAATTGCCCAAAGGGTAAATTATCTCGCAGGGCTTTAGTATGGTGGCTTTGGTAGAGAAGCAAGCTATTTCTGTCAGTATCTTTCTTGTATAGCGTGGTGGTTATTGCTTCGGGTCCCAGATTGATGGTAAGATCGAGGAATGGTATGGACGTCTCCGAGATGGTTCCAGTAAATTTAAGGAAGGGGTCTTGTAAGTTAATCCAGTCACAAAAGGCTTCACAGCTGGGACGGTCCCCTTTCCAAAGAATCAAGATGTCGTCGATAAAGCGACGCCAGAGAGTTAAGTTCTCTCGGTAGGGGTTTTGCTCCGGAGGGTAGATGTACCTCTTCTCGAACGAAGCCATATAAATGCAGGCCAAGCTCGGCGCGAAGGTAGAACCCATCGAAGTCCCCCGCACTTGATGGTATAACTGGGATTCATACCTGAAGAAGTTCTCGGTCAGGGCGATGTGGGCCAGTTCCATAATGAATGTTATTGGTGTTGGGGATAACCATTCCTCTTCTCGCATCAGCGAATCCACTGCTTCCAGGGTTGCTTGTTGCGGGATATTAGTATAAAGTGCCTCCACATCGAGGGTAAGAAGCAAGTCAGTGTCCTCTCTGCCATCTATGTCTGCAATTAGACGGAGTACATCCCTGGTGTCTTGCAGGTAGGATGGTATCTGTTTGACGTAAGGTTGGAAGAACGCATCACAAAATTGTGACAGTGGTTCTAGTAGAGATCCAATTCCAGAGACAATGGGTCTCCCAGGGACAGGAGACGTGCCCTTGTGTATTTTCGGGAGAGTATAAAAGTGGGGGATAACAGGATCCGGAGTGATCAAGAAATCTGCTTCCTTCCTACTAATCCACTCGTTAGTCTCCCCCTCAATCACAAGGCCCATGATGGTAGTTGTCAATCTTTTAGTTGGGTCCTCAAGGAGAGGTCTGTAATGGTTGGTATTTGTCAATTGTCTTCTGCACTCACGATCATAGTCTTCGTAGTTCTGAATGACCGTGGCGCCCCCCTTGTCTGCTTGTTTAATGACGATCGACTCGTCTTGGCCTAGTGTTTTGACTGCTAGTCGTTCTATATTGGACAGATTGTGGAAGGTTTTCTTCGAAGGTATCTCACGCATGCTCCTCAGTCCTTTAGCTGACTGCAACCGGGGAACTCTGTATTTCTTTTTGCTGATGATATTAGATGTGCCAGTCAAATACTAAAAGGTACTTCGTGCCATGTAACGGGGGCAGCTGTGGAAAGAGGAACGTGCCATGCAAGTTGCTCTTATTTGCAAAAGAAGGGCAGGATCTAGCAGCGGGTGTGAAATGTAGAAGTGAAAGACATGATTAGAGAAAGGGAGGGATGGGCCACCTTGCTGAGCAAGGGAAGTGGTAGGCAAACTGTGGCTACTAGCAGTATCCGTCGTTAAAAAAAATGTGGCTTCAAAAATAAGTCTTACATAGCAAATGTTTAGCAGTGATACTGTTTTAGTAAACAGAAACTGAAGAAACCAGGCATGTTCTGTTTTGCATGAAAGCAACACATGAGCAGGCTGTTAACAGCATGCTGTTTATCTTCAGTGAGTTTGGCAGAAAATATGGTTTTTAGTTTATGTTCTAAATAATGTGATCCATGGTAGCACTTATTTAAGTGAGGTGTTGTTTCTCGGAGACCACTGTTATCCACTCGTACTTTAACATTTCCTACACTGCGTCCCCATCACTGACTTTTACCAGACTAGTACTCTGCTTCTAATGAGTGTAAATAATCAATACTAGTTATGACTACGTTGCCATCTTTTCCACTCTAGTTAGTATGAGCTGTGCCATTCTGTTCTAGGGGATTTTTTTTAAACGCCTTCAAGTGTCCTCAGTATGCCACACAGATTTCATAAAGATGACCAGTTTACATTTCAAATAACAAAAGGTTAAGGCGTCTGCCCTTTTTCAGGTGAATGGACAGCAACACAAAAACAAATATTTTCCCGCTTGCTCATTTCGGAGTATTTCACCATATGCCTTTGAACAAGAGATGCCATCCTAAGGAGCTATGTAGATGTTGTATCAGAAACTGCTCATTCCAGTTATTCTGCATTCATTGGAACACATCGTTGTAAGGGTTGGTCTGCGACAGCCATCCGTTACGCAGTGTTCTCAAAACAAAGAAAATATTAATATGCCAATATTGTTGTTCTCAATGTATGACTGGCCCTCAAGTTTGTCCTGTTTCCTTCCTAATCGAACAGGTTTTGCTTCCTGCTCTTATTTTTTTTTTTTATCTACTTAGGTGATCCGATATTCTTGATGACTTGCTTGTGAACTACTTCTTCTTGCCTCTCCTCTCACCCATAGAACTTACGCAAGCTATCTTCACAATAAATAGAGTAAAAGGTCTTGAGATTGGTTTCTCGCTTCCCCCAAAGTCCCCCTTTCTCAGTCTCAAGCAGTCCAACACCCTGTGAGCTCACCGTATCAACTCCTAACAAATAGAAGGCCTGGATGTATGGGAATGTCTGTGTAGCACTTCCAGAAATACCCATAGAAGACACTGCATTTATGTACTTTGCCCTTTTTTTAGCAACCTGTTTGAGTCCTGCCACTTTTCTAAAAGGGTTCATTTCTGCTGAATCTTTATACTTTCATTGTGTCATGTGTGCCTGATTTCAGATCGTACTTTCTTGCCTTCGGCCACGATCTGTTGAGGGAAAGTTTTCATTTCAAACAGTTGCTCCCGGTACTTCTTGTGAGCGTGCTTCCCTTTCAACTGAAATGCTCTTGAGATCTTTTCCAGCTTAAAAAAATCTCATTCTCCGCGTCTCTTCTTTGCACCTCTCCGCAGCAGTGGCTCACCATTGCAGGTCCCTGCAGATGTTTTTACTCTCCTTGCACCTCCCTAGCTTCAGGGAAGCCAAGATCTCCTCACATGCTTGGGACTCGCCTTGTTCTTCATCCTTCACTGCTGGCCTTTACATGTCTTCATGTCTTTCCTTGTTTCTCCATGACACCGCGCGCCTGATTTCCTCATATGTTAATATCTTTGCTCAGGCGCGAGGGTGGATGCTTTGGACCGAGCAGGACGGACACCCCTCCACTTGGCTAAATCTAAGCTGAACATCTTGCAAGAGGGACACTCGCAGAGTCTGGAGGCACTGCAGCTGGAGGTCCGACAGGTGAGTATATGCTGCTGCTCTCTGCCCCCCACATAGAGGAGGTGCTCCCTGGGGCACAGGAAGCACTAGCTCTGACTTACCACAGGATGGGAGGGAAAGGGCTGGCAGGAAAAGCTCCTCCTGTAGGCACATGTTCCCCCTTCTGGACATGCGGTACTACAAAATACTCACTTGTCTTTTGGGGAAGCTTGCGGAGATGAGCATTTTCAGTCTGTAGGCTCCTCTGAGCCCAGGCAAGCTTTCTTACCTGCTGAGTTACTGGTTATCACGGATGTGTCTGAGGTTGTATCTGCTACTGGGCATTATTAACAATTTGGCTTCTTTAAAGTGTTCGTTCTCTTTTACCATGTGGTGGAGAGTCGCCCATGCACACACACGACCATTAATTGAAGCGTTTGAAGAAAAATATATTAATTCGAAACAGGGAAAACACAAAGGGAGATGAAGAGGTATATACTGCCATACCCTTTATCAAGCAAACACTAACGATACAGTGGAGGAGACCAGAATGATCTATTAAGTTATTAAATGATCCTGAGGTGTGAAAAGGGAGCAGTTCTACATTGGGTGAGGAAGCCTCGCCCACATTTTGTGGTATGAGTCCTACTCAGCGAACTCATTCTACCCTGGTAAGTTGATAGTACCCTGGAGTTCTCAACCTCATTAGAAGGGAGTTCTTGATAAATCGAAAACTGGATAATACCTGGGATTCAGATTAACTAAAATACCAAGGGGTAAACCCAAGAAAACTTCCTTTATTATTAGATACCCCAGATATGATTTAAAAAAAAAAAAGGTTAGTGCAGGAGATGGGCTACAATGCCAGTTACATCCAAAATAATGCTAACATTTCCATCACTACAGCCTGTAGTTTCTGCAGCACAATCTCCAAAGCTTTCTAGCGCCTATCTGGAGTCTTCATTAGGATGAAATCTTCGCTACACTTTTATGTGATACACAGTGCTGTAGGATATAAATGTATATCTCAATATAAATTACATCTGCAGCATGTTAACATCACAGTGCGTTTAATCTTGCGCCTGCCTTTCTGCAGCGTGAGCCTAAAACTGTTATCTTCTGTACACTGATTTCTTCTTTAGCATCCCATCTAGACGTACGTGCACCTCTGAGAGCTATATCTTGTATCTCAGTCTGGCCCCTCTTCAAAGGGCGATGTCCGCCTTCACACTTCAGTATGACTTGTCACTCCTATTGTAGATTCAACGGAAAATAAAGGATTGCACAGGCCTCCCCTCCTGACCATCTGGGAAGGTTTGATACACACTGGTAGGCAGTGCAAGGAGCTGCCCTTCCAATGGCACGATCTAGGTCCTACTATTCTAAACCCCAAGCCTAATAGTGGGAACAAATGTATACCCTGATTTTACTGTAACAAAATTAACATTTTGTGAATTGACTGGTGTGCCTAGAGGGGAACCAGTTCAAACTCACCAGAAGATTAGTGCCATCTGTTTGTGTCTGGAAAAACCACTTCCCCTTGGTGAATGTTTGTGGCCCTTGTACAGTTTTCAGAAGAGAAACAAATTCTTGAGTGACAAGATCATTTCCTCCTTTTCCTAGCCTTTAATCTACCAGAGTCATGCTTGTCATTTAGCTTTGCAGTGTGATTCTCAGATCCGGAGCTTCACTTGTGTGTCATGGGTTTGTGCTTCCCTTTAAATTTGTCACTCTTGACTTTTGTTTCCCCTCTCACTTGCCGCATTCTACAGATCATCCAGATGCTTCGTGAGTACCTGGACAAACTAGGCCGCCATGAGCAGAAAGAGCAGTTGGATGACCTGTGCTCCCGCTTGCAGATCACCAGCACCAAGGAACAGGTAAAGGGCGCTTGGGTGTTTAGGGAGCTTGAGCGCGTAGCCTAGGCCTCAGAGTGCTGCAGAGAGACTCACCAAGCTCTCTTCCCCACCACAAGACTTTTCCTCAATGCAGGAATGCGTTTTGCATTTCACATGGAAGGTGGGAGCGATAGTAGGAGACGCTGCTTAAAGTAAAATATAGTTACATTGTAAGAAACTCCAAATTGCTGAAAGACAGCGAGTCAGGAATCGCAGTACGGGGAAATTAGCTGGTGTGCAGGAATCCTTTAAACCCGTGGTTCTTAACCTGTGGTACGGGGACCACTGGAGGTTCATGAAGTCTACTCAGGGGGTCCTCTGCAAATGAACAGAGTGTATATAAATAAAGAAGCTAAATATAAAATGTAAAATTCTGAAAATATTTAGCAAATTTGTTTTGGTATCCTCCGATTGATTTGTTGGAGCAGTATAAGTGCATCAAATGGAATATAGTATGAAGATGAGTGGCCTCAACTGAATTTAGACAAGCTCCAACTCTCTGTTTAAAATTCAAACATGGGGGCGTGGCCAAGATGGCGGAGTGAACGGACGTGTTCTTCCCGAGCTCCTGCGCCCGCCTAGGCCCTGAGCCCTGAATTTCCGCTTTTCTCCCCCCCCAATCGGCCCGGAAGGCCGGGTGTGGTCAGGAGAGCATAGGGACGCGGCGCGGTTGAGCTCCGGTTCCCCGTCGATCGCAGTGTCGGGCGTGGTGTGCCTGGCGGCGGGAACCCCGAACAGTGGTGGTGGAGCTCAGCCGACCGGAGGCCCGGCTGTCGATAGCGCGGCCTCTGGGGGTTGTGAGAGAAGATCTGCTGAGCTGCAACCGCCGGTAGCTGATCCAGCGGTGCCGACGGTCGCGGACCAGAGAGAGCTGATCGGTCCGTGAACGAAGCGGTGAGCCCGAGTCTGCCCCCGAGACTAATCGAGGCCGCGGCTGCGGCCGGGCCGGGAGAAGACGCAGGCCGGGACCGCTAACGAGGCTGCCCTGGTGCTGTTCCGGGCACTAGCGGAAGGTCCGGAGAGGTGCAGAGGAGCGTTGGGGACCCGCCGGCACAGTGAGCCTGGCCCGGAGGACCGCGGGCCGGCTTCCTGGTGGAGAGAGGGGCTCGGCCCCGGCCTGGGGACTACGCGAGGCCGCGGCTGCGGCCTACCTGGACAGTGCAGAAGGCTGAGAGCGCCAGAGAGGCGGCGCCAGTGGGGTGGCGAGTCCTGCCGGGTTGAGAGACGACGATCGGCAGCCTGCACCAGGGAGCTGAAGCGGCACTGGTCGAGACCGGAGTGAGAAGGAACCGGCCCTGGGCACACCTCCCCCCCGCGACCCGGCAGAGGCGGTGAGGGGCACCTTGGGGTGACGAAGAGCGAGCGGGGCACCCAGGGGCATTGCGGTCTGACCTGGTGAAGGGTGGGAGTTTACGGAGCACAACACCGGAGAGGGACTGGCACCACGGCGGCACTGGGCCTTTGCAGCTGAGTCAGGTGGGGGACGCTGCCCCGGAGAGCAGGGGAGGGACCAGGACAGACTCCCCTTGAGACGGCGCCTTCCCCTTCCCCCACGACTTCAGCAGAGGAGGTGAGACGCGGGCTGGGTGTGTGTATTTGGCTGCGGAGCCCCCGGAGGGGTTACAGACTGCCCGGAGCAGAGCGAGGGCTTGCGACATATTGCACCGGGGTGGATTGAGAAACGCGACAGCACCGGGTACCTTGTGCGCGACCGGGAAGGGAAGCAAATTGGGAGCAGTGACTGAGTGGCGCAGAGCTCCCCCTGGGTGCGCAGACATTGGAGGTGAGGGGGGGACCCCTCGAATGGTGTAAGGCATATTGAGACTGTGGTGTGCTGGTCCTGTGCGGCTGAGGCCTTGAGGCGCCTGCGACAGGGGTATCCCGCATACTCTGGGTGGAGGAAACACTCACTGTGGGCCCAGGCCTGGCCCCTACGCGCATCTGCAGCCGACGAAGAACGCGCAGTTGAGACCGGCTCCCACCTGACACGTGGCCGGGCTGGGCTTTTCGCGGGCTTGGCCTTGTGTCGTGGTGACCATCTGGGGCAGGGACACACACCGGAGACTCCCGAAGACTCGCGCCGGAGGTCCGGGCCTGGCCGGGTGACAAATTGGCTGGGGGCAGGCTGTGGATAGCACACGAGCTGCGGTGCAGTAAGAAAGATGGCCGGGCAGAGGGGCGGCAAAGGAACTAACCGCACGCTCCCCGAAATGTTCAACAAACCACCTGGTAAAGGAGACAAGACCTCACCACAGTCAGGTGGCGCAAGCGGGTCTCACGAGGGAAGCAGCGGAGAGCCCCCGGTCACCAGATCCTTTTTGGAATCACTTTTCGGGACACTACGGGAAGACTTTCAAGAGTTAAAAAAGGAAGTGGCCGGTGAAATACGGGAACTACGCCGAGAGGTGGATGGCATCGGGGAGAGGGTAGAAGCGGTTGAGAGCTCCACGCAAAGACAGGACGAAGAGATTACGCACTTACAGCAAGAGGTACTCCGCCTCAGGGACCAACACATAGATCTTCAACAGCATAATGAGGATCTGGAAAACAGGTCAAGACGGAACAACATTAGGGTCCGGGGAGTGCCGTCCACAGAAGAGACCTCCGGCATAGTGGCTTATCTGCAGGAACTGTTCCGCACCGTCATTAGCGAACCTACAGATTTCCCCATTAAGATAGATCGGGCTCATAGAGTGGGGCCGCAGCGGCGTGCAACAGGGCCCCCGCCGGATGTCTTGGCTTTCCTTCCCGATTTTTCGCTGAAGGAGCGGATTATGTCTGAAGCACGGAAGAAACAGTCAATAACATTCAAAGGTCACCAAGTGGCGCTGTATCAGGACCTGGCTGCGACCACGCTCCAAAAGCGTAGAGCATTTAAGATTGCGACAGACTTCCTGAGACAACATGACACCCCCTACTCATGGGGGCATCCTTTTCGCCTCATATTCCGATGGAATGGAGTGCAGCACCAGCTGCGGTCTCTACAAGACGTCTGTGAAGTGTTAGGGATCACGGCAGAGGAGGAGGAATCGTCCACGCCGCGGAGAAGGAACTCGACTAATGGAGGTTGGCGGAGGATCTCGAGACACAGGACACAGAGTGCCTCACAGAGACCGAGTTCGCCCACGATCAGAGCTGGGATGGCGGACGCACTTCGAACAGCGACCGAGACTTCGGTGGTTGAGGAAGGAGTAGCTTTAACCGCATAATGTGGCTCCGGGGGGAGAATGACATTGCATTACTGATGGAGCAGGCTTTGGGGGGGGGGGCGGGCGCGGGACGGCGAGGGAGGAGTACTTGTGGTAAGTCGCCCACGAAGGTATTTCACCACAGACTTGTCCGGTGAGGGCAGGCCTGGGACTAATTGGACTACGAAAGGTGGGGAGGAATGGGTTGGGGGGGTTTGTTTGGGTTCCGAGTTGAGGTGAGGGGGGAGAGGGGGAGGGGGTTGGGGAGTTGGGGGTTGGAGTTCTTGGGATCCGGGAGGGGGGTGTTCGGGGAAGCTCTGTCCGGTGTCTCTGTCATGTTCCCTCAGATTGGCCAGTGCTCGCAGATAGACCCGGGAGTAGGCTTGCCACTTGCTGCTTTTGATCGACAGTTGCTGGTGGGTCACGTTAACCTGGTATGGCGGGTTTGAAAGTAGTAACTTTGAATGTGAAAGGGCTAAACAACCCCACAAAACGTAGGGCAATTCTTTCCTTGTTGGAGGCCTCACAGGCGGACATCTGTCTGCTACAAGAAACGCACTTGCTGGCTAGTGATTGTCATAGGTTACGGTCCCGCTCCTTCCCTACACAGTTCTTCTCTTCCAATACCACTAAAACAGCAGGAGTGGCGATCTTGGTCTCTAAATCCTTTAAAGGTGAAGTGCTACACAAATTGGCAGAGCATAAAGGGCGGATGCTGGCATACAGATTTAAGTTGGGACCCCTGTTCTTCACGGTGGGGTCGGTTTACTGCCCAAATGAACGTCAGGACCACTTCCTCCATGCCACACTGATAGATGTCACAGCATCTCCTGACAGGCATCTCATTCTGGGGGGGGACCTGAACCTGGTGTTTGATTCCTCATTAGATAGATCAGCGCAGCGCTTTCCGCAGACCGGGGAACTGTCACACGCTATGAAAACACAACTAGCTGAATTCGATATGCACGATCTTTGGAGGGGATTGCACCCTGCAGATAGGGACTACTCCTATTTCTCGCACGCACACAAAACATATGCTCGGGGTCATCTCCCTATCAGACCACGCACCGGTCTCGGGGACCTTCCTGCCCCCGTCGGCCCCAGTTCGGCGTGGGGTCTGGCGTCTTCGAGACACTCTTTTACACAAAAAAGTTGTGGTGCAACGTATCACCGAGGCGGTGGCTGACTTTCAACTACATAACTCTAACCCCGACACTACGTCTGCGACTCAATGGGGGGCGCTTAAGGCGGTTTTACGGGGAGAATTCATAAAGATATCGGCGACCGAAAATAGAGAGAGGAAGGTTAAACGGGAGGAACTCACGCAAAAGGTCAGGGAATTAGAACAGGTGCATCGGAGAACGGGGGCTCCTAGAATTTGGAAACAACTGAAGGCAGCAAGAAAACTCTTGTCGTCTCTAGACCTAGACAGAGCTGAATATGCGGCTCTCCGTTTGAAGCACGCATATTATACGGGAGGGGATCGTTGTGGCCGGTTACTAGCGGCTAAGCTCAGAATCGCACATCAATGCCGCAGAGTCAAAGAACTTACGGTAACAGGAGGGCGCACGGTTACAGAAGATGTCGAAATAGCTGAGGCCTTTCGACAGTTCTACTCCGAGCTCTATGCGGAGGACGGCTCGACGACTGGGGTCCCTGATGACTATCTTGATTCAGTGACTCTCCCGTCCCTAGCTCCAATGCAAACCGATCACTTGGACCGAGAGATTAGGATAGAAGAGGTTATTGCAGCGATCGCTAGGCTGAAACTCGGGAAAGCCCCGGGACCAGATGGATACACCACCCTTTTCTATAGGACTTTTTGCACTACTTTAGCTCCTATTTTGACCAAGCTGTTTAACTCTTTCGACTGCCCCGGTGCTATCCCACCGGATCTCCTGCAAGCCACTGTGTCGGTGATACCTAAACCAGGGAAGGACAGGGCCCAGTGTGGCTCGTATAGACCGATTTCCCTCCTAAATGTGGATCTTAAAATCTACACAGGGATCCTTGCGGCGAGATTGGCGCAGTATCTCCCCGGACTGATTGAACCGGACCAGTCCGGCTTTGTCCCTGGCAGGCAAACGGTGGATAATACCAAGCGGTTGGTACACATACTGGAAAAGGCTTCGCGAATCCCCGGGGAAAGGATGCTCCTTTCGGTCGACGCCGAAAAAGCGTTTGACCGGGTGCACTGGCCGTATCTTGAGCAGGTGATGACTCGCATGGGCGTAGGGGAGAGATTTAGATGCATGGTCTTTAATTGTTATAAGTTCCCGTCGGCTACGGTGCGTGTCAATGGCTGTGGATCAAAGCGCTTCTATATTGAGCGCGGCACGCGACAGGGATGCCCGCTGTCCCCTCTCCTTTTCGCCCTCTACATGGAGCCTTTTGCCCAGAGGGTGAGACAAAACCCAGACGCCCTTGGTGTGCGGATGGGGGGTTATACCCATACGGTCAGCCTGTACGCGGACGATGTTATTTTTACACTGGAGGATCCGCAGCGGGCTTTACCCGCATGTATGGCGGAGCTCGAAGCTTTCGCGAGAGCGGCTGGGTTTAAGATGAACTTGGGGAAATCCACGGCGTTGGATGTTTCCCTGACGCCTGGGACGAGGAGAGAGTTGCAGAGGCGGTTCCCGCTCAAGTGGTCGCGGAACCATGTGCCGTATTTAGGTATCCTGCTGGCTCCCACGCTGCCGGCGATGGTGGCGGTTAATTACGAGATGCTTGGCAAGAAAGTGAAGGAGGAACTGGGGAGGTGGAGCAAGGGGACGATATCGTGGCTAGGCAGGATAGCGGCGCTGAAGATGACGGTGCTTCCACAGATCCTGTATCTCTTCCGGGCACTTCCGCTGCAGCCCCGCAAAGGCTGGATCCGGATGATGCAGACCGCACTGTCCCAATTCGTCTGGCAGGGCCGTAAACCCCGAATGAAGAGAGCATTGACGACCTTAGCGCCGGAGGCGGGAGGACTGGGTGTCCCTGACCTTCACAAATATTTCCAGGCGTCGCAGTTGAGGTACCTGGTGGAATGGAGCAGGTGGGAGTCGGATAAGCATTGGCTCTTCCAGGACCAGGCTGTGGCGGGTCGGCCCTTGCAGGAAATACCGTTCCTGCGTAGACGACACAGACCCCCGAATCTCTACGCTTCCTATGTTACGAGTGTTCCGCTGAGGGTATGGGATGCCACTAGTGTCCGCTTCGAGCTCACCTCGTTCCCCTCTCCGTTCACGCCTATTGTGGACAACCCAGACTTCACACCTGGGACAGAACCGGGAGCCTTTCCGCATTGGCGAGAGAATGGGTGCAGGACACTTTTTCATGTGTACGGTGGGGATGGAGTCCTCTCCTTTGACGACCTTAAAGGGAGCTACCAGCTGACCGAGGCGGATAGGATGAGATACTGGCAAGTCAGACATTGGGCGCTACATCCACAGGTGCGGGAGGCTGCGGACAGGAACTTGCTCCCTTTTGAAAGATGGATGGCGACGCGTACCTCGGACGCCAAACTCATATCTGATTTGTATAAAATGCTTCAGCCGCCGCCCACACACATCTATAATCCTGGTAGAGAGAGATGGAACAGGGAACTGGGGAGAACACTTAGCCACAAGGAATGGGAGCAAATCTCATACCGAGCGCGACATTCTGCTTATCATGTGGGGCTGACTGAAACCTTCACCAAGGTGTCAACGTACTGGTACCACACTCCCGAGCGCCTGCACGAGATGAATAGACTCACAGACACTGCATGTTGGCGCGCTTGCGGGCACACTGGGACACTGACACATATTTTATGGGACTGCCAATTGATACAGGGTTACTGGAAGGAGGTGATTGATGAAATAGATAAATGTTTTGACATAGAGTTGCCCCGCTTCCCTGCCTATACCCTGCTGGGCCTCCCTAACGCCTTAATGTACCCGTTGAAATCCCGGAGAGGGAGACACATCGCCATCGCTTTGGGCTCGGCTGTACAGAACATTCTAATACACTGGCGCACCTCCACCATTCCCTCAATCACAGGTTGGCTACACCGGCTGTGGCATGTACTGGGTATGGAAAAAATTTCGCTTACACTGGCTGGGGAGGTCGATCAATTCACGGAGCTGTGGCAACCATTCCATGCATTACTGGCTACTGAATTCAGGGAGCTTACGTGCCCCAGATACCTGAGGCTCCTTAGGCTTACACCACCGATCACTTGAATGTCCAACAGGAAGAAGGGGGCACCCTATACGCATCAGGAGTAGAGAGAACAGGACGGGAGCTGTGCGTTTCTGAGATATTCTTCGCGTAACACCGGACAAGGGGCGGGGGGGTGGGAAAGGGGGTGGGCGTGGGTGGCTGTTGGGGTAGTTTGTTAAGTTGAATGTGAAGTACAGCGGGGTAGTTATTTGCTTTCTGATCCACGTTCAGATTCAATGCTCGAGGAAGCCGCCTACGGAGGTTCCCGCCTAGCCGGGACTGTTGAACTTTGCAGGTGGCGGGGTGCTCAGGAGACAGCCTTAAATTCTCACGCTGTACACTGCCTTTCAATGCCCGGTTTCTTTCCTATTTTTCACTGCTGTACCGCTGTGCTTCTCTGATAAAATACTTTAATAAAATACTTTAAACCTAAAATTCAAACATTATATTTTTTTGATAATTGATTGTTAATTAAATAAAATATTTCATCATTTGTGTATTTGTTTGATGAATGCTTGATTCTGTATTTTTTTGTACATTATTTTTGTGGTTCACGTCATCAAATTCTTAAGCCAGGGTTACCGGCTTCCAGTAATGACTCATTGTGTGTCCCCAGAATCCAATATTGATTCCGTGCGGGTCCCCAGGTTCCAGTAATGATGAAGTGTGGGTCCACCGAAGTCAAAAGGTTAAAAACCACTGCTTTAAAGCATGCAGCTTTAACTAATTACTTCTTAAAGGATTGTTTTCTGCCACGATAGAGTTGTGAAGAGACAGGGCTGATGGTGAGGGTCATTTTACTGTTCACACAGTAGGAAGACTTCCTGTGAGAGACTGTGGGCTTTCCACCTGCAAGAGAATAATTCATCCAACATCCATTGCGCGGTTGACCAGAGCCGTATGTACTGGGTCCAGGTGGCGACTGTGCACCAGGAATATTGCTCCAAGAAACCAGCTCCATCAGCTCTGGGCGTGCCTGGATTGGCCATTTATGTATGTTCTCGGGTCCTTTATGCTCGTTTCGCTCACCTCAAGGGTGTATGACACAAGTGTACAGGTGGCTAGATCCATGCCACGTTTTCGGATTAACCGCTCTGCAAATGAGTTTGCATGTATTTATGCAGGTACCATGGTAATCTGGTTTGGATCAGGCTCTATGTTGGATTCACCTGATTGGTGAGGATGGTTGTGGTTCCAGACCTGCGCCTCTCGGGCAATACAGAATTACACAACACCCACCAAGGGTATCCAAGATTAGGTTTTGGCTTCCAGAGCTGCTGCTACATTCAAATAAAATCAGGCAGCTGACCAGGGCGCCATCAGCAAGGGAACACTACATTTGCCCCAGAAGCATCAAATGTGGCCTCTTTGTGAGAGCGAGAAGGCAGCAAAATGCAATTTTGCTCTATGTTGCCAAGAATTTTTGGATCGACCCCGCTGGCTGTAACATGATTCATGAGGAAAAGAAATGGGGTGTGTGTCGATAGTCACACGGCTCTGATGTCATCGCCATGCTTCCATCAGGCAGCTGCTGTGGCTGGTAAGCACAGACAGTCATCCAGCTGCAGTGGCTGGTGGTCATGATATCACGGGCCTTAAGCATGGAGGGGGGTAGGGGGGGGGCAGTATCCTGGAAATCCATGAGTGCTTAAGATTCGAGTTGTGTGTGCGTCTCCAGTGCATTCTGGATCCAAACGAAGCTAGTTTTAACGCATTCTCGTGCCACACGTCAGAGTTCGTAGGGCAATGAACGTAGCCAAAGTGTAGAACCCCCTTCGCATACCTGCGCACCTAGCCCCCTCCCCAAAGAGGAGTCTAGTGATTACAGCCTTCACACGTTACCCACCGTGCACCACTGTGAGGTGGTGCCCGCGCTCTTGTATCCACAATATAACCCTCAGGTGCCCGGGAGCGTGTGTTTTACAGGGGAACGTGTCGGGTCAAGTTGACACTGTTGCATGCTCCACAGACAGGTTGGCCTCGATGGTGAAGCTTCCCTGTAATTATGCGTAAGCATCGAACCAGCCACACCTTCAAATGGGATTGTAGCCTGCATTCTGTAAACACAGTGACGGCATGCTGATGCAGTCCCTGATCCACTCTGAAAGTCCACCCAGTGTTTCAGAGAGAGCTTTGTCTGGGTGGTTGGGGGTGGGGGGGGGGGGGGGGGGGTCCTAGTGAGCTCAGCACTATAGCGGTGAACGAGGCCCAGGGGAACAGGTGTGTAAGGCAATATGGACATGTCCTAACTCACTGGCTGGTGGACTTGAACGTACTAAGTAACATGGATATGTGCTTGACCCTTTCCCAACCCGGATGACATTTCAGAGACGCTGTTTTGAGCCTGTCTTGTTCTGGGCGTTTCAGATCATTGGCACACGTTGATCGTGTGAGAGGACATTGCACGGCTTGGCACATACCTTGTTTACTGGTGTTTCCCCCAGATACCAATACATAACTTTCCCGTGAAATGCCACCTCCTGTCTAGCACCACTTATTCCAACTCCTTATATTTCAACACAATGTGCTTGCATCTTGATTCGAATGTACAATGAGTTGATACCCATTTGGATTGTGTGCGCTCGTTTTAAATGCAATTTAAATAGTTTTGCATACTTTCTACGCACCCTCCACGCAGAGGCGCAAATAAAGCCACATTTAGGGGGGCTAATAAAAAGACCTGTGAAGTACTCGGGCGCGGCTGCAATAAAACGGTCGCCAGCCCGGGAAGCTGTCTCAGCCCGGGCTGACACACACGACGGGGATTTGGGGGCCCTGGTCATGACGGGGAGTGGGGCTTGGGGGCTGGGGTGGGGTGTTGCGCGCCTGCCTCCCCGTCATGACCAGTGCACTACCCCAATCAATTGTTCCTGCTATTGTACCACTTCTTCAGCTCCGTTTTCCCTATAGAAAAACTCATTATACGACAGCACCAGACGCGTATATCTTAACCAGTAGCATTACGTCTTCAGCACAGTAGTGTAGGTTAGGTTAATTCTATGGCTGACTTTGGCTGTTTTTCTCTATCGCTCCTCTGTACAAAGTTTAAATCCAGCAGTGCAGATCGAGGTCGAGCTTTAGAAGTCAACAAATAAATATTGAACTTTAAGCTCTAAGTAAGGTAACCCCATCCCGGTGCTGCACATGAATGGCCTGCTTCCTTAAGATGGCTGCTATAGTGCTGGTCTCACGGAGATGCCAACTTCAATCATTACCATTTGTAAAGCACTCCATACCCGTGAGGGTCTCAAAGCGCTTGCGGGGGAGGCAGCTACTGATCGAAAAGCCAGGCCTTGAGAAGTCTTCTGAAGGCCAGCAGGTCCTGGGTCTGACGTAGGTTGGTAGGGAGAGTGTTCCAGGTCTTGGCGGCGAGGTAGGAGAAGGATCTGCCCCCGGCGGTGGTTTTCCGGACGCGAGGAACTGTGGCGAGGGCGAGGTTGGCAGAGCGGAGGCTGCGGGTGGGGGTGTGGAAGCTGAGTCGGTTGTTGAGGTATGATGGTCCGGCGTTGTGTAGGGCTTTGTGTGCGTGGATGAGGAGTTTGAAGTTTGTTCTAACTGTTGCCTCCTCTTGCCCTTTCAGGTGGATGAAGTGACAGATCTTCTGGCCAGCTTCACCTCGCTCAGCCTGCAGATGCACAAGATGGAGGACAGGTAGCCGATGATGATGGAGTCGGCCTCACACAAAGGATACTGACGAACGGAGAATGGAATGATGAGAACGTCGTCTTCACACAGACTAACATCTTGACTTGGCAATATTGTTTGGCAGGACATGACTGCTGAGCAAGGGTGAAACAGACTATTCGTTGTGTGCGCTTTTTTTGATTTTAGTAGCCCCAAATTGAAGTTAATCATATGAGATGCAAAACTACCATGTTGGCATGTCTAGCTCCAAACTCCTGATGCGAGTTCAGTGTCTACAGACATCTGCAGTAATCTGACCATACAGCAGACTTTTGAAGTTGGACTGAGTGCTTTACATATCATTTTCCTTTTGTTCTGTTTCGCCTCCTTTTAACTGAGCGCACAATGAGAAGTGTATATATGTGAACCGGATCGCTTTTGCAGCTAAGGGACTTCTACTCGGGCGAAGATCATTTCCACATGGTACCAAAAGGTGACATTACTGCTGTGAGAAATGCCCTTAAGTTTAGTAATTTTGACTTTACAGAAACGGCTGACAATCCATATCACAGATACAGAGAAATACCGAGATCTCTTCTCTGTTTTTAGAAAGAAAACCCTTTCAGCCCCAAAAGTGGAGTTGTCAGAACTTCGGAGGAGAAAAAAAATGCTTTGTCTGTTTTGTTTTCTGTGAGACTTACCAGCAAAAAATGTGAATACGTGATGGGAAATTTAAACTCGTTTACTGTGAAAATGTGACAAACATTGAATTACTGTTTTTTTTCTTTATACTTCCGAGCCGATCAACATAATTCTGCTGCTTCTACCTTTTTTTTTTTATGCTGTTTGGTTTAAAATTGCAATTTACTGCGAAATCTGGCCTGCTGTCCACAGAGAGTTCCTGAGTGTTAGCGGGTTTATAATTACCCTCCCAACCATCATATACTTGGGAATCGAGGGAGAAACGGAGGGTTTTCAAGATCGCTGAGGATGGGTCTCAAGGACACCCTCCCCATTTGTGAGAGCTTTGCATATTCGCTCTAGCTGCTGCTTTGTTATTGTGAGTCTTTGTTTGCTTTGAAATGTTTTTATATGTAATACAGATGCCCCCAACTGCCTGGACTTGTACTGTGCTTGGGTGTTGGCCTGAGTTGGAGATATATTTTGTAAGACCTGAAGAAAAGATACAATGCACGTCTGTTCTGTCTTGCTGTCCTCTGACCACACCTCTGCTCCCCCACACAGAACACCAGAAGCTTGTGTTGGGATATTACGCAGCCAGGAGTAGTCTGATGATAGTCTTGTTCTTAGGATTTCTTGGGTATTCTCCTTGATCCTCGTCACTCTACAAACAGTAGCTGACTTTCGTCAGTTAGTAAAGGATATCGCTAGCACATGAGATTTGGGGGGGCAGAGGCTGAAAGACCTTGCTGACATTTGAAAGGAGGATTGGATTCTCTAATTTAGCCAAGTTTGTGTGTGAAGATGCCTTTTGATGATTGTGTACACTGATGACGCCTAGTTCTGGCTCTTCTCGGCTAGAAGGATCTGCCACATTCTGGATCTATAGAACCGTGGAATCAATACTGGTTTGGACTCTGAGAGAAAAGGTAGGATTGCATTGAGGGGTTACTGCAAATTCAGCCTGTCTCCACATATCACAGCTGTAAATGGACAGTTGAGCCCAAACTACAATTTTGGAAAAGAGCTAGAAAATGACAAAACTAAGTGCATTCACTGTGCAGCCGCTTAAATCGTTTGGTCATGCAATGAAGCGTTCTGTCAAATTCAAAGAACCATGATACTGAGTTTTACTTCTCGTTAGGCAGCAAACTGTCAACTGACATCACTTGATGAACGTGAACTCCGGGTGCAGTCTTCTTGGAAATTTTAT